>NW_008796043.1:4513230-4556660 GCF_000699145.1 Aptenodytes forsteri
GGCATGGTGGTGTTGGGTTGACGGTTGGACTCGATGATCTTAGAGGTCTTTTCCAACCTCAATGATTCTATGATTCTATGATTCTATATCACTGTATTTAAACAAGCAGACTGGTATTTTCAGTACACACCACATGTTTCACAGAAAACTTAAGAGAGTTTAAAATTTTGTGCTGTGTTTCATTTTACACGATAATGACCAGCAGACTTTTTCTGTGAGTTTGTTTATGCAAATGAATCCAACCTGTGTTTCATGGTAAGAACAGCATTTTAAGACCTGTTGTTGATTCCTTTTGCTGCCTTGGCAGTCCACACACTCCAATGGAGCTGGTTTTTTTCCGTGAAGGAGTTCCTACACCTTCCAAAGAGGTGGGGAAGTTGTTGTGCACATGAGGGCAAGCGCAGATTGAGCAATATTGAGTTTACCCACTTTTTGCTCTCCACCCTGGAACAATAGACTGACAAATTCAGCTACACTCTTCTTTACTGCAAAGCCTTGAAGAAAAATGACAGTGAAGGAGCCAGCAGATCTGAAGCAGAGTGGGACAGAACAGAACTTTTCTTTGGAGTGGAACTTTTCAAGGCAAGATGAACAGCAGGAGATGGGAAATTCAAGATAGTTCAATGACTCCCAGCAAAGGGGTTTTCAGTAAATATTCATGTAGTTTTTCGCAGCATCTTGAACACATGAAAGTGTCTGGAAGCCAAGGCAGCAAGACTCCACAGGCCAAGTAAGAACACTAACAAAGAAGAAAAAAAGAGTGAGGTCTGGTGGGAATTTATTTAAATGAAAAGACTTCTTATTTCAGTAAATCACCCACTTGTTGTGCTCCCTCCTTCCACTCTTTAGGGATTTATTTCCCACAAGGTTCCCTGGTCCTTTTCTCTGAGCAGATCTCTGCACAGGAACAGACCTGGACTCCTACCATGAAAGGGAGCCCTCGGGCTGGTCCTTCAGGGATGAGGTCCTGCCGGTGTTTGCAAGTCTTCCCTCCCTTCTCTGCTGCTCTTCTTCTGAGGAACCCCATCGCAATTGCTGGCAAGGAGAAGAAAGGGGTGTTTTTCTTGTACAATTCAACCAGCCCCTTCAGCAAGTGGGCAGATTTTGACACGTGCTCTTTTACCTTCCACAGATTCTGCTGGAAGTTGGTGCCCCGTCACACCTGGATGCAGGCATGGAGCAGGTCTTCCTCCCAGCACCCTGTACAAGCAGGTCTTCCTCCGCACCCATCTCTGTGTCTTCTCCTCTTCTCACACCCACTGGTTCATCTCTTTATGCCAGGCAGTGCAATGTATTCCCAGATAGCTCCTGTGCTGCTGCTGCTTTGCAATGAAATTCAGCTCCATCCCCAAGTCAGCCTCGTTTCCCTTAATTATCTCCATGAAGATTATCTGAAGAGATGTGGTCAGCACGCATTAGAAATTTGATTTATAATTTACCTAGATTTTTAAAACACTTTTTTCTATTACTCAGTTCAGTGTAATAAGTATGATTTATCCACAATGAGGGACAATATGAGCTAGGTATTAAAAGGAAAGTTTTTTCTACTCTCTATATAACTGGTGCTGCAGTTCTGTATAGGACATTGTCACCCTGTGACACATTTTATCCCTGTAATGCTCTTAAGAACAGTATCAAAACACCTTATTTGCTTTGCCAGTAGCAGTCACATAAATTAAAGATGCCCAGAAGCAGCTTACATTCATATCTAGCAGCTTTGAAAAATGATCTAATTGTGATTGCAAGTAGCGTAACAATCTCGTTTGTGAGAAAACTCTTTATTTGATCTCTTTTCTGCATTCTCCAGCCTCAACTTTTGTCAGCTAAAAACACTAACAACCAGTTCCTATTTGCCATCTATATTCTCTCCAGAAATCAGAGTATAGAAAACTAATAGAACTTCTGCTTTTTTTCCCTGTATTTTCAATGAAGTTCTGGATCTGTTCACTTAAAAGGGATATGGAATTGACTTCTCTTAATGTTAACATCTCTCTCCATCCAGGAGAACCTCCTTCTGTTTTCAGTGACAAACCTCCCACTCCTTATTTGCAAAGTGTGACTAGGTATATTAGTCATGTGATGAGCCTCCTATGAGTTTTCAAGTGAGGTGACCGTCTTAGCAAGTGAGCCAAAAGAAAGAACTCTTTCTTTCCCTCAGGTTAGTTAGACTGTCTGGTCAGGTCTTTTTTAAATTATTTTTGTACATGCTGTGTTTCCATGAGTAGCAGGAGGAAACTTGCCTGTGTCTCCAAATCCTCTGGTTAAACAAGTAAATCTATGACATCTTACTGATATGAAATCTGTATAAATATATGAGGCATCTCAAAATTAAAATAAAAAAACAAACCAAGAATCTACAAAGAGTAATATATTTTAGTCATCACTGAAATGTTGTGTCAGAGGCTGGAATATATCTCCTTCTGGGAAGATCTGGATGATTTAGTGGTACATCAGTTATCAGACTTCTTAAAAATCTGATTTATGTGCTACATAAAATAAGAATTTCCTATTTTAACTTTGGAAATGCTTTTACTGGCTATTTTTTGCTCAGTACACCACAAACTCCCAATGCAAATGATGTTCAGTCTTTCATCCAGGACACATCCAAGCAATTGCTCCTGCCTTGTCCTGCTCACAGAACGGATGATACCTGGATTGGCTTTTTTGTTTCATCAGGTGGATTTAGTAGTAGACTGGAAGATAACTGTTCTGTGTGATGGCAACTTCCAAAGGGTCAAAATTAGTCTGTATTTCATGTCAGTCATTAGAACTAGGTAGTCTGTGCTGTGGGTAACTTAAATACAAGGCTGCTAGCAAAACAGGAGCCTGTAGCCAGCCAATTAGTTCAACAGACAAAAACTTTGGGCCAAATCTCCATTCACTCCCCATCTTTCCACAACCTCCTTCCTCCCCTCTGTTCACAGGGGCAGCGTTGGGCCAGCAGCCACCAGTTTCCCACCACAGCTGCAGAGTGGCAGGACTGACACCCATCCTAGGCAGAAATCCACTATTTGCCTTCTCTTGAGCCCTTTTCCCTGGCACTGGCAAACCTCAGGAGCGAGCATACATTGGTGGCTCCCAGATGTATCTTTAAAGCAGACAAATCAAAAGGCTGAGACGCTGCTCAGAGAACAACCGATGTAAATTGATGTGTGCTGATTTATAGCAGCTGGGGATTTGGCTCAGGAAGGCAAGCAGTCTGATAGCATTGTAGAGGTGAAACTGCAGACAGAGTGAGGCCCACCACGTTTATTATGTACAATTCTGGGATGCAAGCACTGCTCTCCTCAGAGGGAAGCGTCCTGGTCAGCCAGGTGCAAGTGCTGTCTGGAATTTATCAGCATCTGAGTGCTTACAGCCCCCTACTTCAGTGCTGTAAATCAAAGGGATGCACACTAATGTTGAAGAACATTGCTTGTGTCAATTCATTAGTCAATGGAGTGGGAAAGATCAGCGTATCAGTCATGAAGATATATGAAGTCTGCCTCTTAATGATGTTAGCTCGTAGGCAGATTGTGATGGAACCTTTGTGGCCTGATGACTGTGTTTAATATGTGTAATCCATACCCCAATAAATCTGTGGCTGGCAAGAGAGCACAGCCGCTTTGTTCAGTTTATGGAAGGAAGCACACCAAGTGTTGTGGGCAGCATTAACATTTAACAATGTTAGGCCAGAATATAGGGAAGCTCTTTATTGGATCCAAATTAAAAAAAAAATAATAATAACCCAATGAAAACAGTCAGTGTGGGCTACGATGCTTTTCAGGGCAGGATAGACACCCATTGGATCCCATTATTGTTGCAGTCACGTCGGTGTCCGTAGGAATTGGATGTTCCACGGGCTGTGTGCAGCATTAATCAGTCTAGAATTTGTCCCTGCTCAAGGTGCAGCAGCTCTAAGTGCAGGCAGGAACTGACTTTCATCAAAAATGTCATACTGACACATTGCTGAACAGAAGAATGAACCAACAAGCAAACAAAGAAAAAGTAACACATAATAAGGATTTAAAATGCTGTTCATTCCTGAAATGTATACTAGGAGAAAAAAGCCTCTTCAAAAGGAAAAGAGCTTGCAGCAAATCTGCTTATTTATAGATAACTATTCTTCAAAACTGTAAAGACTCTGACAAGGGCCAGATCCTCACCCGAAGTGAATGGACTCTCCCAAAGTAAATGAAGCCGCATAAATGTATACCAACCAAAGATCTGGCCCTACTTAGTGCTCCAATTTCTTTCTGCTATGGTTTGCCATTGTAATAATGTGGGAAGTTCTGATTTACCTCTGCTTCATTCTGTTCCCACATGAAAAAGTGGAAAGCTCGTTCCAGTTTTCAGAAGGCATTAGTTTGCAGGCACAGCTCTCTGATAAAGCAGCAGTTGCAGGTGGCAGCAGTGTTCCCACCCACGCAAGCTCTCTTCAGTGACTGGAGAGCCAAACTAATTACACGAGAGCTAGGACAACAGTAGCACGTATAGGAGTAAGACTGGATGCAGGACTGAATTGCAAGTGTTCTTTTAATCACAGTTTTGTAAACAGTGAACCCTGGTTCTGTTTTGCAAGCAAACAGCAGTGAGATAGCCGAAATAGCTGGACCTCAGAATGAATGGTCCATTGAGATAGATAGAGAAGACCACACGCTTTAGAGAAGAGGTTGTGAATTGCTTGTAGTATCAGCATTTCGTTCATATTTATATTAAAAAAATCACATCCTTATAGATGTGAGCTTTTTTTTTAACAGAGATTAAAGCAATCAGGCCACCAGAAAGACTAATTCGGTGCACTGCCGAGCATTGGCTTAATCCTGCCCCAGGACACACATTGATCCTGAAAGATTTTTTTGGTTGAGCTGCAGAAAATGTTGAAATATTTCTGTGAATATGAGGTAAGTAGTCACTGAACTTTGTAGCATATGAAAAATCGAGATAAAGGTATAGGGACTTAGCTGACAGCACTGAAACAAGCTTATCAGCTTCTGAAGGTGTTAGCAGTGATTTTAAATACTGCCATTTGAGAGATATGGAACATAGAGCTGTACTTTAAAATCTGGATAAGAAATTCAGTAAGCAAACATGCTTACAGAAAAGGGCTTTTTAAATTCATCTTGTGTGTCCTGTACGACTTTCAAATACTATAATTTTTCATGTACATGTTTATATATACCCATGACAAAGAAAAATGAAACCCAAAACTTCTCAAATGTTTAACAGTATGTATAGAAAGCTAAATCCAGCAGGAAAAAATACCTGCTATTTATCAATATTTTTGCCTGGTATTTGCAGTTTATGATGCTTATCCTTCATTTCCTGTTCTAAACCGCAGGACAGATAACGTACATCCAGCATTTGACACATTTCACCTTACAAGTATCTACCTTTATTCAGGTGACATTATTCCTTTAAACCACATGTGTGTCCGTGTGAGGAATTAAGCTTACAGCCAACTTTACGTCTGCTTTATGTCAAAGCAGTCTTGTTGATCATCCATTCAGAGGGAAGTGCTGTCAGAGAAAAGGGTGGCCACCACTGATTCTGTGTGTGTTCTTCAGGGTAGGTTGATCAGAAGACAACTGACCAGTGGCTGGAGGACTTCATCTGGCTGACATTGATTTGGAGCTGAAGAGGGAGGTTTCATGCTGGCAAAAGACTGAGGTATATGCAAAGGAGACTCTCTTAGCTACCATTTTGAGGAGAGAAAGGCAGAAAACTTAAACAAAATAAATCCTTCTTCTTTCCCTGCAACAGAGAAGACATTTGGTATCTGTGAAGAAACAAAGACACTCATTTCCTAAGATGTATGTATAATTTTCTAGATCTTTATGTTACCAGTATTGTTTGAAGCAGAAAAATGTTTTAGATACTTCTCTGCAAAATCCCTGCTGTTTTATACCGTAAGTCCACAGCTATTTTGAGTCAAAGTAAAAAACGATCTAGCCCAGCACCCTGCTTTGACAGAGGACAATATTGGATACTCAGGAAAAAGTTTTAGAGCATACAGTGATGCTTATTATGCCAACCAGTGATCTGCAACTCAGAGTCTTCATCAACCACTGTTTTCTGCTTGTTTTTAACAAGCTTTGGGGGTCTTTTTTTGCCTCCTGACTTTATCTAGTGGTAGGCGTGGCAGTGCTGTGTTTGGCATCCAGACCACCCCACGGCAACGAGTTCCATAGTTTGACTCAGTTTGTTTCTTCTGAACCTGACGTGGGGTTGTTTCCTTTGATGCCTCTGTTACGCTTCCACGCTCGCTCTTTCCTGGGTACCCCAGAGAAACGTATATGTGAAGCTTTTTGGCGAGGATGGTGAATGAACTCACAGAAAGTCTGAAATGCAGAAGGTTTGAGCACAGGCAAGCTGAATCAAGGCATCTCATGGGGTAGGGTATTCCCCCAAAATAAGGCTTGAGGTTGAAGACCAAGGAGGCTACACAGAATAAAGGAGGGCCAAAATCGCATGAATTCAGTGTCTGCACCAAACATTCAAGTGTGGTGAATGCTGGGGAGGGGGGATTTTGACTAGGGATGTAACAAATGTTGACAGCACTTTGGAAGACTTCCAAAGGAAATGCAAGTACAGGATTAATATATACTTATTTAAGATGTACTCGTAGTTCAGGTTTTGGGTAAACCTCTTTCTGCTGCAGGTGCATGGTTGGTGATCAGAAAGTTAATGCAGTAAAGCACCTCTTACTATCTTTGGCTCTCTTACTCTAACTGGCTGTCATTCAGAGAATAGGAAGCTCAACACTGCGTGGAGAATTGTCCTCTCCACCTGTCAGTGATTAATTTCACACATTCAGCCATCAGGGACTCTGTAGGAGATTCTCGTTATTTTTGTTTCTTGTCTCAAAGCAGAATTTGCTGTCTGTACTTTGTATTAATTGCTAAATGAATTTTCATAGTTTAGGGAAAAAAGCCTCATTATTTTCTTACTGTTTTAATAATGCTTTGGAATTAAAAATATTTGCATTTGTTGCATTTAAACCAAAGAATTTATGGACTTAATTTTTCAAATGTGTTATTAATCATATTAACACAAATAATCCTCAACCAAGGTAAGGAGTCTTTTTTTCCTAAATGAAAAATAATGAATAGATTGTTTTTCCTTCTCTCCCCAGGGCTCCAAATATGGGTTCCTTGTTATTTGACTGGCCAAGGGAAGCGAGGTCTAAGGCTCAAATTGATGACATTCCTCCTTTTGCCCACAGTACAAGGTGCCCAGAACACTTCCTCTGACAAATCTCAGATGTTCCAGGCATCGAGGGGAACAACCGTTGACCTTGGTACAACTCCAATCCTCAGGAAACCGTCGTTCTGAGAAACCACAAGGCCCCCAAACCACTCTGTGCTGCAGGTAAACAAATCTTTCTGCTACTTCAAGCCCCTCCTGAAGCTGCTTTTGTCAAGCAGAGGCTTTAACTTAATTTGTTTTCTGAGAGATTGTGGCTCTAACAGGATTTGTAAAAGAGCAAGGTAATGGGGAATAAGGGAACGTGGTAACGAGACAAGGGTGGCTGAGGTCCAGATGAAAAGGACAATGTTATTGGTCAGAAAGTAGCTGGAGAGGCAGAGCAAGAGGCAACTCATATGCTAATTTAGAGCTGAGCAGGAGGGGAGAATAGGAATTCGGATGGGGAAACTGGTGGGAAAACTAGCATCTAAGCGGTAAATGAGGAAGAAGAAATGGAGGTGATAAGGTATGAGGGACCTGGTATATTGGAAGTGGATTTATTGGTAGAGTGGCAGGGACTTGAATGAATGAGGTGGGGTGTGAGGGGGGGACAAAGGGCAGAAAGGGGCGGAGAAGGGTGTGAGAAGGAGGGGAAGTCTGTCTTTGAAAGAATAGGGAAGAGAAGCAAGAAAACAAACATCAAGGAAAGGGTGGTAGAAGATGTGGAAATTCAGAGATATTGGCATTTTATGCAGAACCTGAGTTTGATCAGAGGGGGGATGATACTCAAAGCTTTGGCAACATAAAAGCCAAATGCCAAATGAATGTTTAAGGATCAGTGCCCTAACAGAAAAAGCTCAAGGCAATGTCTGCCACAGACATTGCTCTAGAGATCAGGGTAATTAATATCTTAAACATCTATTTATAACATGTGGAAAAAGCAGCATTTTATCACGGGGGACTTCCATCCGAGTGTCTTGTACTGTTAGTCTCACGCTACCAATAATAAAATGTCCTTGGAATTTTTAAATTTTATAGATGACAGCTTCTTAAGTCAAAAAGTGCTGCGTCCAGCTCAGGGGACTTCTGTATTAGACTTCGTCTTGAAATATAAAGAGGAATTGATTGGTAGACCAAGTTTGGTGGTAACTTCAGAGCAAAGTGATTTCTAACTTGTTAACAATTGTTGTGGGCAAACAGAATAAAGCTCATAATGGTAATAAACAAATTTGAACTTTCAGCTTTAAAAGAAAAAAGTTAAATCAAAACTCACAAAATGTTCAGAAAAAACATGATTATTAACTGGGAACATTCAAGTACATTCTACCACATATAGGAAAAACACAGTCCTGTAAATAAGGAAGGAGAGTGTGCCGCTTAGAGGGAAGAAAAGAAAATAAAACAATGCTTCTTAAGAAAAAGTGCTGCGTCCAGCTCAGGGGACTTCTGTATTAGACTTCGTCTTGAAATATAAAGAGGAATTGATTGGTAGACCAAGTTTGGTGGTAACTTCAGAGCAAAGTGATTTCTAACTTGTTAACAATTGTTGTGGGCAAACAGAATAAAGCTCATAATGGTAATAAACAAATTTGAACTTTCAGCTTTAAAAGAAAAAAGTTAAATCAAAACTCACAAAATGTTCAGAAAAAACATGATTATTAACTGGGAACATTCAAGTACATTCTACCACATATAGGAAAAACACAGTCCTGTAAATAAGGAAGGAGAGTGTGCCGCTTAGAGGGAAGAAAAGAAAATAAAACAATACAATACTGCCAAACATCTTTTTTCTATTTATGTAGTATTATGGACACATCAGAAATGGGGTAATACAGAAAATTGGTAAGGAAAGTCAAATGACAAGACTGTAGCAACAGAAGAAGAAGAAATTCCTGTACACAGTTCTTCATGATCTTTGTAACAATGACATGATCTCATTACTAGAAGAATTTGGTAAAAGTTAAGCAGTGTAAAAAAGACCAAAAATAATTACATTTCTCTGCATTTGGGGAAACATCCAGGTGACGCGGTCACATATGAGCAGGAAATGTTGCTAACAGCAACTACGATCCAACAGCAGATAGAAATAATTAATTGGCAGGACTAAGTATCTTGTATCTGAGAGTGTAAAAAGAGATGGCCAAGAAATTCTCTGAGCCTCTAGAGCTGAATTGTCAATATTTTTCCATGTGGAAAGCTCTGGAAATTTTGGTGTAAGTTTTAGGAAATACTATATGAAACAATTTACCCATTTAATTTTGTACTTTGTAACTTCTCTTCAAACAGTTAACTGTATGACACAGTACTGTTCAGGTTTTCACCTGTTCCCTACTTCCAGTAAGAATCTGAAAAGAAATCGAGGGAAAGAACTGTCAGGAACCCATTGAAGATGTCTGTGAATGTGATAGGAGTGTCTATGCTAATGAAATGCCTGAGCAAGAAACTTGATTTTACCCATGAGACTGGTAAATAAATTGTTGCCTGGCTGGAGAGCAGTTTTCATGACCATGGCTTTCATGGCCACCCAGGAAAGGGGACCTCCTGAAGGGAGTTTTCCGTTGGTTCCAGTGTCTGTTTCCATTGATCGCAGAGTTTGGAAATTCTGTATGAGCCAGAAAACAAATCACGCACAGGTCAAGGGAGAGCCTAGGTTTGTGAGAACACATTCACCAACGCTTTCAAAAGTATTCAGGTGAAAAGCTGTTAAGTGAAGGAATAATGTCAAGGTCTTTGTGGATTTCTGCAATCCAAAGGAAAAATTATTTGTATAGGTATTAAAAACCCCATTCAGAAACAGAAGTTTATTTGCTTCTGTCCACAGGAACAGGGCTTTCAGCGTGTTTATCCTAATACTGGAAGGTCTGGGGATCCGGGTAATTAAATTGCAGTACAGACGACATGGATAGAGTGAGTGGGGAAAGTTTTGTTACTTGGCACTGTGCAACCTATGCTAGAAAACTGTGTCTGTGTCCAGTCAGTTGTGGTTTCCACAATTAAAGAAGGATTTTGAAAAAATCAGGGTTCTCAGCTGAATTATTTTAAGGAAAGACCAATGTGTGAATTGATCTACTTGGAAGACAGAAGGCTCTTTGCTCTCCAGCAGAAAGAATAGCAATGTCCAGTGGATGAAAGCTGGAAGTAAAAACGGTCTCTAAGTTACCGTGAATCAATTTACCAGTGTTTACTTGTGGATTCTACATCAATAGAAAGATTAAAAACTAAACCTGGATCTTCTTCTAAAGGATCTGCTCTGAAATACAAGCATATTTCATGGTCCTTTGATGTACCAGAGGTCACATTAGGTACACATGGTGGTTCCTTTTGTCTTGCAACTGGTGCAAAGCAAGTTCTTAGAAATGGGAGTGGTGTGACTGAAGAAGCAGAAGAGGAAGACATCACCCATCCTTTCCCATGGATGGATTTTATTTAGCCAAAGGGGTCGGTTGGAAGAATGGAAAAGGATGGGGTTTTGTTGTGGTTTAATCCCAGCTGGCAACTAAGCACCACACAGACCCTCGCTCACTCCCCCCTGGTGGGATGGGGGAGAGAATCAGAAGGGTAAAAATGAGAAAACTAGTGCATTAAGACAGTTTAATAAGTAAAGCAAAAGCCGCGCACGCAAGCAAAGCAAAACAAGGAATTCATTCACTGCTTCCCATCGGCAGGCAGGTGTTCAGCCATCTCCAGGAAAGCAGGGCTCCATCACACGTAACGGTTACTTGGGAAGACAAACGCCATCACTCCAAATGTCCCCCCCTTCCTTCTTCTTCCCCCAGCTTTATATGCTGAGCATGACGTCATATGGTGTGGAATATCCCTTTGGTCAGTTGGGGTCAGCTGTCCTGGCTGTGTCCCCTCCCAACTCCTTGTGCACCCCCAGCCTGCTCGCTGCTGTTGTGGTGTGAGAAGCAGAAAAGGCCTTGACTCTGTGTAAGCACTGCTCAGCAGTAACAAAAACATCCCTGTGTTATCAACACTGTTTCCAGCACAAATCCAAAACACAGCCCCATACTAGCTACTATGAAGAAAATTAACTCTATCCCAGCCAAAACCAGCACAGTTTTGGTTAAGGAAGGAGAAACTTGATTTGAAGAAGGCAGAAAAAGGTAGGAGGTAAGCATAGAGAGAAGTAATACTAACTTTTTGGGCTTATATAGTTGATGGAAGTGTGAAGTGCTTGACTGGATATAGAAAAGGAAATCTTGATAAATTCAATGTTTGTTATTGAACCCTAAAAAGCAAATAGGAGAGGTGACATTCTGACAGCCCTGGACAGGACACCAAACAGAGGGCTGCAGGCTGAAAGCTAAGGGAAAGAGGTTTGACAGTTTCCACATTCGCAGCCCAGGGGTGGTATTTAAATGGGTGTAAGTAGAGCTGACTGACCACTTGAAAGTAACAGGAGAAGGAGACAGTGTCCTCTGAGTTCAAGCAGAGCCAGCAGAGCTGAACACTTGTCTGAAGCACTGGGAACAAGACTAGAAGGGGTCCCCAGAGAAGAGGGACTTTGGACACGAAGGTGATGTGACTCTCTCTGCACCAGATTAGAGGTTCTAAGAAAGATGTCGGAGCTAATGGCAAGAAGAAAGATGGATATACAGTTTGAAAAGGTTGCTATTTTTAGGGCAAGTAATGCAAAACCTTGTCTGAGGCTGATGGGAAACTGTTAGATCGCAGAGAGGAGTCGAGAACAAGTGAAAGTGAGGAAATATGACAAGAAGCAGGGGAAATCAGCTCTCTGAGGGAACGAGGGTTGTGGATGTATTTCTCCTAGGTGTAGATTAATGAGGACTTTGGGTTAGAGTTTGAAACTATTAGAACAAGTGACTAGGAAACAGCAGAGGTAAGAGTTTGAGAGGGAGGAGGGAAGATTTGTGTCTCAGGCAGACAAGCTGCTAGTACATTTTTACAAATGACACCTGCTCTGAGCAAGAATGTTCCAGGGGGGTTACATTTCAGCCCAATCAAATTTTTTTAAATACATAATTTATTCCTATAAAGGGGACACACTGATCTGATTTAATTAGGCTAATTAGAGGTCTATGTCAAATACAGGAGTGAAGCATGTGGAGGTGCGTAGAAGGCGTAGGCATGGAAAGAAAGGGGGAAAAGTCCTTGTAAGGAGCATCAGTTTTCACTCAGAATAAAGTGACAGGAATCTGGGCAGTACAAAATCTGAAAATCTGGATGCTACAGAAATCTTGCATGTCTGGGTGTTAAGGTGCTCAGTATTGAAGCCTGAGGTAGACTGAACCATGTAAAAATAATGGGTTTGGTTGAATGTAAGACTGCAGATGTACATGGGAGAGGATGGATTTTCAGACAGGTGTACTTCTTTGTATTATTCCAAAGTCTTTTAGAATATTTTTTTTCAATGTCTGTTGGAGCTGAGGACAGTGGAGTAAAGGAAGGGGAATGGTGATGGTACAGAAACAGGAAGGGGGAGCTAAAAAGAAAAGGGATTCAGGGGCACTGGCCATGTGAGAGAGAGGATGGAGCTGTAAAACAAGGTGAAATTAAATGAAGGAAGTGTAAGAATGCAGACAGAGAGACTGAAAGCCATGAGGAGATGATAAAGCAGAAATTACTGGATTATCTGTGGAGTCTGAAGGATCAGACCAATGCTAGGGGAACAAGAAGACCAAAGGAGAGCTAGCAGGAAGGCAACAAAGCAGGGTTTCTTATTCTCGGTGGCTCCAAGCAAGGGGTCTGTCCATCGTTTGAGAAGGGAGAGGGAGACAATGGAACAAGCTGAGTGTCTCAAGTACATGACAGGAGTGTTTTAAGTCAAGTTTCTATCACCACTGAAAATAACAATTGAACTAAATCCAAGATACTGACCTCTGCAAAGGTATTTACTGCATCCTGATGAAGACTGATAATGTAGCCATAAATATAGCAAGTAGCTGGAAACTCATAGTTGAGAAATACCAAGAGCCCTTGAGGTTTTTCCTTCCCTCACAGCGGGTAACGTATTTCAATGAAATGTGAGAACAAAAAGATGATAGCCCAGAAAGATTTATCTTCTTACCAGGGCTCTGTGTTGCATGTTGAGCTTGGATTCACTTCAGCCAACATTTTTGTGATCCAGTGTTGCTTTACCAAGGAACTTCAAATAGAAAGGTGCTTTACCAAGGAGATTCAAATAGACAGTTATGCGATCGATATATCTGACTTTAAAAGGCAATGAAATAGTTAACTTTCTAATAACAATTGTTAATTTGTGGATGTCCTGGAGTATGAAGGGACAGGAAAATCTTTATCATTTCCATTATGTAATTTCCAAACTAAAACAGTGGAGGCTGACAGCCAACACGAACACTTTACTGTTGTGAGAAAAGCAACATTTTGTCACATTTGTTAAGCAGGGAAGCTCAGTTACCACAAAGTCCTGAGAGGGACTGAAAAAGGGAGGTGGGTTTGGAGCACAAGACGTTTCACACAAGGAAAATACTGTTTGTGCCCAAGACATTGGAGCTGGAATACAAGATAACTGTGAAATGCCGCCGGTCCCTCCCTTTTGTTTCTTGGAAGACTTGAATAAGCAGCCACAGAAATGTGCCCCAGATCCTATTGCACTGCAACCGTTTTTTTACACACTTCCCAAGAGCGTTTAAGCACTTGGACTTTCCTCAAGAAAATGGTCATCTGAAATAGATTCTTAGCATTAAAAAAAAAATCTTAGCAAAAGTATATTTTGAATTATATTCTTGTGCTGAAAGGTGTTAATGGCCATAGTCAAGTGGGACTTTGATCTGCAGATAATCAACAGATTTGAAGCAGGCTGGTGTGCTAATCACACAGGCTGGCACACCACACAGATGGGTCTGCTAATAACCCAGGCTGTAAGGAAGGATGAAATAAGTTTTGTAGTTTGATAACTGGAAATAATAGAAGGCTGTGTCTAATAGTTTGCATGGCAAAGAAGCTAAATCATCTGAGCTGTTTATAAATGTGAAGGCTAAAAGATTTATTGTGCTGAAGGTGATGGGAAGGACAAAAGAAGCTGCAACACCTTCCAGAGAACCAACATAGCACTAAGGTGCAGAAAGAAATACGGAATAGAGGAATGACTGGACGGGCTTGGAAGTTAAACTCCCACCCTCTTTTCATCTGAACGACAGAGCCTGGAGTAAGGGGCAGCAGCAGGCACTGCAGGAGTGGGGGCATACGGGGCCTGGAGGGTGGGAGCACAGCGGGGAGGAGAAGGTGGTGCCCCACCTTTTGCATCCCCATCAGTGCTGCAGCACTCCGGAGATGGTGCTGAGTGATTGTCACAAACATGTTACTGGTTGTTCTGTGGATTTCTCAGCGCATCCTGAATTGTTAGTATTGCTATCGAATGCAGAGTTGAAGCTGTCCAATGCCAAAACAGCAAGTGTTGTTAGATATGTAGATTAGTTACTTCGTGAATCACACGCTTTGGGTAGGTTTCTCTCCTGAAGAAATCAATGAAAAATTTTGATTAAGGAATTTTATTAAAAGAGTAACATCATCCTTGGGCCACCAAGAGAAAGAGAGAAAGGTTAAATGCTGGGTTTGTTAAAATTAATTGTAGTTCCTAGTGATTTCAGTGGAATCAGGATTTCATGGATAATGTTGAAATATATCAAATAAGATAATGGTTAATTGTTTTTCATAATTTGTCTTGTTAAGCTTCTGAGAAAGTAGATAAAGTTTACATGCAACATAAACTTTGTGCAATATGCACCACTGGTGAATCAGCACTTCAGTTGAGACTTAAAATTTGAAATATTTGGGAGAAAAATAAGTATGTGCTCACTGGAGTTATAAATACAATGCCAACAGTACTCTTCTGATCTTGCTACTTCTGAAACTGAACATTTGAAAGTTGTTGAAACAAATTTAAGGCAATGTGGGGAAATGGGATTAGGAAAGATATTCCTACTTTGAAACTTCTTTGCCATTGGGGTTTTAATGGAAATTTTCTCTCCACCAATTTAGGCTAATATCTCTTTCTTGGGTAAGAAAGAAGGACATCAGTGTTGCTGAGTGTGTGGCACAGTGCCGTGAGGACCAGATAAGCTCTTCAAGACAAGTAAATAAATGGTTTTCTGAAGTATGCACACATGAGCATTATCATCCTTGGAAGTTGCATTAGATTTTCAAATGTATGACTTTGTTAGCTATATCAGCACTTGGCAGTCTGAAAAAGTCATTCGTGAGAATCTCTATGTTACAAAGGGGGAACAAAGAGATTGGCAAAATTTTGAATATCAGTGTATTCCCTTTGATCAGAAAGACGGGTTAGTTCTGGGGAAAAAACAAAGCTTAGTTTGCTTTCTATATGGAACACATTTAAATATAAAAAATTGATTGAACTTATAAAAACAAAATTGTCTATACTAATCCACTATATAAATTTGTAATGTATTTTAAATATGCAATTTTTACTTGGTTGATTTCTATGTAAATCAACTCTGCTTTTTATATGGAATCTTTATTCGCAATGAAAGGATAAAGGAAGAGTGAACAATTCAGAAATAAAGGCTTTATTACAGATTTCATCCTTTGATGGCTTTATCTTGAACAGCATCATTTGTTTTCTACTCATTTTCATTTCATGCCTAGCCAGAATAAGACAGCTTGGGCTCTGCCTTTATGCTTTTACTGACAGCCCCAAGCCTGCAACACAGAGAGACTGCTGGTCCTTGGTGTTTAGGTTGGGGCCAGAGGTGGTGGGTCTTTAGAGCACAGTATGAAACCCAGTTCCTTACTTAGCATTTGAAGTGCGGGGAAGGAGGTGGAGACAGAGGAAACAGGAGACTTGGGTGTATTTCTATTTTTGGAAGGAAGTAATTCTTGAGTTTTTAATCGTTGCCATCCAGAATCATTGTGTCTTATTCTTAATGAGATTCTGTATGTGCTCCTTAAGATAAAGGAGTTGGTGATGCTTTAAAAGATGAGATTAAAACCGTTTCTTTCCTGCCCCAGATCAGATGCCCAAAATTATCCTGAATGATCAGGAAATCTCCACTGGGTTACTTGTGTGAGGATGGAGAGGAGCCTCGGGGCTTCCTGTCTGAGTAGACGTAACTTGCGGAAATGGACACTGGACATGTCTTGAATCAGAGAGGTGTGATCAGCTCCGCATAGGCATAAAGAGCACCTTAGTGCTAACCTTAGCATTTATAATTGCTTTTCAGACTTTCTGAGGCCATTAAATGAGTTCATCCTTAGCACAGTATATGATACCTAACTCACAAACAGTCGGTCAGATCTCTGAGCTCAGACATTTGAGTATGCTTTTGTATACTTTGAAAAAGTGAGGGAAACTCTCCATCCGCCCAGTCACAAAAAAAATAAACAGGTGGGGAAAGTCTTTTGCCAGTTCTTAGGTAGAGCGTCATCCATGCCAGGCCACTATCAACTCTCCTTGACTTTTGGGCTGAGGGACAGCTGCTGTGCTGCCCGTTGCCAGTCTGCACTTTTTCCAGTGTCTGGCAGTAGGTCCTGAGAAGAGGACGATGCCTCACTTCTTTCCAAAGGCTATCGTAAAAGTTGAAAGGTACCTTCTAGTGTGCTATCGGGCACTGTTTGTGTTTACCTCGCCCATGCCAGGACTCCTCGCTGCTGTTGCTTGCTGAAGAGAGGGAAAAAGCCTGTGCAGAAGTTGAACTTGCATTGTGACAAAGGAGCACGTTGTAGAAACCTGGGTACAAAGAACTTGTTAAAATATACCCAAAGGATAGAAAAATAACCAAGATCATTTATTCAGACCTTATTTCATGATCAAGGTCATTTCTTTTGTAAACCTCTGGCAATATTTGAATTTGATTACACTAGAGCTAAAATGTCATTCTTGTTTATGGCTCTTCCAAAGCAAAACCCTGCTTTGTGCTCTCCACAGGACGGATAAACAGGTGTGACCTGATCACTGTGCTGGACAGCCATTCTCCTTCAGAGAAGGGACAGGACCAAGTGGATTAGTCTTTTCCCTAATGGTGTGATAACGGGGTAATTAATTCTTTTTCCCTGCGTAAGTAATACTTTTTTTTCTGCAATCATGTGGTTATCTGAGACCAATGAGAATACAGAAAAGCAGAGAAAATTGTGTTTGCGAAAATAATTGCTCTTGCTGCTTCCCATGCAAATACTTATTTTGGGCAGCCACCCTGCGCTGTGGGTGCTTTGCAAACACCTTCATACCTGAACCGAGTAGGATTTGCAGGGCCTCTGCCAGCGAGGTGCAGGCACTGAAGAAAGCCTTCTGCATTTGGGTACCGGGCTGAACAAGCACCGTGCAGCCAATTTCAAGAGACTGCGTTAAGAGTATGCTAGTGACACCTAGTGTTTAATACAAAAATGCTATAAAACCTGATGGATTTGCTATTTAAAGCTGTTTGCGGCAGCTGGAGAGCCGGGGTGCTGTTGGGGTGCCCACTGCAAGGGGCAAGACAGCAGGGCCACAGGCAGCCTTGGCAGGGTGGAAGGAGACCCAGGGCTATCGTCCTGTGGCCAAGTGGTCTCCCAGCCCATCTTCTCAAGCAGTGTGTTCGAGAGTTAATCACCCTCGATAGCAAACAAGTAACGTTGCAGGGGTGCTCACAAGGTGACAGTCTGCCCTTTACATCCTCCGCATTTTTCTATGCAGCATACACCTTTCTATCTAATAAACTGGCAGAATATTTTGACTTTGTACTATTTTGTATATGCTGGAATGCAGTCTGGTCACTGATACGCTATCTGTGTACGTACATATACAAAAATTGCAGTGGGAGCGGTAGGGGAGGTAATATACTATGGTGTAATTTTAACAAGGAAGAAAAGAGAGTATCTCTGAATGGGATTGCAATAAATTCTGAAATAAAACTCCAGCACAGTAGGGAGCTCAAAGGTGGTGACACACCGCCCAGATTCAAGGCAAAGGAGAAGAATATTCCAAGGACATTTGATATCACAGAGCAACAACAGTTATAAGTTGATGAATTTAATGTTTCTACAAGTAACACTGACAGTCAAGCAGCTCTTGCAGGTTTTTTAATGTTTGGTTTGTTAAAATTCCTGTTTCTAAAAATAAGGATATAATGGGTTGTGAGATCATAAACCGTATAAAAACAGATGTATGCTTAATGTTGTACAACACAGTTAAAGAAGTTAGCATATGAATAACTAATCATCATCACAAGTATTGCAAGACACGATTAATGTAAAAATACTATAATGTTGCTAGTAGAAACAGAATTATCAGCTTGAACTATATACAGATGTATGACTTTTTTATCCCTTTGATATTTACCATATCCAAGAAAAAAAAGTAGTAACAAAATTAGATCAAGTGAAAAAGTTACTGTAAAAGTAACAAAATGGACAAGCTCACTGGCTGATTCATTATGAAGAATCCAGACCAAAGTTTAAGATTGTTGTGGCTCCTGCAGACTTGCACACATCCATGCATGATTAGATTACTTCAAGGCTTCAAAGATGCAAAGCATTTCTGAATCAGAGTCAAGCTGTAGGTCTGGTGTCTTACATTAGATGTGCCTAATACGTTTAGTGCTTTGAAAGTCATATAAAGTCACTAGAGACTTCTTGAATTACCTTTTGGAATAAATTCAGCATCTGTGTTGTTTGATAAAAGAGTGACACAGATGTCTGAAGCTTCTGAAGGCGGGAAGCATCAGTGGAGGTCATTTGAAGATCGTGGGACACAACAGGAAAGGACTAAGGTGATCCCAAGAGGTACGCTGGGACCAGAGGAGAACTTTGTTGCAGAGGCATAATTTGCACTATTCTGTTCCTGAAATAAAGTGATGCTGCTGTATCAGTGTAATATTTTAGTTTAGACTGCTGCTGAAAAGACGTTCATCATGAGTTAAGGCAAGTTTAATGCAAGAGAGTGCTTGAAATTGGAAGAAGGCATAAGTAAAACATATTCCAGCAATACTATTCATGCAGATAGAGAGGAAAACAAGGGGCATAATTTGCACTATTCTGTTCCTGAAGTAAAGTGATGCTGCTGTATCAGTGTAATATTTTAGTTTAGACTGCTGCTGAAAAGACGTTCATCATGAGTTAAGGCAAGTTTAATGCAAGAGAGTGCTTGAAATTGGAAGAAGGCATAAGTAAAACATATTCCAGCAATACTATTCATGCAGATAGAGAGGAAAACAAGCCACTGCAGGTATTCACATATAGTATGGAGACATAATTAAGCCAACATTGCCTGTTCTGAATGGGTGAGGGCACTTGGTGTGGCTAAGTGTTACAGGCATTGGACTTTGGCAATAGCATAAGCAAAACCAAAATACATCCATAAATACAGGTCATAAACCCAAGTAATAATTTAAAAAAATCTTATTTTTTAATGCCTCAGTATTCTGTGGATAAAGTTATGTACTCCCAGGTGAGTGAAAGAATTAGAATAAGTAGAAAGCCTCACATGGACTGTACCGTGCTTGATAGTTGTAGTGGATTCTTACTCAGTACTCTCCTCTTTGGGATCAACCAAAGCAGGAGGGAAAAAGATGCTGACAGCTCTATAGTCATTATATTTCTGTAGGGTTCATTCATTTTGATTGCTGCCGTTACTCTGATGATTTTCTTGATATCTGAAACAAAACTGCAGTTCTCTACAGTTCAGCTCACTTTAAGACACCATCAAATTGGTATAACTCTCACAAGCTTTTGTTAAAGTGATGGTGACAGATATTGAGTTCTAACTAGCACTGTTTTTATGCTTGCTATAAATAATTACTTTCATCAGCCATTTTCTCAACCATATATCATTGAAGAAAGATGCAGCACATTCCAGGTCTCCACACGTATTAGCACACTGATTTATTGTTTCACCTTCTTCATCTGAATATAAGAATAGTACAGGAAGAGTTATCCATCCAGGCTTTGATTTCCTCTTATTTTCTGTGTAGTTTTAGAGTTTGACTCTAGTGACTTTGGGGATGGCTTTTGCGTTGTCTGCATGTGAGCGACATTTTAGTAAGGGTCTGTTGGGTAGATTCCCTTGTGCAGCATAGCTTTTGCACTGCTAAGGCAGCAACAAGAAGGTCTAGTAGGGCCACAAAGTGCTAGCAGGGAATCCCCTAGGACGGGAAACTGCACAGTTTGACTCTACCACTGCATATCTGCCTGCCTCCATGTGAATAGGGGAGAGAATATACTTCAATGGCAAGAGAGGACGTGTCGGAGATGTGGCAGAGAAGACTGCTTCTCTTAAGGAACTCCACTGAGGGTAATGGAATAGAATAATTTTCCAGTAAAGGGAATAATATAATTTTTAAGAGTTAGATAGCTGAGAGAGCTTAAACTGCATCAGAATTCCTCTTGGAGGCCTTCTTGTCCTTGCATTTATGTTGTGGGGCCACATGCTAAGTTGAGGATGCTGTTCCAGGTAACGTATTGTCCCCATTTGCTATGCAGTGGGACTGGTGCTCATCCGACCAGGTTCAGGAAGAAAACAAACCCAGCCAGTGTTGCTCCTTCACATCACAGGGAGATCAAATGTGTACCTATGCCAATGCAAGGGAGCAAGCAGGGATGCAGCTGGAGAGGTGATGGGAAGAGAGAGGAAGGCAGGGCCATAGCACTTCCAGTGCTGCTGTGAAACTGCACCCTTGGAGAAGTTGCTGACAAGTCTTATGACTATTTGTGGCATACTGTGGAGCCAGTATGGCATAATGTGCCAATGTGCCATAATGGCACTCCTGTGCTTTTTTGCCATGTGCAGAAAGTTGGCATTCAGACCTAGGTGGAG
This sequence comes from Aptenodytes forsteri, assembly GCF_000699145.1. Classification (NCBI taxonomy): domain Eukaryota; kingdom Metazoa; phylum Chordata; class Aves; order Sphenisciformes; family Spheniscidae; genus Aptenodytes; species Aptenodytes forsteri. Next base: position 4,534,130 of record NW_008796043.1, read on the forward strand.
TCTACTGTCCTTATGTGAGGACTGGAAAACAATCAAAGGAAAGTATAATGAAGTAATTCTATTAAATGCACTTGTAAAGTCACTCATGATCCATTGTACACAGATTGTATGAAGGCACAGACTCCACATAGCTTTTTCTTGGATTGTGTATTTATGGAATAGCTTCTGTCTTTATTTTTTCCAAAAAGATGAATGCAAATAGGATTCTTAAGAATTAAAAATATTTTGGGGATTTTTTTTTTTTTTGTGAAACAGGTAAGAAATTAATTTCTAACATCTGCTTATCTTGACAGTGTCACTTTAATTTGCTCTTAATTGGTTGGCGGAATGGCTGTTTCCATGACAGCACAGCAAATATACAGTGGGGGCACTGATAAGCAGTGATGAATAACAGATCATTAGAATTCAGGGAGAATTCTTCACTACTCTGTTGCTGCTTTTTACATTTGTCAGGTGGAGACAACACATTTCACCACCGTCCGTGACACCAAGATAAAAGCTGTCTGATTTCCAAAGGCAATGTGTGCTAAAAGACAACAGTTACTACCTTTGATACTGGCTTTAAACTTTGTTAAAGTACCTCTTCTAACAGTTAGCTTGCTAACTACAATGATGTAAAATACTGAATGTCTTATCTATCCTTGTCAAACTAGTCGTAAGCCCCTATCAAGCAACAGTGCTTTCAAGATGGAAGTGGCTTCTCCTGACCCACTCTCAAAGATTTTTCCAGCCATGCTCTCGGTCAAAAGGAAACTCTTACAGAAAGCAAATTTATGCTCTAGTTCACTGCTCTGGGGTTCACCGTGCAATCTGTGTGGAAAGGTGTTGGGATAACTCTTTCTGCTGAAAGCCGTCAGAGGACACTCTCAGGGGGAGACGAAAGTGGAGGTGATAGCTGTCGCATGCGAGGTAACCCTATTGCCACAAGTGGAGTTTAACCAAGATCCACTTTAGTTCAGCCTTAAAACATACACAGATGTCAGAAGCAAACCTGTAATTGCCTTTGCTCAGAGTAATAGCAGCTGAAACATCGCTGTTTCGAAGGAGGCTTGATAGTCCTAGATGTGTCCTAGTGCAAAATTTAAAAACTTCTGTTTTGCAAGAATTTAGATAAGCACTGCAGAAAAAGATCAAATCTCTTTTCTCTTGAAATCAATGACAGTTTTGTCAAGAACTTAAGGGGGATCAGAGTTTTTTCCTTGTTCTCTTGCTTTTTATGATAATTCCCTGTTTTAATGAAACCAGAAGAGGCAGTATTGAATAAAATATTAAAATAAGAATAATTATCCGCTTGTTTAGACAATCTGCAATGCAGGTTGAAATAGGAAGGTCATCTACATGCTCCCAAGTTTTGTGGAAAGCTTTTCTGAACTTCCCCATATTCTAACCATAAATGACACATTTACATTTGCTAAAAAGCAAGTTCTCACCACCAAGACAAATTAGTACCCAATCTGAGGCAGATGAAGCTTTGCTACCTCTCTTCTTGTAACAAAATAACTATCTTAAATGAGTCCTATGGTTTACCTAGATTGTTATCCATCAGATTTTGAGGGTATAATTTAACAAACATTTATTTTCGTGACAGTTCTGGCTCAAGCAGCCTTCACAGCTTTGCACCTCTGACCAATCCCCATTCCTCCCCAAAGCACAAGTTCTGCCGGTTTGTAAGACTGCACGGTTAACCAAATCAGAGATTTAAACCTAGCATTTTTTTGGCTTTTTTCTTTTTAAATACACATCAGTTCTCATTTCATCAATTGCTAGCAACTATAAACCTCAGAAATTTCAGAAAATGTCTAGTCATCATTTGAAAAACTTGTTTTCTTCAAAGATAACTTAAGTCAGACTAAAGGTAGCAGTGCACCCAAACACTATTCACTTTTTAGGGTTAGGCTACCGTCCAACCCAGTAGCTTCAGAGTTCATTGTTAATTTTTCCCCCTCCTTAGAAAGAATTTTTTTTTTTAGCAGTAATGCTCAGTAAGAACCTCTGCTTTGCTTCATATGATTTTAGGGCAACATATGACTCCCAGAGAAGATCAAAGATTGCTTCTGTCCTGCTCTAAACCACTCAGCGGTTGTTATAAATCAACAAGGCTTTTCCTCCGCAGTTGAAATGTGAGTGATAACTTTCATGCTCTGGCACTAGAACTTCTTTAGTGGTACACTGTGCTGGCATCCAGGATAATACTGTGTGATAGAGGCGTGTGGCATTTCTCAACCATTCCCATTATACAAGGCAGAGTGAAGCACCAACATGGTGAGCCATCTGTGCTAATGCCGATGATGTTATTAAATCATTCATTACATTTCACAATTTCATATTAGATCATTTAAATTCTTATTTTGGCATAGTGCATAGATTTCTTCCTCTAGAAATATGAACTCAGTATGCAAATGTGGTGGCCCTGTTTTCTAATAAATTCATGTCTGGGTTGAACATCCTTACAAGTGCTGTGGCTCATGTAATTATGCTCTCAGACCTTGATAGTAGAAATAAAGCCCTAGTTCATGCCAGATTAATTGATCAGTTTTTAGCACAAGTAAATTTGATGCATCCATTTCTGCCAGCTTTTTCTGTCTACAAAGCACAGTGCCATCCAGAGCTCTACCCCACCCTCCTTGCTGCCTTTCTTTCCCAGTATGGAAAAGTATTTTTATCTCACATTTGATATCACCTAATGGTAGGAATATTGCCCTAAAATCATCTTATAGCAGTAAACTAACGCTTTTCACTGGTCACCATCCTGATATGCACGTAACATGCTAGCTGGCCTATTTATTCTAAATGAGAGCTAAGGATATTGATAAGTGGACATCGCACTAGGCACTGTGCACACACACAGTCTGCCCTAGAGACCTCACAGCTCGGGTGAGAGTGCAGCCCAACAGAGTAGGCTGGACAAATGAATGGATAAATAGGGAAAGAAAATTATAAACTCACAAAAAAATTATTTCACTGGAAATTTTCACTGACTACCTGCTTACACATCTGAGAATCACCATGGAGACACTCGTGACCTCTATGTAACTAAGACTGTGTTGTGATTTTCATTTAAAACAGAACAAAAAATCATTTTCCATGCAATTTAGTGATGATGTCCCAACATAGTACAGTAAATCACCACAGGATAATCAAAATTTTCTTGTTTATTTTTAAACATTGAATAACCTTGCAGATGAGACAGAAAAGCATATATGTGTCTGTAGCTCCCTTATGGAAGTATAAAATATTCAACATGAGGGCATGATGTTTAGCTAGCTAATGAAGAAAAATATCTCAATTCACTATCACAGACAATTTGCTAGAAGAAATACTAACTGCAGGTGTTTTACATGATTGCACCTTTCATGAAAGAACTGTATATGACCTGCAAGTGCATAAGCCCTTATTCTGTTTTGCTTTCATGCAGTCCCCTTCAGTCTTTTGAAGTGTCTGTAAATAACAAACATAACCATGAAGTGGGAGGGAATGGAGAATCCTCACTGTGTGGATTTTACACCTGCTTTCCAAAGCATATGTGTGCTAAAAGGCAAGGGTCTGTAAGATGCCCTAAGTCCTTGGCATGTTTGACAAATGTTTGACCACGCTCAAGGCCCAGGGAAGTGATCACCTTCCCCAGCAGAGTAGCTTTAAGTCACTGTCTGTGACTGTTTTTTCACCTTGCATAAACCAAAACATCTGGGAGCATACAACACAGCTGAGAAGACAATGCTGTTTGAAAAGCATTGTTCTTTTGACCCGTTTTCATCCCCATTTTACCAAGCGCAGAAAATTCTTCATTTTCACTTTGTCCACTATCATTAACAATGCCTCATGAGGTTTAATACTGCAAGAGGCTAAACCTCAGGCTGACTGTCTCACATGTGGGAATCAGTTCTGTGGGTTTGCGGAGCAACATCTGCCTGTGAATAGATTTAAAAAAATAATAATTAAATTAAACAAAAGAGAAGCTCTAAGCTAAGTCTGTGGCTAAATGATTAATATCGCTTCATGTTTAAGATTTTTTTTCCCAGCCTATTTTGTTTAATGATTTTCAGCTATGAATATTACATGTCCTTCTGCAGTTAATTATTTATGCTGATGAAACATGGCACTCTCTCTACCCTTTTTGGATTCTAAACGGAAAGGAACACATTTTCTAGACAGTTCCTTCTGAACAGTGGTGGCTCACAGAGGCTTTTTTCATCAGAGGCAGGATCATCCTCAAGCCAGTTTAAGGAGGCTTGGAGTTCACTGGGAGAAATTGTTGTTAGAGTAGAGTTTTCACCGCTGGCCATCAGCTGTGCCTGCCAGGCTGCCAGCTCTGGGCTTCAAAGAGCCTGGCCTCAGAAATCCTTTCCTTCCTGGTGGGAAAACATTTCACATGAAAGATTAATTAATCAGCAGGGCTTATGTTTCAGAATTTTTGGTGCTTCAGGAACAGTTTGCATCTGCCCAGGATTTTAAACTGAGCTTGGAGTCTGGCTAAGCAGAACTTCGACATTTTGAGCTTTCATTTTAAATCGGCATGAAAGCAGTCATCAAATATTGAAATCCTCCCGGAGCTGGAATTATCTTTTTCCACCCAGCTCTGATAATTACTGTTTATGGATCTCTTTGCAGCCAGATATCCCTCATTCTTAGAGCTGATCTAGGCAAGAGCTTTGGCTGAAAAAAATCTGCAGATATTATCTCTGCTATTGTGTCATTTTAGTCACAGAAATGTATGGCTCTCCTGCGCCATAAGTCCCTGTGAACTACCAAATCCCTAACACCACTTTTTGGATGAGCCAGGTCTTCAGAATAATTCAACCTTCATAATAAATTGATGGCACTCGAATAGCGTGAATGGCAAGGAATCCAATGAAATATAAGCCCCAGAGAAGTTAAGCTTGTTTTAACCAGCATAACTACAATGTATGGTGGTAAACCAATCCCACTTAGAAACTCAGTGTACCTTGGCATTCAGGGAAGCAGAGCAAGGTGTTACAAGCTTTACAAACTCCAGCTATTAACTACACATGTACTGCTATCAAGTTAAGGCGGATTCTTCTCCAGGGACAACAAAGCACTATTACAAGGAACAAGAGAAACGTGGTTTTTACTGAACTCAGCAGTGGGATATAAAAATAACATTTGGTGGGACTTCTCTAAATTAGAATGGCTGGTGCATCGACTGTGATTTACACCTCTTTAGTTAATCCTTTCTGGTGGTGAATTTGGAGATACTCTGGAGCAGCCGCAGAACCCAGGTGCTGCAAAACTCACCCTGCTGCTGCTGTTAGGCACAGGCAGCTGGAAGCAGACCTGGAATAGCACTGGGATCTCAAACACCCCTTGCCCTCCGGACACAGAGACACTGGAAATGGTTCAGCCATGGCGGGGCTCCATCCCAATGGTGCCCTGAGGCTCCTCCACTCCCGCCCTGGCAGGGGCCCTTTGCTGCCGTGTTTGGCTCTCTCTCCTTGCTCTCCTCATCCCACCAGTCAAGAGAAAAATAAGATTGGGCTGACATCTGTTTCTGGAAAGTACTGAATCTCAGTGCTGTGCCCATCGTGAGGAGTTTCTGCTATGATACAGGGAAGAGTCTCAGCTGCCTGGGGAGGATGAAGGTGTTCACAGCTATATTTATGTGGCAACCAGGTTTTCAGGTGGTTGTTCCCTAAACAACTCATTCAGTGCTATCTGATGTAAGCATAGGCTATTGGCAAGAGCATCTTGGAAGTCCATTTAGGATATGAGCTGGGCAGAGAGAAGTGAGAGAGAAAGAGAGAGAGAGATTTCTCAGGTTGAGGTCCTGGCACTTTACCTGTAGCCCCTTGCATGCATTCAGGCTTGGACTCCCTAGGAGTCAGCCAAAATTGTGCCTGTAAAACAAAATCCAGAACCTGTGCTATTCTACATGCATCAGCTATTCATAAGGAAGTTTGCTGATGTTCTTGACAATGTGATGTGATTTTTTATCCCAAATATTGTCATTATTATGCCATGAACTCATGATGGTGGATCCTGCTTAGATGAAATTTTCAAAAGCGCTTAAGAGTATTTTCAAATAGCACTTTATAACCCCCTACATTTTAACAGGACTGCTCAGGCTGTGTGAAAGTCTGTGCTAACGCAAGCTGCACCATTGCCAGTACACCAAGCTAAGCCATCCTCAGCTAACTCCAGCAGCAGCTAGTGCCATGTAAACATATTGTCAGTTGCTTTTGTACATTTCCCCAGTCCCTTTTGCCTTGAAATCTTCCTCTTCTCAGGATCGTCTAGGTTTAAAAAAAAAACATTTTCTGACTCCTAACAATGACATCTTAAATAAAATAACTTCCTGTAATTCTGATAGCAGCTACCATCCTTATTTCCATAGCTTTCATCATTCACCTCTAATCCTCTTTCTTTCTTACTTGTCATTATTTGTCTTTGCCTTTATTCTTTCTGATCACTATTGTTATCCAATTTCCTTCCTTCTTTCATCTTTCCCTAACTCCCACTGCATTTGTGTCCTGCCATTTTATGATTTTGTTTTTACTCCCCATGTAGCTTTCTATCAAATATACAACTTTGTAACTGACTTTACCTTCAGCTTCCTACCTTTTTTCCCCTTTTCTTAGTCATGCTCTGGGGATCAAAGAAAGGCCAGCGATGCAGGCAGTTGCAGACTCTTCTCACACAAAATCCACAGAGCACAACCGCTCAGTCTGCTTCCTTGATGAATGGCAGAACAGCCTTTGGCTTCGTTTGTTATTCATATTAGGCTGAAGGCTCTGGGGGATAGCAACTATCTCTTACCGTGTAGTGTGCAGTGCCTGGAACATGGGGACTCTGATCCTAATTGGGTTAGATGCTACTGGAGTAGTAATAATAATCTCAGGGATTGAGATCTGGCCTCACCATCAGGCTTTGGCTCACTCGAGTGATGCAGGAAGGAGCACCTCTGCTACGTGGGCTAATCAATCATTTATTTATTCATTTACTTAGACTTTAAGAAAAAAGGGGGGGGGAAGAAAAGGAGAGAAACCATCCATGACTCTAGAAGTCTGCCATACATTTAATTAGTAGCAAAGTAATGATCAGGAGTCAATGTTTCCACCATCACCCCAGTAAAAACAGAACCAAGGAAAAACAAAATCTCTTCAGAGATTATTCCATCCCAATAACCAGAGTTAGTCTAACATGAGGTGCATTGCATGGCTTCATGCTATGTAAGAAACAAGGGGATAGAGGCGACCAAGCAGTTGTTTCATCAGTTTCTCCCACAAAATTTCCATGCCTGGGCTGTATCTGTCTTGCTCAATTGAATTTAGTATTTACGTGGGCTAAATCATTTATTTATTCATTTACTTAGACTTTAAGAAAAAAGGGGGGGGGAAGAAAAGGAGAGAAACCATCCATGACTCTAGAAGTCTGCCATACATTTAATTAGTAGCAAAGTAATGATCAGGAGTCAATGTTTCCACCATCACCCCAGTAAAAACAGAACCAAGGAAAAACAAAATCTCTTCAGAGATTATTCCATCCCAATAACCAGAGTTAGTCTAACATGAGGTGCATTGCATGGCTTCATGCTATGTAAGAAACAAGGGGATAGCCATGACTCTAGAAGTCTGCCATACATTTAATTAGTAGCAAAGTAATGATCAGGAGTCAATGTTTCCACCATCACCCCAGTAAAAACAGAACCAAGGAAAAACAAAATCTCTTCAGAGATTATTCCATCCCAATAACCAGAGTTAGTCTAACATGAGGTGCATTGCATGGCTTCATGCTATGTAAGAAACAAGGGGATAGAGGCGACCAAGCAGTTGTTTCATCAGTTTCTCCCACAAAATTTCCATGCCTGGGCTGTATCTGTCTTGCTCAATTGAATTTAGTATTTTATACCACTTGGCTACATATGACACGCAGCCATTTCTGAGGGGAAGGATTGCTCCCATGCCAGCAATCATACAAAACAGAATAAATCTTCTTCTGACTATATGAGGGAATTCCCCTTTCTCCTTTTTCTCCTCCCCAAGAGGAATGGTTTTCAAAGTTCAGAGATACACTCTCAAACAGATAGAAAATGAATATTTAATATGCTTTATTTGGGATTTAAGAGAATGGAAAATGGGTCATCAGCTTTAACTGCATGCCTAAAAATTTCCATGATACTGAGTTACCTAACTGAAGTTCTCGAATACAGCTGTATTTGTCTTAGTTGTCAAACATGGCCACACTGAATGATTTCTTATGCGGTTCCAAGAGAAAGAGATCGTGTCCTTCTCTTGAGAAAAACTTGTCCTGACAGAGGTGTCAGGGACAATCTACTTCACTCAATTCAGGATTCAGCTCTGTCCCTGAAGCTGTTTGCTCATCGGAGACAGACAACTCCAAGATGTTTCTCAAGAAAATTGAGCGCATGGACTATGAGATTGGCAACAGGCCTGTCCTAGACTACTCACACTTGGGATGAAACCCTGTTCGCCTTTACATGAATCGTTCTTTGGACTTACATAGGTAATGTGAGCAAGGCTTACACCTAGAAGGTATTGCCCAAATGGAGGGCCCAAGCTGGATTGCTCTTGCAGACTGAGTTTGCTATCCAAACACATGGGAGCAGAGGCTCACGCATACTCGTAATCACCAGTTGCGCTTCTCTGTCACTTTCATTCTTGCTCTTGCTGCAACTTTATCGCTTTCCTCCGTGCCACAGAAGAGGAGTGTTAGCTTTCAAACAGGTCAGGTTTCAGAGGTTCAGGTTGCTGAGTTGTTCTGGATGTTACACAGTCTGCAGAAATTCTCTCTTCCTGCCAGCAAACACTCTGCCGTGTAACCCTCATTGATGTATTTTCATGAGTTATACAAGAATGGAAAGACTGTATAGATAACTGTATGTGCATATTGTTGTACGGGTGTACAAATCCACCACCCAAATGCAGGTACTCATGTAATGCCAGGGCTGAGCAGGCAAGCCGTCAAACCATTTGATTCTGATTCAATAGCCGTCTTGAAACATTTTAAGAGTTTCAGGGTGCCAACTTCAAGCACCTGAATTAACAGATTTAGTTAACCAGGCAGTCTCCCTCTGTAGTCGATGAAAATGAGAAGCCGTCCCCATGAGAAGCCATCTTCATCCCTAACACCGCTGTTTGCAATAGCCCTGCAGACAAGAACTATCTTTATGTTACCTTCTCTGTATTAAAAAGAACTTACGGAGACCAGCTGTATGAGCCTGTGTTGGAGTAACACAGAGCGATTACCCCCAACAGCGAGGAGGAGCAGCCAGTGCAACACTACTGAGACCTAAGCACAAGCACGCCATGGCCCCCAGTGTCCCTGGGTCAGAGCTGGCGAGCTCTTGTCCTGGAAGAGGACAGGTTGCAGGCGCAGCGAGGACGGGGAGGCTGTGAAGTGAAACAGATGCTCGCCTGTCATTTGACCCAGAGAACACGCTTCGCTTTACAGTGCTCATTAGGGGGAACTACAGTTTCCTCTGCCAGCTTGGTAAATCTGCTTTCACTCAGATTGCACGCTTGATAAAGTTATTTGTCCTGTAATGAATACCAATTTAAACTTCTCATGCAAACTTTTGTACTGTAAACACGTCCTACTGCATGGCTTTTTTTGTATCTGCACGGAAAACATCTCTTTGCATTTGTGTTTGCGCAGCACCAAGTGCCAAAGCGTTCTCAGGCTGGAAGTAGGGTTCCTGGCCCCGCAATAATGAAAACAAAATTGACATTATTTGTTTTGTGGTAGTGCCTCTAGGCATCAATCAGAAATGACACAAGACAACAGATGGATGCAAGTACACGGGGGAAACACAAGACAAAACATTTATTCATTTAGTAAGCATCATCCACAGTGCACCAGCTGCTTAGGTATTAAATATTTTGTAGGCAGCATTGTATAGATATAAAAATCATAATAACTGTTGTTATAACCTGGCATATACGAGAGAAAGAAAGACTTTTTTTATACTGTTGTACCGTGGGACTGGAAAATATGGCCATTAAAAGCAAACACCTCTGTAAGTATAAGCATTCAGTCATTCTGCTGCTGTAAACATTATCCTAGACTGAGTCAAAGCTGATAGTTGTGTTCTCATTTGAAAGCTGATAAATATCATATTAGAATTTTCTGACAAGTGTGTCTGCAGTATACAACTGGTTATACTGTGCAGTGTTGGCTAATTTTACATCTGTTCAGATATTTAAACCGTTCTGAAAAGAAAACTCACCCCTTCCAAAAACGCCCCAAAGCATATTAAAGTGGCACTGGTATATGAAACACATAAAAAGGAAAAGTGGGTGACAAATTTCATTGTCAACATTAGAACAATATTTTAAAGACAAATTTATGAAAATGTAGAGATCATGACTGTAGATTTTATGATTTCAATAAATATATTTATTGACTGTTTTTGAAGCCTGGCTCAAATGGGAAAATATTAGATTCCAAGCTTATTGTTCATCTACCCTTTGAACGGCTTGGTTGTTTTGCTGAATCCATGGAAGCACTGGGAAATTTCCAGTGAAACTTTTTTTTTCAATTGGAAAAATCAAAACTGCAATTTTTCAGGGCAATGTCCCAAGATCGATTAAACTTTATCAGGATGATTTTCTCAGACTTTTAATCTTATTTCTGCTACAACTGAGGGGGAAGAATTAGGCTTGCCTAATTTCCATGTTTCTTTTGGTGTCAAAGTTCCATGCTGCGTGCTGTGGGTGGCCCATTAGGCATGACTACCGTGTATTATTCCCATGTCCGAAAGTTAAGCTGAAAGATGCTTCTCAAGAGCACATTCCTTAATATAGAAAGACAGTGAGATTTAGTTTGGGCCAGATTCATTTAGGTCTATAGTAAATTTGTTCTCCCAGGTGCTTTTGCTGCCCAATTACTTTGTTTGAAGCTTAAAAGCTCCATTTACCTGCTCTCAAATTTTATAACTAACTTTTTTCATCTAAGGTAGTTTTTGTTGTCTTTTTTGTTCGGTTTTAAGAGACCCAAAATATTCATGGAAATTCTTCCCCCTTAGTTTTCAAGGGCAATCTAAAGCAATTTTACAGGAAGGACATGAAACAAGCAAAAACACATGGAGAAAGGAGTTTATGTATATAGTACCTTGTATGCTTAGCCAACATAATAACATTTATTCCTAGTTCCAACTATTTCTTTTATTTTTTTTCTTAAGAAGAGGAAGAATGACAGCAATACTGACTGTGTCCATTGAATTGGTTCCATGTGTGTTAAATGGTCTGGAACAGATTCCCAACTAATATAACTAACTACCAACTCTAGTGAAGGCATGTCAGATAAGGTAGCAGCCCTCTAATTTTTGCGAAGACTAGAGAAACATGACATGGGATTTGGAACTGCTTATGGTTTTTTTTCTCTCATCAATAAACAATAACTATCTTTCAACTATTTATTATGTGTTTTGACAGCTGACAAAATCTGTAAAGTACAATTCCTAGGTATATGGATTGTGTGAGATTCAGATGTACCTTCTCTATGTAAAAATCAAATTGTACCCTTTGCTACACACTCTTTAATATTCCCACTAGCCCTTTTTTTCTTCTGCAAGTGGATCTGTTGCTAGGACAAATGGAAGCAGCAAGAACCTTGGCTTGTTCCCAGTTGAAGGAATGTTTGTGTAGTGAGTATGCAATTTATAAAGCATTTATAAGTACTTGAGAGTGAGCATTATATTATAATAAATCTTTTTTTCCAGTAGATCTTTTTTAAACTTTTTCTTACAGCCGATTTAATATGTATTTTAGAAAAGCTAAAAGTTGGAATATCTGAAACTATCCCTTTTATAGCTTGTCTTTTCTCCCTTGTGGCTGAAACCTAAACTAAATTACCCAACACAATGGTAATGCCCTTCTTTGAATAATTGTCCACCTTAGCACTGAACTTAGTTTGGAAAGACATTTATATAGACAACTGTATTCCCCACTAGTATAAACTAGAAGGTACATAAATTAGCCTCTAATTTCACCCTGTGTTTTAGCTGAATGGAGTGAATTACTTGAATTTCAGTCTTGTAGTTTAGGATGTCACTACAACATGTCTTACAGAATTAGAGACTTCTTGTATATCGAGAAGGGTGTACTGTTGCTCATAGTCTGATACCTTCCCCTTATGGACTAAAAGCAACTTCTCAATTTTGACCATCTTCTGGGCTCCTGACAGCCCAAGATGTCATGCTCTTAGGAGATCACTGAGATGGTCAATCAGCTCTTAAGAATTTTCCTGCCCATGGTGGACACTTCAACGAAGCCACATTCTTCAGCAATGCTATTCAGTTTAGCTTACCACAAGGGGTCAGTAGAAATCAGTGAGAAATACTCCCTTCTTCTCCACCCCAGAAACTATGAACTGCTCACAGCCACTATGCCATTCCCTATTAATTTCAGGAATTCAGTGAGGGAAAACCAGATGTGATTGTTTTTCTTTAGCTTTTACCACTAAAATATATGAGTGGTTTCCTAACATTAAATAGAAGTTTGCTCTTGATCAAAGCTTGTTGGGGTTCAAAGGCTTGTGTTCATTTGTTTTTGCAGGATAGCTTTGTCTCCGTATTTCTTTATTACATTTGTTAAAACGAGTCCTTCGAATGTGGCATAGATTTATGATCAGGGAGAAGAATTTTTATTTCTTCCAAACTAGATAGAATTATTTTTCTTTTAAAATTAATAGAATTAAATTTAAAAGGATTTTAAAATGAAATTAAATCATGTGCCCTACTAAACTCTGTGCAACTAAGCAAGTAGTTGAGAGCAGTTGCATATATTTTCTCTCCAAATGCTTATGTAACTCACTTCTATTTTATTCATGATTGCCCCATGAAGACTATTCATCACACTTGCGCTGTTCTCTCTGTATCACATTCCTTTCATTCCAAAGGATACTGGGGAAAAGTGAAAAAAAGATCACTGGTTTGAAGTTTGATTCTCTGTCACTTTTGTGACAAAGCAGTATGCCTAGGGAGCCTTCCAGACATAAATTACAGCAAATTAAAGACCTGCATACACCACAGTGGGACTTGGCATCTCATAAACTTTACCAAATGCTATCTGACCATTTTCCTTTAGGCAGGTAGTGGGTCAAACTGATGTCAGTTAATCTTAAACTGCAGCGGTACATTAGGTAGTGTTCATGGAGACCTTGAAATTCCTCTTACTTTTTCTTGCCGCAGCCATTCATCCAGAATAGTTCAGATGTAATGTGAAGGAAATAATGCTGGGAAACAGATTGGAAAATATGCAGATTTTAATTTATTGAGCCTGTTGCAGCAAAAGGGTCAAAATACTGTTAAAAAAGAAGTCCAGCGGTTGAAACTGTCAGGGTGTTGTGGGTTTGTATATTGAGTCATTTGCTAGAAGTATTATTGTGCTTTGGTTCATTTTTATGATACAGACAGTGTAAGTGGTAGAAAATGAACCTAGATGGGGGTTTTTTGGCTCCAACAAATCAGAGTTTGGCCAATCCTATTGATGCTTGAGAAAAAAGTTCCATTGGCATCACTGTACAGTGACTTCACTGTGCTTTGTTCAGAGCTGGTGTATAATGAATGTATGTTCAGTGTGGTATGCAGAAAGAGTATGCACAGTGAAAAAGGTTGATTTTTCATGTATATTGCAAAACCAAAGCAACATTACTCTTTTAACCCAGGCAGTGACATTCCCTAAGCCTCTCACTGCTAATATGTACAGCAAGCAGAGGCTCTGAAACACCACTTTTCTTTTGCAACACTCACAATACATTACGACTATAAAATGCATACTCATCAAAAATTGTTAAAAGAACCTAATTTTAGTTGTAGAGTTAAAAACCAGTAGATTTAGAGTTGCTCAGACAACCTTAATTCTGCTTCCTTGCAAGTCTGTTCTGTGCATTGAATGTAGTGGGGAAATCCTGCTGAAAAGGTAGTGGAAACTGGTCCCACCATATGTCGGAGACGACACCGAGGGCACAGAGTGCAAGCTCCTGCCACATGCACTGCGAGATGCATATCAGCCGATGGCAGATGAAAGTGGGATTATGGCATTGGGATGTTGGTGACACATGCTGCATTCAGCCGAAAGCTGCAAGAAACCTCTTCCTTTCCTGTTCCCTGGGGAACCTGGAGGGTCACTGCTATGGATGGTGGGAAAGGAAAGGCAAAAATGAAGCCAAGAGGCCCAGAGTTATTTGTGATGAGGGAGACCAGTGCTGCTCCTGCTCTTTGTCGCCCAGAGAGGGTACAGACAACAGAAGCCATGTCATGGATTTGGCAGACGAGCAACTCGAGGTACAACTTCTCTAGTTTCCCGGCATTCAGTGAGTAGCGGCAACTGCCACGTCAGCACTAGTATAAACCTGGAACGTTTGTATGTTTCTTTATTCTTCTGACATGCAGCCAAAACCTGAGGAATAAAAATAAAATGTTTAAAACTGTATTTCTTTTTTTTTAAGATGATACCCTGGAAACTCAAACCCAGAATTTTTCAGGCACCAGAACTCATTTCCTCCACTGTGCACGGTGTCACTCTTAGTCGTGAAGGTCTGATCAAAGTCATAGGGTTCAGAGAGCTTTTTGAGGAACGGTTGTGTCTGGAGGCCTAAAGTGGGATTGGACTCTAGATGTGCTACACGCTGTAAATAAACACTGCAAGTGAGAGTTCATCCACTATGGACTGAATAAGCAAGGTGGAGATAAACTATTACTATCCCCATGCAGATTTGGAGAGCTGAGGTACAGGTAATGACTAAATGACTTGCCTCAAGTCACACCAGAGCTACAAATTGAACTTCCACATCCTGAATCTCCTTTCTGCCTCTTAAACATCCTGTCTTTATCTACTTACTCCTGCAGTTGTGATCCAAACTGACACACGGGGCCTGACAGATGTACCTTACGGAGGACAGACATTGTCCCGGTGTCCTCAGGAGGAAAGGTGGAAGGGGGCCTCTGGAATGGAGCTCTGACATGCCGGGTGCTCAGAAAAGAGCTCAGGTTGAAAGTTTCATAGGAGCTGTGAGGTGAGGAAAAAAGGAAAAGTTTACACTCAGTAGGGGGAGGGAAGGAAACTAATTTGATAAATACAAACTCAAGACATATTTAGAAGCTGGGTATGCAAGCTGAACTTTCCCTGGGGCTAATTGCTATAATGGCATGTTAAATAAATCCTTTCTAAACTTGGCTGTACCACAGGAACGCTGTTTAAATAATGAAGTGCTCATAGACAAATACTCAAAAGTATCAGGCAGAAACGGGCTTTTATTTAACTTGAATTGTAATATATGGTGTTTTTTCTCTCTAGTTATTGTGATCATCACAAATCAGATCTTTTTTTTCTGTTAATCTCAGGGCTGCCTTCTCCTTTTGCTGTCCTGGGTAACCATGAATATAAGACATGCTTCTCTTCTTTGCTTTTTTGCACTGTTGCATGACAGACAGAGAAATGTTCTTTGTGCTTTATCGAGCAGTTGGTAACTTCTGGGCCTTTCCTTTTCCATTATGCATATGCTCAAGACAAGGCAAAGCTGCTGGGAAATGGAAGATATTTATGAAACAGTAGTCTCTGTGGCCAAGCATCTTGAAGAAGGGTACTTCAGCTGATGAGTTAGAACAGCCTGTGCCTCAATTAAATCTGAATGATGGCAGTCCATTCTGAGGAAAAGAGAGAAAAAAAGACAGAGGAGTAAAGGATATTTCTAAAATCTAAAATGCTTAAATCTGAAAAGTTTCTCTCAGTCTGTGTATATAGAAATAGCTAGATACGGTCATAGATTTCCTGATATGCTTATCATAATGGACAAATGACTCTAAAAAGGAGTCCAAGGGCTCAAATGCCTTATTGCACTGGAAAAATATTTCAGAATGTTATCTAGGGTTTTGACAGTTTCTCCACCCAGCGAGGCTGCAAACATGCCAGTATCCTCCTTCTTCTGTGGTGTTTGGGGCATTTCGGCTTCTTGTCCCATTAACTGGGACCTCATAGATGACTAACAGACTGCTAATAAAATTCTAAAAACTTTGTAAAGGTTTCCCTTTCCAACGAAATGAAAGGAATGATTAACCTAATGAGAAACCCCTCAGCTGGTCAGCTGCAAAACCACTTCAGTAAAAGGAGGTACTTTGTACCTGATTCATCCCTGTTCCTTCTCTCTTCTGTGGTCATTTGTGCTGCAGTAAAGCAGTAGAATCACCATTTCAAATAGGTAGCACGAGTGGTCTTTGCAAGAGGTAAGAAGGAGATCCTCTTCTGAAATCCAATCTCATGACATGATGTAATCACACTGAAGTAATCTTGCAGACCCATGTCTTTTAGTATTCAGAGATGCCTTTTATTCAAGTAAATACAGGGTAAAGTTAGGAACATATATGTCCACTGTGAAAAAGTGCCTTATATACAGGGTGGCTTTTTTCAGGAAACATACATAACATTTTATTTTATTCTTTTGATAAAATATTTCCTTCAAGTGTTTTCAGAAGAGAGCAGAAATAAAAGTATATGATTCTTCTAAGCCTTAGAATAATGTGTTTACATATTAGGGAATCTATTTTGTAGAAATCAATAACTTTTCATTTCATCTGGGGAAGAATAATATTAGACACTTGTTGGTTCTTGCCATTCTTAACACTCTGTTTGCAAAGGGAAACAAAGAATTTTACAGCTGCTTCCAAGGGAGCATATTATTAGATCTTAATAGTTAACTGCATTTCCTCACAAACATTGATTTGCTGTTGTTATTGTTGTGACTGCATCCAGGTGGTCATATAGTTTGAAAGAAATATTCAATTAAATTGATATCACAAAATTATACTTGGTTTATTTGTGTCTGCCTAGGTGTCAGACTCAAAAGCAAGTCATTTGATTTTTCTTCAGAAATGGAAAACTCAATCTCCTCTTTATGAACTCCTCGACTGTTAACAACCACCAAGAGTGACAGAGAGAGAGGCTGCTTCTAACCGAGAGGGAGCATGGGAGACATCCCATTGGGTTGGGCTGGGCGTGAGAAGGGAATGCAAGGCAGAGGAGCTGGGGGAAGGTACTGTCCCACTCTAAATGTTCCCTTCAAAGTGCTTCCCACTGCAGCCCAGGAGTCCGGGCACTCCTCTCTGAGTCAGAGGTTCAGGTCCCTTGACAAAATGAGCTATAGCAAGGACTTGAGCCTTTCTACGACTCCTCCCTAGTGGGGGCTGTAGCCGGTGGATAATTGGTTGTACATGTACTCTGACCAGAAATTCTTTCCACGCTGGAACTGTATATAAAGTATTGTTGAGACCATTCTTCCACAAACTGATTTTTCTGTCTGAAAGATGGCTTCCTCTCTACATGCCCAGCCAGCTCCATTGTGTATTTGCTAAGGACGTGAATACATATGCATTTTGGCTTCATTATTATTGGGTTTTTCTTTCTGTTGACCTTTATTCTGTGTCTGTTCTAATATCAGAATTACAAAGACCATGTGATGTGAATATTAACGTATCCTACCTAGAACACATTAAAAGAGCCTGATTTTCAGAACATCGGGTCTGTGGTTTCCCAACATCAGCCATATTTAGAAGTTTTGCTGTCCATTTGAGCTTTTAGGTGACTAGTCACTCCATACATTTTTACACCTGTTGCAGCAAGGACATGAATTTCAATTTTCCCTAAATACCCCTGTGGATTTTAATTGCACTGTAGTAGGAATGTGATATTCTTTTTTCTGAAAGATTTGTTCTTACACATTAAAATTGATCGCAGCCAGCAGAAACCTTGTCCAGGAAACGATCATTTAAACCAGGCCTTAGCTCTGTGGTCTCTGAATGACAACAGTTTGCTCAGGTGTACGGTTATTGCATCTTGTCTTTCATCTGCTGGTGCGGGGGATCTTCACTGACACTGAAGGATGGTGGGAGCAGATTAGCTTTTCCAGAATGAAACTCCGTGCAAACTCATTTATTTTGTTCTTACTGTGGGATTATGTCCCTGCTTATAGACCGCGCTCTGTAGTGCCACAGCTGGACACTTAACAGTCCATGAGCAGGGATGGGTTACACTGAACAGCTGCATTGGTACTACCCTCAACTGTCCATCCTGGCCACGGCAAAGAGATCGTTCAGCTGCTCACGAGACAGCTGTTAAATGGCTATAGTTTGCCACCTGGCCCACTAACAAAAATGGGCTCCATTAACACGGGCAGGTTGCATGAGCTGAGGTATTGATGGCCGGGCAGGCAGACGGGCAGGGAGGTCAATCACTCCGGCTCGTGGGTCAGGGCACACAGCGACCAGGCTTGCAGCTAGCTGGAGCACGTTATGCTTCCTGGCAGGGCTTCAACTTGCAGAGTTAACTTTACTCAAGAGAAAACTATGCCAGATTCTGGCCTTTGAAGATTTCGGTAAACTTCTTTTTCAGGGAAAAAAGGTTGCCAACTGGGATTTTTCATGAGTTGACTGCTTTTCAAAGATCTCTGTGAAAGGGGCTTGGTTAAGGGCATTGCTGGGGGAAACCTATTATAATTTTCAAATATGTTAGACTTAAATAAACATTTAATTAAAATAAGACCAGCTCTTTCAGCCATTGCCTGTCTTCTCCTGTTTGTAGAGTTGGGGAGTTCTGGGGAATTCCTGATACTACACATTTTTTGACAGCGTCAGCAAACTTTTCAAACTAACCTTTCAGCCATTCTGTCTTCTCCTGTTTGTAGAGTTGGGGAGTTCTGGGGAATTCCTGATACTACACATTTTTTGACAGCGTCAGCAAACTTTTCAAACTAACCTTCAGTACTTCCTTTCCTTTCTCTTCCCTCCCTCCCAACTCCTTTTCTCAGACACTTTAACCTACTTTTTAGTCTCTTAATTTTCTGGTTTCCCCTATTTCTTGCAGTCTCCATTTTTCTTCTAACCTTTCCCTCCTTGCCCATTACTCCTTGGTCCCTTTTCCATGCTTTTTTCCCCCACTCCCTCTTTCCCCAGCCCAACTGAACCTCACCACAAACCGGGTTTTCTCCACAATAGCCTCTACCTAATGATAGAGAGGAATATCCTGAAACATCAGCTTGCAGCAGCTGGGAGTCAGGAGGGTATATGTGACATAATTTTTCATCCCCTCCACGATTTGCATCATTCTTCTTCAAATGTCTGTCTGCCTTTGGTAGCACCAAAACGTGTAGCTGGGCTAGCAAGAGGCAGAATGAAAAACGATGATTTTGTCGCTTGTTGAGCAGCTCCAAACCGCTGCCAGGCAGCACAGGAGGACCCGCGGGCAGCGGGGGGGTGGCAGAGGGCCAGAGCCAGGGCTGTGGGAGGGGGCACCACCTGAGTGACATGCAGCATACAAAAATCTGTTTCCACTAAGGTATCATAATGCTGTATTTATGGCATTATCAGCATTATAACCACAACAGAGCATGTAACATTAGATGCTGAGCGTGAGTCTTTGCAGTTATTAAAACCTATAAATATCTTCAATAAAAGCAAAGGGAAAATATTGGCCACACTGTTTTTCTTTCAGAAACATCCAACTGATACCAGTTTGCCCCAGGTTTAAAGTACTCCCACCCTCCAATATAATTTGATTTCAAATTGTCCTGCTTTTTCTTTTCCTTTTTTTTTGCTCTTCCTCAAGGACTTCCAATGTTTATGTGTGCTTGCTTGGTAGGACATGATTAAGGAGCATGATACTGCATTGAGATAAAGTAAATGTAAACAGTATTTTCATCCCTGTTTTGCAGAGGGACAAAGAAGGTATTGTGCAGAAGCTGGTGACACTGGCTGATATTAGACATGCATTAACACAATAAATTGTGACTATTTTTTACATATCTTCAACAATACAAAAAATACAGCTTAGCAAACATGGGCAGCAAATACACGTGCTTACCAACTACAAACAGATAAACAAAGCATAGCTTTAGCCATTCCTATAGCTTTGTTAGAGTTATGGCATTATTTGCAAAATAAAAAATAATAATTAAAATAACCCAGTAAAAAGCTCCAATTCTATTTAAAAGAATGTGACTGAATTCTTATATACAACTCCCATGCAGGTTTCTGCTCAGACTTGTCTTTCTCCTGCTCCATGCTAAACATAAAACATGTTATTTCTTTGTTATTTTAAAGTATGCAAAATATACAAAAAAATCCTGTAAACTTTGCCTGTCAACTTTAACTTCTAGGCTTGTCTACTTTTAAATGTTTGATCTCATAAATCTAGTTTACCATTAATCTCAGCATTCTGTGTCCTTTTACTGTAATTAAAGTTTTGGAGACATTTTGCTTTACATCTGCAGGCATTCTGTGAAGAGCTATCACTTTTTCACTTGTCAATTCATTCTCAAAAGCAGAAGATCTTTTTAAATTTTCATAATGTAGAAAAGTTACTCTAGGAAGACTCAGCAGACTGAGATTCAGTGACAGTCTAAATTAATCTGGATCAGGTGAGGAGGTGTTTTCAGAGTCACACCATGATAGCCAGCCTGCTTACAAATTCTGTTTCAGCTGTGAGCCGACTTTTCAGACTAGAGGCGTTTCAAAAGCGAAGAAAATATTTAGATCCTACTGAAGATAAACAATTTCTAGACTTCAAGAAAAAATGTAAAATCACATTCAAAGTATCAAGTTCCTCTGCTGGTTAAAGTTCTTGAACAGAACTGGAAAGGTAAGCCCAGGTGGAGATCACATTCAATGTCTTTCGTGTCATGGATTTGATAACGGTGCTCTGAATTTTGGAAAACAAATAGTTGCCTGTTTGGAGGTTTCGCTGCAAGCACCTTTCTCTTCATTTTCATACAGACACAAAGATTCTGTGAAAAATTCAATTTGATGATAACCTTTTAGCAGATATATGTTTAGTTATAATAAAGAAAAACAAAACAAAATACTTTTCATTAATCTTCTCCACACCATGAGACAACTACCAGTTTCCACGTAACTCCTGTCCCTCTGATGAGGATTAAATTCTGCCATCTGTTAAAATACAAAATGTAATGTAGTTTAAAACCTCATAAAGAACAAGACATGGATCGTAACTCCTGTTTTTCAGTTTCAAAGGTAAATTGATCTATAATCAAAGTGGGAATTTTAGTCACATTCACAGCTTTTCAATTGAATGAAAGCAATCATTCCAATTTTCTCTGCTTTCTAGACACCATTAAAATACAGATTCAGTGTTCTGTAAATGGAATCAAATTATTTATTATACCTATTAATATACATATGCATTATCTTGAATTGCACATATCGGTTATTACATAGTACAGATGAATCACTAAATACTTAGATGAATCACTAAATGCTTAATATATTGTATTACTTTTTCACCTATGGAAAAGAATCCAATGCATGACATTTACCAAACTACAGAAATTTGACACACTAAGCATGTCTGAAAGCATCTGTCCTGTCTGATCAAATCACTAAATTAATGATGCAATAATGTAAAACATCTCCTTGTAGTTAAAATTTTCATCGTATCTTAATAGACATTTTATATGTCGTGTCCATCACTTAGAGGGGATAATTTCCATATAGGCCATGAAAAAAAAAACATTTCTTCTGTATTTAATAATACAGGTCTTCATCTCATATCATCTGCTTCTTGCTACTAGGAATTCATGCATGTGAGTAAAGAATAGCAACCTTACAGTATTTTTAAAACTCTAAGTGTCTTCCCCAAAGTAAGGAATTAGTAGCCGGTGGGATTTGCTATATCTTAAAATATGAATAAAGACACAGAGCTCTATCTGAGGAATTAGACCTTGTAAACCATGTGTTTCTCTGATTTTTATATCTTTCAGTTTTGTCATAAAAGTACAGAGAATATTATACATATCTCTGAGGATGTGTTTTGTTTAGCTCTTAAGTGTCTGCATTCATATTTCACTTACAGCACTTGTGAAAAATACTGCCTTCAGCAGTCTGAGAGCTGAAGCCTTCTTGCAGCCACAGCAGAGGAGCAGATCCAACAGCAGCAATGGGAGTTTACTTTGACTACCCCACGACTGCATTTCAGTCCTCATCAGTCAGGAGATATCCCCTCCCCGCAACGCTTTTGATGTGTCTTGCAAAGTCGTAAATGACACTACTATTTGTGAGACTGGGCTTTTAAAAGGTGAACACTGTGTTAAGAACTACAAAACTGTCTTATCTATTAACGGCTCCACTGGCTGCCTAACTGCACTAAATTTGCACTAAATTCTGACTGCTGGCAGCAAAGCAACTCAGCTGATGCTCATGTGACTCTAGGATTTTGTCCTTAAAAGAAAAGGTGATGATGGTGTATTGGGTTTGTGTGGCAAGGTTTCGGTAGCAGGGGGGCTACAGGGGTGGCTTCTGTGAGAAGCTGCTGGAAGCTTCCCCCCATGTCTAACAGAGCCAATGCCAGCCAGCTCCAAGATGGACCCGCCGCTGGCCGAGGCCGAGCCAATCAGTGACAGTGGTAGCGCCTCTGTGAGAACGTATTTAAGAAGGGGGAAAAGTTGCTGCGCAACTGCAGCTGCAGCTGCAGAGAAGAGTGAGAATATGTGAGAGAAACAACTCTGCAGACACCAAGGTCAGTGAAGAAGGAGGGGGAGGAGGTGCTCCAGG
>NW_008796043.1:4557368-4573300 GCF_000699145.1 Aptenodytes forsteri
CCATGAGCCTTTTGTTATATTTTCTCTCCCCTGTCCAGCTGAGGAAGGGAGTGACAGAGTCACTTTGGTGGTCACCTGGCGTCCAGCCAGGGTCAACCCACCACAGTTGGATAAGTTTTGTCTTAGACATGTGCAGTAGTGGCAGATGTTCTTGGCAATTGTTAAATGAGCTCCAGATGGTAGCTTAGAAGTTTGACCTTAAACATTTTCTAACCTTCAGCTGTAATTTTTAAATTAAGAGATGTGTAGATGCATGGCTTGTTCAGTTTTTCTCCTGGATTTAGACTGAAGATAAGATGATGAGGTTCATCAAGAAGATGGATGATGATACTATCTTATCTTGAATTCATTGCAATTGAAGTTTGAAGGAATCATCTGTTCACCATTATCTATAAAAAGATTTTAAGGGGAAAGAAATAACCCGGTAATTTTGCTCTTTTTAGTCCTCATAGAAACTAAAGGAAAACAATTTTCAGTTTGAATCTTTTATTCATTGTCTGATAAAATTTCATCTATTTATACAGATTGTTTTCTGTTAGGCTGTTCAGAGTAAACCCTAACTTGATATGTTTATCCTAACAGAGAACAAACCGCTCAGCTGTCAGGTTTAAAGAACTGTCTTAATTTGCTTTCTCCTTCAAAAGATGATGTACATATTTTTATATCATTTACTACTCTTAGCAGAGTAATCACCAGATAGTTGCCAGAGACTGTAAGAAAGTTCATCTCCACGGGAAGCTTTAGAATTTAGAAAATAACATCTAAAGTCATCTAACTCTCCTGTCTACTAGAATTGTTCTTTACATGCAGAGTTAAAGGAGGATAACTCATTGTTCATTTCCTCATTAGAAAAGAAAACAACCTGTCACTGCAGTAAAACTTCTGTATGCCACTGCCAGAATGGCTCTGCGTAGTAAGTGGGCGATTTTGAATGCACAATAGGCGTGTGCTGTGAAATCATTGCCTGATTTTAAACTAATCGGTTTTCTCCATTTCTTTCTTTTTGCTCTACCACGCCCACAATTCTACCATTTACACTGAAAATTATACTCTGAAGTCGCACTCCTTCCATCAGAGAGCAGGTAAAAGTCCATCTCGTTCAGGCAGCAGGCGCAGGGCAGGAGCCGGGTCCCTTCAGGGCACGGGGCAAGGGCAGAGTGGTGCGGGCACACCGCAGCTGGGCTCTGCACACCCCACTTCCCTCCCATGGAAATGATGGTGGTGGGAGCGGACGGGGCCGTGTCAATGTCTCACCCCAACATGGGCTTGAAATCACAGGAGGGATGCATCTATGAACAGGACTCCAGGGTACTACTGCGTCCGGTAGTTTAGATATAGTCATAATGATAAAAACATCAGATACGGTCTGGACCTGTAGATATCCTGCTGCTTCAACCACATTTGGCACCAGAACCGCTGCAAGGATATCTGAATATCTGGACCTTGTAGATATCAACCACATTTGGCACCAGAACCGCTGCACCCAAAATAATGAACTTCAGAAGGAAGAAAACGAAGCCTAAATAAAGCCTGCAAGTAGAATCTGGGCCTTCAGTTGTAAAACACTTCGAAGTCCTTTTGAATGAAAATATCCCTGGAAATATTGACTTGGAAGTATTTAAAGGCTGCCATTGATCATATCTTTGATCTATAGATAATTCAAGAAAATAAGATCTAATAACATATCTTATTAAAGCTGATGAATGTAATCAGCAGCTTTCAGCCTGACTGAATATTGAATGCTCCTTTATACAGCAATAACTCAAAAGAGTAGGGAGCCATTGCCCAAGGTAAATGGAAATAAAACCGTGAGGCCGAAAAGGATTCCCTAAAGTTCATTGTAAAACAGTCGGGCTGTGGTATTGATTTATGCAAATGCCTGTGCCTGTATGCGCGGCAGGCAGGCAGGACGACAGATCATTGAGGGAGTGACCCTGGGAGCAGGCAGAGAGGTTTGGGGACAGCCCCAGGTGGCTGAACCAGGCACTTCGCTGCCGGTCACCCGTGCCCTGTGGCTTCGGGGCGTAAAGGCGGACCCACAGCACCCAAGCGGCACCTGGATGCTTAATCCACGTCTCTTCTCCACAGACACACACACATGGGCTGCAGCCAGACATTTCCAAAGTGCACAGATCAAAAAGCTATAATTAAACTTTTTGCTGTTAGTCTTTACTACACTTCACACATTGCCTGTTTCCTGGTGGGGGACTTTGCCCCATACACGAAGTAAGAGGAAAGTGATTGGATTTTTCTTTGAAAAAACTAACTTGTACAATGAATTTAATCACAGTTTGCTGGAGACATACTCATCATTGGGTTCAGACAAACAAAACCAACTGTTCTTTTCTGCCTTTTCTCCCCAGAGACATCAGGAATTGCAGCCTAAGGCCAATGGACTGCTCCGGGTGAGCGCAGTACAAGCTGAGGGTGAGTTTGGCCTAGGCAGAAGGGAGGAAAAGCAGTTTCTTTCTTCTTAAAGCTGCTGTAGAATGGAAGTTTTTATATCGATAGTCATGACAAATTCATTAAGTGTAATTTGAAACGAGCCTGGTACAAAATTGTCCGGAAGTCTGTTAAAATCAATGTAACTATGGAGTGAGTAATTAGAATTCAATCAGCAGGGAAAGCTGCTGATTCTTAAGACAGAGAAATCAATATATAGTTTGGCAGAAATCATAAATTGTAATGGCTGCATTCAGAAGGCAACCTGTTTCATACTTTTAAGATTACGAATCAGTTACATCTTTCACTTACACTCCCTCTGTGGGTTTCTACCCAGTGCACATGGAGCTCTCTCTAGCCATACTTACATTTTTTTCCTTAATCATGGAAATTTGACTCATGATAAGTAATTCTAACATTCTGATCAATTTAGGAAAAATATCAATTTAAAACAAAGAAGCAGATAGAGACAGTTTTCTTCATGCAAACAAAAAATTCACTCAGGCAGACTGCTTTAATACCTATGCTAATCATTAAGGTAAATACAAAGATTTAGTCTAAAGATGTCATCTCACAAAAACTGTTCTGTTGGTATTTCAGGGATTTGGAGCTTGGTCTAAAATAAGGCTGCATAAGGTTCTATAATGGGCCTAGAGGTGTGGAGACTGTAGCTAAAATGGTTACCACCTCATGGTAGAAAATTGGGTGTTTGAAGAAAGACATTAGAACTTAAGTACAAAGTGTGCAACTTCGGAAGCTGTTAAAATGGCCTTCTGAGATTTCAGGGAGAATGTGTTAAGAAGCAGATGTTTGCATCAAACCTTCACAGCGAAGCTTTGACACAAACTTTGACACAAGCTTCTGTGCTTTATTTTTGTTTTTTCATACAAATCCCACTTACAATAAAAGCACAGAAAAACAGTGTGAAATTATATGCAAATATATTTTACTACCTGGCTTGAGCCACTTCATCAAAGATGAGCATTAACGATTATAATAAAAGCACAGAAAAAAAAGTGAAATCGCATGCAAATATATTGTGCTACCTGCCTTAAGCCATCTCATCAAAGATGAGCATTAATAAATTCAGGAGGCTTTCTGAGCAAGGCCCACCAATTTCAGTTGCTGAAGTTCAGCTCTGGAGCATGAGAGAAAAGCAAGCAAACAACTTTCCGGAATAAAATAAGCAGGAAAGAGACGAGAGAAGAGAGTGACGTGCAGTATGTTGACCTAAAAAAATGCTAAGTAATAGATTTTATTTCTGTGATCTGTAGGCGATCCTCAGTTCATTGGCACACAGTCTTGCTTATAAAACAAAAAATCTATTTCTCAATCCTGCAAGCTAAGCTTAGCAGCTATTCCATCTGTTGAGCTACAGTAGCAGACAGAGGCCATACTCTATTGCTGGGTGTTATTTGTATCCAGGGTACAGCGTAAGGTTGTAATTGCAAGCGGTGACCTCCTTTTCGGCTGCCTGCATGGGGATTTGTACCAGGGACCTCCACACCGAGACAACATTTTGTAGCTGGGCACTGCCATCATTCATTTGTTCCCTGGGGACAGGGAAAAAAAGATCAGTGGGTTGCAAGTGCGTCCTGCATTTCTGTCCTGGGCTGGTCGAGTCTTGCTTTCCTTTAGGCCAGAGTATAAAGCCTCACTTCTTTGCAACTCATCAGTCTCCTATTCAGGTCAACTGCGTGACTAGAGGCTGATGTGTGCAATCATGGGAAGTTATTGTTGATCCCAGGATGCCCCGGTTTGGCATTAAGAGTAAACCATTTTAATAATCTAGCGTAAATCTCAGTTTTGTGCGTGTCCTCAGCTCCATCCTGCAGAGAAGCTCTTAAAATCTTTATGAGTCTCTGCCATTTAATATTATGCCAGGTAGGCTCAGTTTGCAAAAAGGAAAGTACGTTGGCACCAGGCTTTCTTTTTTTATCACTGCTAAATATCAGGCTGACAAGACTGATGATCTTCCCTGATTACTTCCTTTACGTTTTATTAGAACATGTTCCTGCATTCATTCAGATATTTAATTTCACTATTGATGGCTGCTTCCTAAAACATAAACAATTCTGTCTCGGTTTGAAAAAAGGTTTATATGATATCCAATAATTGCCTTAAGTGACAGCAACCACCATCACTAGCTCAATGCATTCTCCAAGGTTACTGGACTCAAGAGCATTTTCAACTACTAATTGTTTTTCCGCATGCTTCTTTGTTTTTCCCTTGGTCTGATAATTAATTTCTTCATTCCTTCCTCAGGTTTTCACGTTCACACACTAATTTTCTTCCTCAAGCTCCTGAAATATTTTTGTGTACCTTAACCTTCGGATAGAGCCACTGTCCTATCAGGTAACTCTAGAGCTGCCCCATCAGCCTCAGAAGAGCCCCTGCAGATTTACACGGGTATAGCTAAATGTGGGGTTAGTTATTTACAGATAAAACACCTTTTCCCTTGCAGTTCCTCCAAGCACATAGCATTTGATTGGGGCTTGCTACGGTGTAGTGGGAAGCTCTAGACTTTTTGCACCGGCTTCCTGGCCAGCTACGGTCTTGCCAGAGAGAGCCTGAGGAACTGCTCTTTCACTGCTTGAGCAAGGGACTGACAACAGCTAAAGGGAATTTCTAAATAATCATAGCATCTCCGAGACTTACACTCCCTCTCAGAAACAGTCCTGGAAGAAACAGATAAAGATCTAGATGTGCTCGAAGGGGAAGAATCAAGGAATTGCAGTGGCTGTCAGACTGTCTGTGGAAATAATGTGACCCGCCCTCTGTGAGTATGGAGGAGGGCGCTGGCTTGGGTGATGAGAGCGAGCCACAGCCACCATTACCTTCAGGACACTGAACCCAAAGTTTTTGGCAGTATTAACATGAGAGTTACTCACGCTGATGCAGGAGAGCACAGACATGCCAGAACAAAATGTGTTACCTGTGCCCATCAGAAGCTGTTAGTTGGCAACAGGATGTCAATCTCCCAGCACCGTAAACTGCTACCACTGCCATGACATGCATTCCCAATAGGTTTTGCAATAGCTGTGTGTAAATATTTACACTTACTTACGAGATCACTGTATGCAGTGGAAATCAGAAATGTGAAATCTGTTGACCTGCTCTGATCAGTGATTAATATCATCTCAAATGCAAAAGTGTGCATTCCTAGAATACAGGATATTTCACTATCTCAGAGGAAAATTTCATGTTATGAAGCATCAGTCTTTGTGGGCCTGTTGACTAGACGAAAAGCCATTCTCTCTGAATATTCAACCTACCCATACACCCAAAGCTACTATACATTGAAAGGATGGAGAACTCATTTTATCTGTACACTTCAAGATATTAAATTGCACGTAGCTGATATTGCAGCTTTTCCTGTCAAATTATCCCATCTTTTGGTGGTGGTGGTGATAGAGGTAATGGTGGTGGTTCTGGCTTTCTAACACTAGGATAGGGGAAAAAAAGACCTTACTGAAGCAGAAAGTGTGATCGTAACAATGCAGAAATGAAACAGGATGCTCAGGGGCAAGTGTAATACCTGAACGGTGGTGTAACTCATTTATTGAAAATGACTAGGTTTCATACTACCATCATCTTCTCAAAGGATTGCATTCAGTCCTTTTTGACGGCTTAGAAGTCTCTTTTTCTATCTAATGTAACCTTTACAGACAGCTGCTAGAGAATGCAGCACAATGAAGGCAGGTGCTGAATACAAGATACATTTATGTCATAAGATGAATTTCATACATTTTATTTGAAGTTGATCCATCAGTTGCAAACCATGATCTGACGTAGCTAAATGAGAGGCCCCATTTTGCTGGTAGGGTGGCAGAACGGAAATCATACCTGTAGCCCGCAGCCTCAGAATGGTATTACAGCACTATGCATACACTTGTTGGGGACAAGGAGACCTGAGCAAATGCTGTTAACTTGTTTGCGCCAACCTTCTATAGAGGTTACCTTACCCTTATATTAAAAAACATACTCTAAAAGCATGTTTGCAGACACTTGAAAAGAAAAGATGATCTGAAGACAAACTGCCCCCTATCTCATTTGCTAAATATCATTTAATTCCTTTCCTAAAACATCTCTCCTCTCCCCCTCCCTCTCCTCCCTCCCATAAATTGGCAGTTGGTGATAGTAAGACTGGTGATTCAGTGGGATCCTGAATTTTTTCATCATCTTGTTAGTCCCTGCTGATGGTTTTGGGGCAGTCCTCCGTAAAATCTGTTGTTTCACAGCTGGCAACTAGCAGCTGGCTCGTTACTCCACCTGGAAGAAAGGATGTGGCAGTAATTTTCTGCAGGTCCTGGGGTGTGAGAAGAGCAATCACAGGTGAAAACTCTGGAGCGGCCCAGGCTGCAGACACAATATGAGCCGAGTTTCATGTTGTGGAGCTCTGGACTTCTAAGTTAATAAATCCGAACTGTAGTGAGAGAATGTATTTGGTTCTGTGTGGTGTATGGACCTCTGACAGCAGGGTTTTGCTAATAATGGTTTCCCTGTGAGCCACCTAACATATGGGATTTTTTTTACAGCAGACAATCCTGAAAATCCTGACCCTTTCCATTTACTTGCTTTTGAACACATAGCTTGGCAGTGTACCTAACACCAATTTGATGTCTGCGAAAGAGATTAAGGAAAATAAACAATAATTCCTGCTACTTTAATTCATTGCTGGAAGTTTCAATTGGTTTCATAAGATCAGGTTTTTTTAGTTGACTTGCAAATCTGAAACAAAGGAACATACAAATATATTTATAAATCAAAAGAGTATATAACATCATGTATGCATGTAGACTTAAACATTGGCTTAGACAGGTGGACTCTGCGCTGGGTCAAAAACTGGCTGGATGGCCGGGCCCAGAGAGTTGTGGTAAATGGAGTTACATCCAGTTGGCGGCCGGTCACGAGCGGTGTTCCCCAGGGCTCAGTACTGGGGCCGGTCTTGTTTAATATCTTTATTGATGATCTGGACGAGGGGATCGAGTGCACCCTCAGTAAGTTTGCAGACGACACCAAGTTGGGCGGGAGTGTTGATCTGCTCGAGGGTAGGAAGGCTCTGCAGAGGGACCTGGACAGGCTGGATCGATGGGCCCAGGCCAACTGTATGAGGTTCAACAAAGACAAGTGCCGGGTCCTGCACTTTGGCCACAACAACCCCATGCAGCGCTACAGGCTTGGGGAAGAGTGGCTGGAAAGCTGCCTGTCGGAAAAGGACCTGGGGGTGCTGGTCGACAGCCGGCTGAACATGAGCCGGCAGTGTGCCCAGGCGGCCAAGAAGGCCAATGGCATCCTGGCCTGTATCAGAAATAGTGTGGCCAGCAGGAGTAGGGAAGTGATCGTGCCCCTCTACTCGGCACTGGTGAGGCCGCACCTCGAATACTGTGTTCAGTTTTGGGCCCCTCACTACAAGAAGGACGTTGAGGTGCTGGAGCGTGTCCAGAGAAGGGCAACGAGGCTGGTGAGGGGTCTGGAGAACAAGTCTTATGAGGAGCGGCTGAGGGAACTGAGGCTGTTTAGCCTGGAGAAGAGGAGGCTGAGGGGAGACCTCATTGCTCTCTACAACTACCTGAAAGGAGGTTGTAGCGAGGTGGGTGTTGGTCTTTTCTCCGAAGTAACAAGTGATAGGACGAGAGGAAATGGCCTCAAGTTGCGGCAGGGGAGGTTTAGATTGGATGTAAGGAAAAATTTCTTTACTGAAAGAGTGGTGAAACATTGGAACAGGCTGCCCAGGGAAGTGGTGGAGTCCCCATCCCTGGAGGTATTTAAAAGACGAGTAGATGAGGCGCTTAGGGACATGGTTTAGTGGGCATGGTGGTGTTGGGTTGACGGTTGGACTCGGTGATCTTAGAGGTCTTTTCCAACCTCAATGATTCTATGATTCTATGATTCTATGTGTTGACCTTAACATATATGATCAAAAATAGTTTAAGACAGCTGTAGTTGGAAAATGTGGTCAATGACAACCCACAAATGTTAGATTAAGGATGCTAAGTGTGTACAGGGCCCGTATATCTTGCAGTTTCTTCTCCTGTCTAACATTCAAATAAAAAAACCTTCAATCTCTACTGACCAAGAACTTTGCAGTTTATGAACACAATAAATAGTTTTATCTGTGCTTTAGTTCTACAAGTACTGTCAAATGTTTGCCATGGTGACTGTAAAGCTTTCCTAAACAATATATTTTGTACCTAAGCATTTAGCTTTAAAGGGGTAATTACGAAGTAGAGCATTTATTTGTAAAGCAAACAAAAGAACAACATGCTGCTTTGTTTATTCTTTAGCTGTTTTCCCATAGTAATTAAGATAATCCCAAAAATTACAAAACAACAAAAACATTTAAGCTTTTCCATTTCCAAAATTTGATTAAATTCCCAAGCACACGTTTTTTTAAAAAACACTTAAGAATAAATATAAACAATCATTCCACTTGTGAAACCCAGATCAGGTGTGTACTAGGAAAGGCACTTGAGACTGTGCTACAGTTCCATTGGTTGTTAGCAAGTGCTTAATTGAGCACAGAGATGTTTTCCTACATAAAGATGAACCCTAAAATTATTTTAGATTCTCTCATGGATGGAGTGACAGATCATATTCCCCTCTCCAGATGTGGAATAACAGTCTCTAGCAATGAAAGCACTGCACGAGTGCATTTGCGGAAGTTCATAATCTGTCCCAAGTTACTTATCAAGTATTCTTAAATTTCATTCCAAAGACAGAGAGATGGATAATTATGATACCATCTGGAAAAGGTGAGTTCAGTAGTCACAAATCTAAAGAAAGTCCTGACCAGGAGAATGGGTCATTTAAAGCATCCTTGAGAAAACCACCTTTGTTCAGCAGGTTACAATGAGATAGAGACAGAAAGAAGGTGGCTTACACTGAATTCGTGAGTGAGATAAATTCATTGCAGAATTCAAACATAGGGTAAAGGATGATTGCTTCCTATTAAGCAAAAAATCTGCTCTGGGTAGTGGTTTCCTTAGTAGGAAGCAATGATTTACCATGTAACAGGTTACCACAAAGAAGGCAGTGAGCTATTTCTGTCCTTTGGGAAAAGCACAAGAAGAAAAGGGCATGAAATCAATGAGGGAAAACTAGATTGGTTATGAGGAAAAGTTTCCTAAAAATAAAGAAAAACCTTCCTGGGAAACCTAATTACTAGGGAGAAAGTAAGCCAAATCCTGGAGAGCATGGTTTATATACAGCTGAGCTGAGCCAAGGGAAATTAGCAGGAAACCTGTGAGGTGTGTTAGGATTTTATGATCCTGGGCCTCCATCATGGCATTCACTTGCACCTTCTTCTCCAGCATTTTGCAGCAGTGGAGCCTGAAGGCAGGAAAAATGACTGCAGGTATGTGACAGCAGATAAAACCCCTCGGCTAGAGAACTTTCTGCTGTCACCCCTGTTTCCAGAATAGCTCCAAGCCTAGTTCCCAGCCTGAGCTGAAACAGTTCTTCCAGACCTCCTCCTCTTTGAACAGTTCAACATTAAAGGCATATTTAGTTTTCCCAGGCTACTCTTCCTTTTAGTGCGTAAAGTTATGCGCTTTAGTGTTTGGAAAGCTTGATTATGCTATTATGAAGATACAGAGTTTAATTGCCCATGCATGCTGCTGACTCCCAAATCCATCTCGTCTCCCAGTCTTAACTAAGAGCTTTTAATATGTGAGGATTTTCCCAGAACCAGGAGCACACATAATTCCAAACAATGATCCAGTTAGGAGGAGGGATAAGAGAATGAGATGTGCAGCTTTATCCACCCTGCTAGATCTCAGGCAAAACAGCACTACATGATGGTCAACTCCATCAAATACTGCCAACAGATCTAGCTACATTAGCATAGTAATTAGACTAAAAGTTTATAGCTAAAAGAAGATGGCCCACCAGAGCAATCACCATTGTCTCAGTGTAATATCTTCATCTAAAAGCCCAGCTGTGAGAATATTTTTGGCAGAAAACAGGCAATAATAGGCCCCTCTTGGTTATGCCCCCTCAAAAGCTGTCTTTTGTTTTGTATGTATCTCAACTTCTAGCTAAAGGGAAGCGTGTGATGAGCAGTGAAATTGCTTCCAAATCTTAGGCTAGCCAGCACACATGCTACATCCAGTATAGAATATTTGACCTCATTTTCCTTAGACTGCCCCTGTAATAATACTTTGCAGAGGTGCAAAGGCGTAGGACAGTACTGACACTTGGCTATATGTGAATCATTACACGATGACCAAACACTTCGGACTA
This sequence comes from Aptenodytes forsteri, assembly GCF_000699145.1. Taxonomy (NCBI): domain Eukaryota; kingdom Metazoa; phylum Chordata; class Aves; order Sphenisciformes; family Spheniscidae; genus Aptenodytes; species Aptenodytes forsteri. The sequence goes on from NW_008796043.1 coordinate 4,568,055, forward strand.
ATGCCCACACTAGATATTTTTTTAAAAAATCTGTAGTTCTCTTTCTGCCTCTTTCCTACTATATAGTGTCTGGCTGCCAGTCTGCCTGGTCTTTATTCTAGTTTCCACCCTCATTTGCCCTAGAATTTCTCAGTAACTTTTTTTTCCTGGCACATATGAATACCATAATGTCATAATTTGCTCAATGTTTGAATCCAGGCTGTCAGAACGAGTTCAAAATATGTCCATTGGTCCTAATAAGCAATGCAAACATTCAACATGTAGTACAACGCTGACACTGGCTAGGAGAACTCTATACTGTTTTATTTCATTCAATCTTCCTTTATCTGTGCTTTAGGGCAGCTGCCAGACTGTCATGTCACCGTGTTTCTGCTTTTTATTCCAGGTATTTTAGGATGGAAGAGGAACCAGAACACTGGAATTACATATTTAATGGTGTGGTGTCTTGTTTCAACAGATTGTGAATCACTTTGGAGGCACACTCAGTTTCATGTATCAGTTCGTTTCTCTGTCGATTTATATAGACAGCTTGTCAACAGATGTTGAATCAGTGCAGAACTTTCTACTATCAAGAGTGCTGTTGGGAGCAAGAGAATTTTGTTTGTCTCACATTCAGGGGGTGTGTAGAGACCAAAGCACAATATTCAGATTTTACTTCTCTGCCATTTAGTAGTCATGTAAAAGATAGTAAAATTGCACTAAGAGGGGTTTTGGTGGGGTTTTTTTTCAGTCTGTGTAATGCCTAAGAGCAGTCAGTCGTAGCTGAGAAATACAGACTCCACAGTAAGGATGGAGACGATCTGCTAATGTCCCTTCAGTCAAAATTGAAAGACAAGCATGAAGAACATATCCTTCAAGATCTTTATGAGTGCCTTTAAAGCATTTAAATCAAACAGTTAAGAAATTCACAATTAATTTTGTGTGAACACCATGATACCGATAACTGAAACACCAAAGCAATTGTCTCCCAGCTAAGCACTGTAATACAATAGGCTATTCTTTTCCAGGAGGTGCCATAATCAAGCATTATTTGGCAGAACAAAGATAAATATTTGCCCTTCTCTAGAACTAGGCGAACTAGAAATGTTACATAGCTTTTACAAACACTGTTCAAAAGGCCTGGAAAAACAGACCTCTTTTGGAATTTTCTCATGAAAGTGATGAAGGCTTTCAGAGGAACTTCCTCCTTGCTTTACAAACCGCATTTCAACAGAAAGCATACTGATGCTAGTTCAGGACCTTGTTCATTCATGTGCGGTCTGTGATTCTGTGGTAGGGTAGCAGTCTTCAAATTTCATTTTTGGAGTGAGATGAGACATTCTTCGTGTAAGTGTGACCTCCTGATTTCTAAATGGGCTATCCAGGAAGACAGCATAGGACAACTCACATAGGATGGGATCACAGGAAGCCTGTAGTCCAACCTCCAGCACACGACTGGGTCAGCCATGGGGACAGGCCAGGTTGCTCAGGGCTTTATCCGGTCTTGTCTTGAAAATCTCCATGCATGGAGCCTGCAAAACTGGATATACGTCAACCTAAGATGTAAATGTATCATATAATAGCATGAAAACATACATACAGCCTGCTCACCCAGTGCTAGGGCAGAGGGAGTAAGAGAAGGGGAGCTAATCTTAACCTTCCCATTTACACCTGTGACTAGAAGCCCTCACCAGCCTTTTAAATACAGAATGAATTCACTTTTTCAGAAAAATCCGTTTTCAGGACATCCTGAGGCATTTTCCAGCCCTGCAGCACTTGACAGAGTAGTAGCTGCCATTTGAAGAACATTTTAGAATTGGAGTAAGATAACGCACTAACCTTCAGAAAAAAAGATTGCAGCTACTGTTTTCTTTTGGCCGTCTTTTGAGACAGGAGCCCATTCGAATAAAATAGCTTCACAATTAACTCATTGAAGTGTTTAAGTCAAGTTGGGTTTGTTTTTAGAGATTTCTTAAAAACAAAACTTTGTAATAGCTGGAGAACAACAGACACTTTGAATTGCCTAATATTTTTGAATGAGCACACAACTTGCTTAGAAAGGCTTTGATAATTACCCCAGCATGCCAGTTTACTGAGCAAATGAATTTTATACCAAGTTGTTAGCAGTTTTTTTAAAGAAACAAGCAAATGCCCCATAGCAATGCTTAGTGGAGGGAAATTTTAGCCTCCTAACTGAGAAAAGGAGCATGCTGTAGGTGGTGTATTTCTAGCTAATTAGCTGAAAATTAAAAAAGTTCAAGGAAATAATATGAAACTACTTGCTGAATGGTTTATGCCCTGGAGCAAAAGACACCTTCATAATGATAAAATGCTTTTAATCACCAAAGGTTTGTCTAATCGTTTCTATATTGATATACAACACACAGCACTGAAACTGTGCCAGCGTGGCCCGACCCAAAATTCACTGCAGTAAATGATAATGGCACTTGGAATGAATTTGCCTAATCTAAAAAAAACCTCTGAAGGTCTAATCCTTCCCCTTTGGAAAAGGATCAGGCCAAACAGGCACAGTTTTGTCACAGCTGCTACTTGAGTCATGGTTTTCATACTAATTTTTTCTTTAAACATAAGAATCCCGACTTCTGACTCCTTGAAATGTGTGTATCTGTGTAGGTGGCTGAGCTAGCTTTGCCGTAAACTTTGAAAAATGTCAAATGGAAACCTGGGCTGCGTGGAAAGTTCAGCAAGAGCGAGGGGTTTCCTAACAGTTCACAGCAATGGTGCACGTGGTTTCCATCCCACCTCTCGGGGGGGGAACAGGGATTTAGGGGGTTGACACAGTGTGCACTAGCAGTGCACAGAGAAGCAGCTGTGAGTGTGGGTAACTGTGACCTACCCTCCACACCAAACTTTCCTCCACAGCTGTCGCTGCTAAGCTGAGCTGAAAATCTACACAGAAAACGTGCTTAAAGAGCCTAAATTGGTCTTACTGTAAAGGCGTTTTTATTTCAGCGAATTGACCTGTAATCTTCGGCAGGTTTCAGTTTCAATTCATGACCTGTTATCTCTCTCCTCTAACTGCACTGACTACTCCTGTTACTACAAGGAGGCATCACCACCCGGCCGCTGCCCCACTGCTTTCATAAGATGACTCTGCTACTTTAACCATTGAGCTGCTTGTCTACCAGAAGACATAGGAAACATGCAGAAACCTGCCAAGGATAGGGTTTCTGATGCAGGCGCTGGCTCCGTACCAACCCTGCTGACACAGACAGACTGCCGCCACCCTTTCGTAATTCGCTTCTTTTTTGCTGCATGTCAGGCTTCAGAAGGTGCTGATTACATTTACGTAGTTGATAAACTTCCTAATCCAGTGTCTAATTTCACCTGCATGTTGAATTTTTAATCTTGTAAAGATTCTTAAATCCATAGCTGGAATATGCCCTCTGCACTGGAAGAACCTGTGGTGGAACAAGTATTATATAAGCTAAATGCACGGGGGGGGGGGGGGGGGGGGGGTGGGTTTTTTTTTTTTTAAGAAAAAACAGGACTTGGCTTTATCCCAAAGCAATTAATTTATTCCTTTAACTGAAAACAAAAAATCAAGACATCCGATCTTCTCAGTGTTATATATAACTTTAATCAGTTGATGGGTATGGCCTGAGTAGATCAATCTGAAGAAGTATGTTTGCAGCATGTACTTAACTGAGTGAAATTAAATCTACAACACTCAGAAGGTTAATCTGTATATCCTTATTAGAAGCATCAGTGACCTTCATTACAATCTTCTGAGCATACTACCTCAGGAAGCTAAAATTCAGTGGGCATGTTGTTTTTCTCTAAAATCTCCCTGGCCGTCGGGGACTAATAGATCTGTAATTTAAATCTGAGGTTGCTTTTTTTTTAGGGCACATGGTTATCATAGTATCACATGCCTGCCAGGTTGTCTAAAAGGGGAAATGTGCTCAACTCTTGTGAAATAGCAAATTCTGCTGTTAAACTTATTTCTCTCCCTCCTTCCTCCCTTTTTTTTCCAACTAGGGAGCCAAACATGCTACAGGTGTGAGGGATAGTCTTTACTCACCAGAACTTTAAAAGTGGATCCATGGTTGGCTTTAAAGGAAAAATCTTTGCTCCCTGGGTCTGCTCTGAGCTGCTAGCCTCTATAATGAACTGTGACTAGGGAGATCCTTAAGTGAGATAAAAGAGAGAAAATTTATAGCACCATGGTGAGGCTGTATGTACTCACACAACCCAAACCAAGCAGGAGCAGGATGGCTTAGCGCTTGGATTGGAAATCTATAAGGAACATCCCTGCGCACAGGTCTTGGCTGCCTGTGGCTGCTTCAGATCCTGGAGCACTTTTCAATGAACGTGTGTTATCCCCAACGCCTAAGCTCTGGTCGGGGTAATTACACTCTGCTTAGTTAAACTCCCCCTGGAAATCAGAGCAGCACACAGCTCTACTGTCTGCTCTGAACCACCGTCTTGAGCTGGTTGGCAATGTTCAGCTTCACGCCGAAGGTGGTTGTGCTTTGCTGGTTGGAGAAGTGATCCCTGTGCGCTGGCTGTAACAGTGTGCGAGATTATTTGAGACCTGTTAGGGTAAAAGATGTTGTAAAACCGTGAAGTGTTATGTTACTGCTATTCCAAGAAAGGGCTTATGCCATAAGTGAGCGATGGGGCAGTGACTCAGGGAGCGTTTCAAAAGTGCTGGGGTAATTTTAGGGACACAGAACTGCAGCGAGACACCTAAAGGGGAGGGAGCCAGATAGAAGTGGTTTGAGCACAGCTCTGGAAAGTCAGAACTCCTCTGTGCTTACCTCATCTTAGCAAGAGCTAGAGCTATTTCTTAAGGACTTCCTTGAAGAAATGTAAGCAAACCGATGTGCCAGTTACAGAGAGATAATGTCATTTATTTACATGGCTGGTCTATTGTCACAATAAGCTGGTAATGTTTGCAAGGCACATATGAAGCGTTAGTAAGCACTAATTAAATATTTTTCTCTGTCATCGCATTTCCCATAGACGACAATAAAGTTTTTATGCTACCTGTTTTAGTAGCTAATTCCAGCTATGACTTGCCTCTACCTGGCAGCTTAGATACATTTATTTGCTAGCATAGGGAGAGCCTATCTCCGGATATGTAACAGCAAACAAAACCTGTTAGCAAAGCGCTTAATCTCAGGGGCGCTCAGAGGCAGGAAGGGAGTGCAGCTCTCCGCGCAATGACACGGGCTTTGCAGACACAGCGGCGGCGGGGCAGGCGGGCGAGCAAACGCCGTATTTACCTGCCCCCGCGGGGA
>NW_008796043.1:4574139-4589506 GCF_000699145.1 Aptenodytes forsteri
GCCCCCCGCTGCGGCACCGTGCGGGGCAGCGCTCCGCAGAAGGACCAACTTTTCTGCTGACTCCTCGCTCCCCCGCACCCCCATCATCACACATCGGGAATTCGGGGCACGTCTCCAAAATAAAAAATTGGCTAGTATTGCCTGTGCGTTTTCAAGCAGTAGAGTGAATGATTGGGGCGGACTGCAAGTGTACTTGGCATGCTGATAACACTTCGGTTCACTGCAGTCAATAAACAAGATGGTGTAATTTCACCAGTTTAAAAAAGGGAAGATCTCGCTTTAACACAGACTTTTTCCTAACTTCCCCCGTCCTAAGAGGGGGAAGAAAGTCCACCTCCAATCCTGCTAGAAGATTGAGAGCCATCAAGTTGCTGTCTCGTGAGCCCTGTTTCTGTTTAACTTCCCCAAATCCGGGTGACTTCTATGGGACTGCTTGCTGACTTCAAGCAGTGCTTCAGGCAGGTAAGAGCAAAGCATGCCATACCTGGCTTTGTCTGCTGAGATGCAGTAGGGTCCCCCAGTCCTGACTGGGAACTGTTACGAAGAATAACAATGCTTTTTCCTCTTTGATGCGAGATGTCCTGCAGCTGTAGAATGAAACCCTTGGTATTGAATATTCTGGTAAACTGGTGAAGTTCCATACCTGTCGCTTTCAGTACCGGCGTGCCTTCTCTGTTCTCTTTAAGCAAGCAAAACTTTTCATGAGGCTGTTCTGTTAACCTACGTACTCATGGGTAGGACAACCCTGCATTTATCTGTTGTTAACACAAGCATAGCTTTTGCTTGTTTCTTTATAAAGAATAATTATTAGAACTGCAGCTTTAAATTAACCTACAAGTGGCTGAGGGTTGCTGTGTGGATTAAACTAACATGGTCTGAAGTTCAGTAGGATTTATGGTTGAGGAGCAGGACCAGGTAAGTGGTTGTATTTGTGCATGTTCTCAGAAGCAATGCAGGTGCTATGGACTGCTTTCAGTCACCTAGTACAATTCCTATGGAAAAGTTTAATGGCATCAGAAACCAATATATGCTGCTTTACTGAAATGAGTCTTGTTTGCATCTATTGCTTCATTAAAAGGAGTTTTTTCTTTAGAAATATGTTGAAAGGATAATGAGGAACTAGTGACTTTAATAGATTAAAATGGCCAGATCAAATGCAAACCATATTTTCTTTGCCACATTATTAATTTTGTATAACATGTTGTATGTTATAAAGTGCATTAATAACAAAACATAATTACTCTAACAACATTGTGGTCTGCTATATAACAAGGGAGAGCGAAGTAGAAAAATGTTAAATATGTGCAACTTGGCTGGGTGGGAAGTTACTTTGGTGATGTTGATGTTTGGAATTTCCTGAGTGGTCTTGAAATTCTAAATTTTTAAGCTCTGTTTTTTTAAAGGGGCTTTATTGTTTCAGGATTTTCAGTGGGTGAGTGAAGGTTGCTCACTTTGTTTAAACAGCTTTCTCCTTTGAAAACAAATCCCTACGTATTTCATACAAAATATTTCATTATTTTTGTCTTACAGAACTCTAACAAAATTCTCTTAACTTGATTTGCAAGGTTGGTAGGTAGTAATCTGTTATTGCGAGTGATAAAAGTTGTGCAGGCCAGATGGTGTCTTCAGTTACACTTTGACACAACCTTCTTATAAGCAGCTCTTCAGGTGAAGAAGTTGCTGAGGTGTCAGCAGGACTGATGTACCAGTGGGCCTGGATGCTGGGTACCTCCCTCTTTGGCACCCGGTACTGAAATACCGTCTGCCATGGGGTGAGAGAGAACCTCATCACTGCTCTGCCCTGTCTGTCTTCAGCCCCTGTAGTGAGGCCTGCCAGATTGTTAACCATTCCCCACCCCGATCCCCCAGTAGATTCCTATGGACAGGAAGGGCTACGTTATAGGAAGTTTGGTTTGGTTTGGTTTTTTGTTTGGGTTGTGGGTTTTTTTATTTCTACAAATTTTCTCAGGAGCACTGAGTTTGGTTATCTTGATCTGGTTACACACTTAATTCATATTTCAGCAAGGACTTTGACTTCACCCAACCATAATACTCAGCATGACTTGCTGGAGAGAGAAAATGGCAAATGTTGTATGTTTATTCCTAGCAACCACTGGAATAAACCAGAACGAAAAGTAGCACTGCTTGATATGAAGAACTGTGCAAGCATTGTTAAGAGCTGGAGCTGTGCCTTGCGCTAGTTGTTGTGAAGCCAGAAAGTTGAGATGTGGACGGTGGAAAGGTGATCCTGGAGGATCACCTACGTGTGAAGTAGGACACAAGCTAACAGATGAGAACTGAGGGAGGAGGGGGGGGCCGTTGAAGTGAGAAGATATCCTTGCCTCCTTCCACTGACTGAGCTGAAAGTAGCCTGGGCCGGTGTCCAGCAGGACGTTCCTCGGTGCAAAATTTTCTTGATGTGATACTCCAGTGGAGGCATCAGAAAATGTATTGCCTTCTTGGGGTAAGGAAGGAAGGAGGGAAGAAGAAAAACGTGTGGGATTGCAGTAGCTTTCTGTGTCCTTTTTCTCATTTTGCTTTCATTAATTCAGCTGTGTCTAAGGAGATGCTGAGCGGGTAGGAATTTGTGGTAACCCATGGTAATATGAATTTGACCATTATAAAGAGCATCTGTTTTTTTCATCAGTATTTTGCTGGCTAACCACTCACCTTGATCATCTTTTTTTTTTTTTCAGGTGAAGGAAAAAAGGTGGAGGGGAATTAAAAAGAAAGGTTTCTAAATAGTTTGAGGCAATCTAATGTTTTGCTTTTACATGTTTTTGATTTTGGAAGTAGGTGATGGTGAAGGTAAATAGTGGCGAGGAAACCTTAAGTTAGCCAAACATACTGCGACCAGATGCCATTGGTTTTGTGTGGTCTGGAATAGGAAGAAGCCAGGAATGGTACCCGAGTGCTGGAGGTGCCTCTGCTCGGCTGCAGGTGTATTTGCTTGCCAGGAAGAGAAAGGTGGATGATGTACTGAAATGAGGAATCATGCCAAAAGGAGGAGATGCGCTCTTGCCCATTTTTGGGTGGCTGTGCTATTTCAATTGCTTGTGTTGGCTCTGTACAGGAATGTGCCTCTTTGAACTGGACCCAAAACACAACAGGAAAAATGCAAGGATTTTACATTAGTGGAATGTGGATTCCTGAAACTCTTAAATTTGACAATGGTATTAAACAATTTGGTCTCAGAAGTGAATGATTATAAACGTGTCAAGTTTCTAAACTTCTGCTGCAAAGAGGTCTGTGTTGTCACCTAAGGCATGTAGTGTTTTTGTCTGCCAGATTAACTGTTTCTCCATGATGGTTAAGAGCAACGTGTAGTAATCTCTCTCCGGTACTCAAAAGGACTTGAAATTTTGGGGTGCGTGGGTCACTATGACATTTTCTGTGAAGGCTTGGGTTGAAATGGATGGGACATTGGGGTCCATACTTCCAAAAGAGATGAGGGGAGGTTGGGCTAAAGAAAGAATAGAGTTCAATTCATAGGTGAGAGGGACGCAGCAGTTTCTCGGTTTCCCCGAAGCAAGCCTCCTGTCCAGGAGGATGGTCGAGCTATCACCCAGTGGAGCCATGTTGCCCAGGGCTGGGAGCAAAGAAAGATTTACAGCTTAACTAGGGATGCTGAACCTCTGTCTGGGTACAGCTGATCTCTTTTGAAAATACTTAGGTTGAAAGTAATTGCTTGTTGGCTCTTCTTGCACAGCCACAAGAGAGCATCCATCTTGATTAAAGAATATTTGCAGGTATTTCCTCTTTGCCAGGACGCCAGAGAGTATTATCCATGACCGTTTCTTTTTAATACTAAAGGAGCAAATTTGTCAGTGTTGTGCGGCCATTTTTCAAGTTCTACTAGAAGACTCGTAGACACAGACTTTTTTTAACGTTGCTGTCATTTTTTCATACGTGGGTTACAAATCACTATGTTAAATAAATTAAACTACTTATTCAAGCTGAAAAGCCTTTAAAAATCTTATAAGGTAGCAGAATAGCTTCAGATTTTGGATAGGTTTGATGTATTTAGAGTCTAACCTGTGCTAAAATAGGTAGTCTTAATTAAAACTAATGTTCCTCTTGTTTAAAACTAATCTTAAAACTTAGCCAACACATAAACAATACAGTTTCATATAAATTAAATTTAAATAAATTAAACTAATTGCAAGCAGCATGAAAACTCTTGATACAAAGATAATTGTAGTGACTGTGATGGTGGAGTAAATTGGTTTTAGGGTGTGTTTGGTAGTTTAAAAAAAACATCTAGAAAAACATCTGTTTTCTTATTCACAGATTAAGTTGCTTGGAAGTACTCGTGATTTTACTGTGCATCCGAAAAGTGATGATGCTTTCATACGTGGTTACAAATCACTATGTTAAATAAATTAAACTACTTATTCAAGCTGAAAAGCCTTTAAAAATCTTATAAGGTAGCAGAATAGCTTCAGATTTTGGATAGGTTTGATGTATTTAGAGTCTAACCTGTGCTAAAATAGGTAGTCTTAATTAAAACTAATGTTCCTCTTGTTTAAAACTAATCTTAAAACTTAGCCAACACATAAACAATACAGTTTCATATAAATTAAATTTAAATAAATTAAACTAATTGCAAGCAGCATGAAAACTCTTGATACAAAGGTAATTGTAGTGAGTGTGATGGTGGAGTAAATTGGTTTTAGGGTGTGTTTGGTAGTTTAAAAAAAACATCTAGAAAAACATCTGTTTTCTTATTCACAGATTAAGTTGCTTGGAAGTACTCGTGATTTTACTGTGCATCCGAAAAGTGATGATGCAGGGCTTGTAGATGGTGCTGCATGCAACCATGATGGTGTTTGGGCAAGGTCAGCTGTATATCCTATGCCATCATGCATCAGGGATGCATGCGATGGCTGGTATTGCTGAAGGAAAAACCATTGGCACTATTCCTTGGGTAAATTCTTTGTGGGCTGTATAGTTTAATTAAACCAGTGTTTCCTGACTTCCCCTGGCAGTAACGTCCCCATTCCTTCTTTCTGGAGCAGTTTTTAGCTGGATGAGCTTTCTGAATGTTACTGTGCAGGTGTGTAAGCCCTCATGGTGGTGGCAGGAGCTGGGCAGTCAGGGATGATGAGAGCAAGTGGCTGGAGAGAGCACCAGTGCCAGCCTACACGTGTCGGAAATATTCGTGGAGATGTGGCGTGAGATACTTTGCTTTCAGCGTCATCCATGTGGCCTGAGAAAGCTTTTCTTGCCCACTCAAGGACGCTGGTTTTCAGAAAGAAGGGCTGAAAATGCGAGTTTTGTGTAGTTAGAGATGGAAACAAGTGACAAAACCCCAGAAGCGGGCTTATTTGGAAGCATGCCGCTATTCATTGTGTGCGTCTGGATTGCTCGCTTTTTTTATTATAAAAGAAAGTTATGAATCCCAAACAATTTTTCCAAAAGAAACCGATTCCTGCTACTAGTACCTGCAGTTTAATTTGTTTCTTTCAAAGACACTCATTCAGACTTTCATGTCTTATTTATTTGGCTTTTTTTTTTCCTAATCCAGATGCTGTCAATGTCCTGTTACATGAACAACACAGCTTTTGTCTGGGAGAAAACAGAAGAGGTTTGTATTCGTTGGTCCTTTGACTAATGGTTCTTATGCTGGGAAGCTTCTGTCTCGTCAGCAGAGTGATTTCTGAAGACATCCAAACAGTGCGTTTGCTGTAGGACTGACGTTAGGTGCAGAGACCTAAGTAAACCTTTTAGGGTAGATAAAGACGACTGCAAGTCTGAGAATGCTGAGGGCACTGTAGGAAAAGGTGCAAGTGGTAACAGCTGACGAAGAGCTGGCTGAAAGGAGGCTCCGCTACCCACACCCTTGCAAAAGGCATTTCACAGAGAATTCCCCGAGCATTTTTTTTGTTTTTGCCCAATCTTCATTGCTTCCTTCCAACCCTGTGCATCATCACAATAGCTGCAAACAGGTACATGTACATAATGTGTAGGAAATTCCATCTGCAGAATCAAGGCAGAAAGAACTAGATGGAATAAAGCACCTACTTGCCTTCCTTCCGTGTTCCGGGTTCAAACCAGATACTTCATGACCCATACAAAAAAGACTTCAGACAGAACATTTACATTCTGTTAATGTCTAGCTATCTGTCTTCTACAGAACAATTACATATAAAATGATTAATATTTAAATTCTGGCTTACATTTTCTGCAGGCAAGTTTGTGCTTCAGAGAAGCGTATAGTTTTAATGGTACAGAATTGGAAAAAAATTCTGTAAAGTTCTGAACACAGTTTTGTTGTTCTTGAAATCTTTTGTCTCTTTCTAATGTAGTTACTTTGTTCATTCAACAGCTATTTTAATGGGAGTTCCTGCTAAGCCTTATGTGTATGTGTATTTTTAGAAACTCGGCAATTATAGATGTAACAGTGCTGCGTTATTTAAAAATACAAACTTGTGGAACATGCAGTACTTCTACGTTTCAGAATAACTGTTAAATGCCTGCATTTTCTTTTTCTGTTTATTTGGATGCACATGTACTTTAGCTCTGTTCTTTTAACAGATTTCTCTTTCAAATATTTTTCAGTAGGCTGTCTTTCTTTAAAAGCTTTAGTTTTTCTTTGCATTCTTTGTGGTAGTTTACCAGACACTTCTATCAGACAGGCACTTACAAGGGTATCCATTGTGTTGCGTTTTAACACTTTTTCTTTTGCTGTGCAGGCCAGTTTCAACAGCTGCTCTTCAGCTTCTAGTAACACGCTTTCAAAGTGAACGTGTTCTTATTCAGGTTAAGGAGTTGGCTTTTTTTATGACCCACAGTGTCTTCTATGTTCTGTTGTTATGAACTGAATTTTATGGCCCCTCTGTGGCAGGTGCAGGGTATCAGGTAAATTACTTCCTTTTTCTGGGCCCTCTGCTGTGCAAGAAAGTAATCTTTTTGATAAGGTTTTACATTTGATCTCATGCCCATTGAACTTAGTGGCAAGAACTGGGTTCTTGACAAGTCCTTCCCATGTTGCAAAATAGCTGCGTAAAAAGATGATCCATTAATTCCCTTTCTGCTGCGTCACTGATATCATCTTATGCTGACCTTCCCTAACCCTGCAAAACTCAACTTGGATTCATGTTTGAGGGTAAACATCAGAGTATGACTCCCCAAAGCGTAGGCTGAACCGATGCCGAGGCACTGTGAGCGGAGTTGTGTTGTGGGGGTGAGCGCAGGCATCCTTCCTCAGGCGCACAGGGTCGTGCACTCCAGAAGCAGAGGCGCTGGGTTGCCCATCACAGGGGGGTGGCAGCACCGAGGTGCAACCCGGCCACCTCGGGGGGCCTCCAGCTGCTCCTGTAGCTTCTCAGCTGTGATGGCTGGTGGGCAGTGGTGTACTGGTGTGACACCTGGGCATCTCGTTTGGGGTGTCACCTCCCTCCGTTACGGCAGCGGGAGATGTTTGGCGGTGTGGAGGTGGAATGGTCTCTGCAGCCACTCTGAGAAACACTTCTGCTTGGAACTCATCGAGGGGTAGGAAGATCGTCAAGATTGTGAACAGAAATCTAAGCATTGAAAGTAATAGCTTGTAAGAGCTCCAGCTTGTATATAGTATGCTGTTTACACAATCTCTGGTGAAGAATAAAAACGTAACATGAGAACTAGCTCCATCTCTTGTTATTCCAGGTCAGTGTCTCAGGGGAAGATACTGAAGAAGATGCAGGCACGCTGAAAGCTCAGAAAAGTGAGCCATGTGTCCTTCTGAAAGCTGAAAAGTAGCCCTCTGATAGGGTCATGAACCTAAGACAGGTCTTTGTGTCTGTACTGATGTTTGGAGTAGCTGGTCTACTCCTCTTCATGTATCTGCAAGCTTGGATTGAAGAACAACATACAGGTACAGTAGGTTTTCTTTCTTTCTTTCTTTTTTAATGTAAGTACATCCATTACTCCAAAGATGGTTGTAAAGTCTGTTGAATACATGTGGACAGTTGAGGGGGGAGTCCCCCCATTTGGCGGTAGAATGGCATTGAAAACAAACTTGTTTTAATTGCTACACTTCATGTGACTCAAGAAATTTCTTTATGCTTGTATGAAAAGATGTCCCCAGCTACCTAGTTGTATTGTATCAGCTTCATTTGCAAAAGCAGGTGTTGCAAAAGCATATTGTGCATGCATGAAGCCAAGCAAGTCCATTTTAGAAATAATTCTGTACGCTGATTTTCTGTGGGTTTCGTACATTTTATTTTGTGTGGCAAAGCAATTTTTGGAGAATTACTGCAGTGTCTTGTCTACAAAAGTGAATGCTCAGCAACAATGCTCATGTGGAATCATTCTATCCCTTTTTTTCTGTTGCTTGTTCGAGATAGTTAGATACTGGACTTACAAGACTTTTTTTATATATAGCATCAGAGTCATATTGCAACTTCGGCTAAATCTGTGTTAGCATTGGCTCAGGATTACACTTCCGAGTTGAATTTCTGTTGTTCCCCATTTACCATATTTTGGTTTGCACCACAGGTTGATCTAGATTCTTTTATGGATGAAACTAAACCAGGCTATTAACCTCAACCTCTAGTGGACACTCTGTTCACAGGACCAGTCTAGAGTTAGTCTGAAGTAACCCCCCTCCGAAGTGTGTATAGGGTGGCTGTCAGTAAGGTTCTTAACACTCACTATTTTGCTCTGCAGATCCACTTCTGTTGTGCCATGTTACTTGATGGCATATCCTTGATTTTAGTTGTATACTTGTTTTGGTGTTTTGGGTTTTTTGGGTTTTTTTTATTTATTTGTTTTTTAGGTTTTTTTCTCCATTAACAGTACAGAACGTTCCCAACTTGTTAAGAAGTCCTGACTTTTATGTCCTCTTGTCTCTATTGCTCAGCTTCCATTTCCTCTGTAAGACTCTTACTTTATATTATGCTGATACCATTGTGAAGAAATACATCTGTAAAACCACATTAGTCTTCTGGCTTTATTGATCTGTGCTTTTATTTCGTATGAGCTGCTAGGCTCCGGTATGTTTTAGAGAGCAGAGGTGGTGGTGGTGAGGGGGGATCTAGTGCATTACTCCTGCAATTTTTTGACACTGATCTTGAAGTTTTTTTTCAACTAAGTGCAATGATCACAACATTAGTTTCAGCTTGTTAATGTTTCTGGGCTGGTCCAAGGTATTTACAAGCTTGTATTAACAAAACTGTTGAAAGAGGTAGTACAGGCTTCCTTTGGAAATGTTCCCTTGTAATCAGCTTTTGACACAAGGGTGCTGGCAGAAACAGAGCTGTGGAGGGAGTCTTCCTTGAAAATCCCTACTGTTGTCGGGAATGTTAAGGGCAGATATCCCTGCTTTCAAGGTAGTTCAGGAATGTAGATGATGACTGTAGATTATTGATTTATTTACTTGCTGACATTCTTCACATTCCTTGCATCTTTTCTTGTGCTGTAATTAACTTTCTTTCCTTGCAGTGCTCCTTGTTACTATTTCTCACTGGGTTTTTTCCATGCCTTTCTTTTGTCTGTATGTATCTACCATTAAAAAGAAACAGAAGAAATATAATAAAGGGGGAATTAGAACATACTGCGTTCTTTTGGGCAGCCAGATGCTTTCTTTGGGGTTTTCTTTGATGTATTGCCATAATCTTCTTCAGGAGAGAGGCTTCTCCTTGTACATGTAAGTCATTTCCATGTGAAAACATTTACATAATAAAATGGAAACTATCGGAGAATAACAGAATGGTTAGTGAGCTTAAAGTGTGACTGCAGTTTTGAGTGCCGTTTTATCTCACTGCACTTCTGTTGCGACAGTACTTCAGCAGGATCCAAAAAAATGAACTTGAACATTCTCTGCAGTTGCTAGGTCATGCACATCGGAAAGAGCATGGCGAAAAACCATTCTTTGGTGTCTGCTCTTGCCTCTTCTTCTAGTTTAACATGTAGAGAGCCATTCTTTTTTATTTCAAACACCTGTATCTCCTCTAAACCTTCTGCAGCTCAACTCTCTAATGTTTCCCCCCTGTATGCTGCTTAAGAGTCGATATGAAATAAAACATATTTGCATATTCACAATATACATTAGTTTAGTTATGGGCATTTTGCACTCTTTTTTTTCCTCTTCTGCTGTGTTTTTCATATTGCCATGTGTTGTGCACTGTGGCTTTTTTGGGGATGAGCTGTGTCTGGAGAATCCCAAATTGACAAGTATCTTTACAAGGATTTTATGTGCTCCTTTAATCATATCACTAGTCACACAGCTGTAAGACAGCTAGTTTTAATCTGCAAGTGGCTGAGCATGTGATTTGATGTTCTATTAAGAAATGGAAAGTGCACCTCGTGCTTATCAACTGCCGTGCTATGCGCCTGTAGAGACAAGTGTTTGTTGTAGGCAGAACTATTTTTGTCTTCCACGGTGCCCTGCTCAAGACCTACAGCATTCGTGTTTGCATTTGATTGCTGAAGGATGGAAAGTTGGCTGCGCTTGAGTTTAGGAAAGTATCTGTTTTGCACCAATGAGGTGCTGCTGCTTACCACCCAATTCCTCTGAATATCTGACTTGGAACCTTTATAAATCACAATCACTGGAAGAGATAGTACATCTTACTTGATTGTTTGTAATGTTCACACTTATTTCACAGGCTCTCCTAGCTGTGGTGTGAATGACTCCCGATCAGAT
The DNA here is from genome assembly GCF_000699145.1 of Aptenodytes forsteri. Lineage (NCBI taxonomy): Eukaryota > Metazoa > Chordata > Aves > Sphenisciformes > Spheniscidae > Aptenodytes > Aptenodytes forsteri. The sequence goes on from NW_008796043.1 coordinate 4,584,767, forward strand.
TTAGATTTTGTGGGGAATTGGAAAATTGAATGGCAATATACAATTTCCTTATTGGTGTTTGTCCTACTATATTAAAGTCAGACTATTTGCTTTCACGCTCACCATTCTCATTGCCACCTTTTCTCTTTCTGGCTGTTCATAATTTTTCACACTAGACCTAATGCTGCTTTTCTCTCATAGTTTGACTTCTTTCTCTCTTTTTGGCTCTCTTCTTTCCACTTGCTCTTCACACCTCTGAGATCTCAACTGTGATTTTATTCCCCTGTTTGTCTTATTTTCCTCTAGACCTGATCTTACCTAAGCATGTTTTTTTCTGATTTACTTTTGCAAACTTCCCTCATCACTCAAATTTATCCAGCTCGGGAACACCTTCCCTGATCTTTCATCCTGTCTGTCTACTTCAGATGCACCCACAGGCTCGGCAGCTGGATGCATCTCTCGGCTCAGCCATGTCTTCTGCTCCCTCCCACTGTGCTTGGACTCTTCAGATTATTTCTTGTCACATTCATCATCCCTATACCTTTAAAAAAGAGAAAATCTTTCATTTAGAGATGTCTAAGAAGCAGCTGCTAGCTACATGGTGGTCCTCTCTGATGGCTTTTCAGAGACATTAGCAAACTGAGAGAACAGGCGAGTTTCTTGGTTTGGCTCTGTGCATGGAGTGTATAAAGACAGGATGATATATCCTTCCTTAGATGTAGCAGAGCGCTTCTGTTGGGTGTCTTCAGTTCACTTCAGCAGAGTAGTGAGAAACAGACTTGTCGAGAATAGTCCGACATGAGTGTAAACACATACAGACTTTATCTGGCTGAAAACTTCATTGACATCAACATTGATAATGCAATATATAGAGAGCACTTTGAGTTTTCCGTATATAAATATATTCACTTATGTATAAATTCATATACATAAATGAAGCTTGATATGAATTCCACTAAATCCTACAGCTTTACCTGACAGTTCTCCATACAGTCTTGCATTCTTCAGTGAAAGCATCAAAAAATGTGGCACTGATTAAAAAGCAATTACTATTTATTACATGCTTAGTAATTTCCAGCACTGTTGATCTTATACAGGGGAAGCAACCTGCTGGGTCTTCCAGAGTTGATGTTGAGTTTTATACCATGAATCACCTGAATTAGAGGGGTGTGGCGTGCAAAGGACACTTGCATTTTAATCCTGCTATGTTATAGATGTGAATTGGAGTTTTAAGTTAGGGATTCTAATTTTGTACTGTAAAACTCTTCTTTTTTGGGGGCTGATATGATTTAGTGCGACTGATTACTACAAAATAATCTGAGAATATCTTTGTGAATAGATCTGTATGCTGGGCTTGTTGTGTGGGGTTTTGTTGTGGTTTTTTCTCCTCTTAAAAGTTTATGTAATTATTTTTTGTGAAGTATGCCTAGTAAATTCATGATTATGAAGGACTACTTCAGTGTTTTGTGGGGTGCAGTATGACCACTAATTAATGTGAAGGCGGCTGCACTGCCTCTCTCCTCCCATAGATTCTGGTTCCTGAGGGTGGGAAAGTCTGCCTCTTCTCTTTCCCAGCAGCTTTGTATCTCACCTTAAGGTTTTTTGTGGGTTTTTTTGCATGCTCTCTCATACCTTTGCAGGGTACCAGTTTCGTGGATGCCTGGGGACCTGCAGGCTACTTTGTGCTTTCCTGCAGTTTCGTGCATCCAGCTCCTGAGTAGCTTCATCACACAGGCCTCGTCTCTATTCCTGAGGCCACAGCTCTTGTTTTTGTGAAGAACCAGAACAAAAATTCAAATAAAAATCCCCTTTTAAGAAAAGTTTGAAATTCCATGAACTGGCATGAGCTTTCTGAATTTAGTCTGCTATTGCTGTAGCTATCCAAGCTGTATCCATACTACTTGGCATAGGCAGGTGGGCTTTTTTTCCCCACTTCGCCAGACTTGGTAATCCAAGGGGATCTTTTGGGTCCTTTGGTAACCTGGTGAGATATTTTGAGGCCGTGGAGCCTTCTTCCTTATCTTGACACTCTAAGTAGCAAATGAATGTGTGCATACACACGGTAATATTTAGTCTTTGCTGTTTGTGTGGGTTGATTTTTAATTAAACCTTGCCTAAATGGAGAAACATTCACGTGTCTTAAAGGACAGTTCACATGCAGTGAATCGCAAGGCATAGAAACCAGGTTTGTAAGTAAAGGAGAAAAGGGCACTGCTCAATAATGGTTATTAATCATGAATAATTTAGTTCTTTTAGTAAACTTGAAATATTTCTGTTGTAGAAGTCTTGCATAGCTTATGGCAGTCTTGTGAATTTAGCTGGAGAATGCCACTGGTACGGCAAAGAAAATTTTCCTGGCTTACAATGCCCAACTATTAATGTTGGGCTGCTCTAATGAGGCTGGGTGTGTTCAGGATTTACCCTTCTGGTCAGAATATGCTGTTTTCTCTCTGTAAAGTATTCTGGTTTTGTTTTTTGTTTGTTTGTTTGTTTGTTTTAAATCTACCTTGTTACTGGCTTGAAGTACAAAAGCAGGAGGATTTAATAGGATCAGAAAATGCTGCTTGGTGAGCAGTTATAGAGTTGAAGTCCCAGAAATCCTACAGGATTTTATTAGGTGAATGTCACCATATAACATAAAACGGGTTTCCTTTCCCCCCGCCCTTTAAGTGGATGCAGTCTCTAGGAAGAAAACGGTTGTCTTTGCACAAAAAATTCTATTAAGAAACAGATAGAGACTGATACTTTGTCTAAACCATAATGGTCTAAAAACACAAGTAAAAGCTAAACATAAGAAATGATGGGTTTCAGAGTTAGTGATTGTAGAGTCTCACCCTATCTTCAGCAGTCGCAAAACCCAGAAGCTTTAAGAAAAAGAAGTTAAAATTTCATATTGCAGCACATAACATTTAAGGCTGTATTTATCTGTTTGTGAGGAGGTTCTTCCTAGGTCTGGATGTTTAGCAGCCCTCCATCTTGCATCTTGTTCATTTTACTTTTATCATTCCTACACCTAAATTGCATCTAATTCTAGAAATCCTTCTTTCTTAAAAGAAATTCCTGCCATGCTGTTTTCTTGAGGGTATTGTGGAAGAGCGTTTCTGGGTTGGTGATATGTTTTAATCCTTTGGTATCTAGCTTCTGTGTACCAGTGGTATGAAAGAAGCTAAATCAGATGAGGTTTTTTGGGCTCCTCTCAGATATATATATATATGTAATTCAATAACTGTTTGAGCAGACGCTGATGACATTTCGTTTATTATTGTGTATAAGCTTTTGAAAACCCACCCAACCTTGTTCATACCTCGACCACAGAGGTCTACTTCTAGAAAGGTGTAGCACACATCTTAATTGTACTGAGGACACCTGAACATACTCTTTCTTGCCTATTTTCAAACAGGACTTTCAAAAGAGGCTACTGTAACTTTCTTTTATCTATAGGTATGTAACTGAACTCACTTCAGAATTTGTACTGTAACTAATGCTGGAGGGGTTTTTGGCTTGATATTGGAACACTTATGAAGTGGGGTGTCCTCTTTCCTGGGAAGGCTGAGTGTCAGTCATGCTGTCTTCAAAATGCTCTTTTGATTTGGATATGAAACACGTATAGGTAGTCTTCACACTGTTGTCCAGTTACTCAGATCTTTGGAGCAGAACATCTAGATGACATTTGTAAATGTGATTTTACATGGAGCCCTTAGCAATCATTCTCTTAAGTAGCTATACTTTTTTACACAATGTAAGTTATTAAACTTTTGTATAATTTTCTAACAGATGTGCTGTCATTGAGTGAAGTGGTCAGTTTTCAGTTATTGACCACCATTATTGTTGCTTTTAATAACTTTCGGTTCATAGCACCTCTCCAGTTCCAGAAAGCCCTTTCCTTAAAAGCTGATCATTCAGGCAATGAAGCCCTGCAGTCTTGTCTCTTCGGTGCATTGATTGTATGATGCAGTACCATTTAAGACATACAGATAGCCTTACAAAGCAAGAAGGCTGGAGATGTAATTTGTACCTGGCGGGTCATCATTTAGAAGTAATAGTAGAAAAACTTGGAGATAAAAGTTTCTCTGTTCCTGACTTGTTTTGTTTTCCTTAAGTGCACTGCACATTTTCAGAACAGAAAGTGGTTGCTGCCAGGTACATTTAAGGCTGCTTACCTCTGTGTCTGATGTTGAACTGCTTTGATATGTCACTTGATTACAAGCAGCCTTGTTAGAGCATGTCGTGTGGTCTCTGCAAAATTCCAAGGGAAACCTTTGGTTTCTTACTAGAATTAAATTAGAAATTCTGGTATTTGTTTTTAGTGTGTATATATACATTTACGTATGCATGTATATTTACTTTCCTATACTATAAAGTATCCTCTTTATTTCCCTTCTTTGTGTGGGAGTAGGAACTGCTGGTAGGAGAAATATTTTAGACAGAAACCTATCTTCTCACCGCAGTCAGATATTTGGATACACACAGATCAGTTTATATGGAAGAATTGTTTTGGTGTTCAGTCTCAAGAGCCTTTGTTTCCATCTTTTTGCTTCCATTTTACTCATTTGGTGTTACTCTAAAGAGGTTATTGCTATAAATTAGGGCTATTTCTTGATCATCTTGCAACATCTGTGAAATAAACATTTAAAGATCAGGAGGCTGACAGGTTACAAGTAATAGGAGCCATTTCAGTGTACAAGGGATTAATGTCCTACAGATCATGTTGTGCTTTAACCCAGCAGGCAGCTAAACACCACACAGCCATTCGCTCACTTC
>NW_008796043.1:4589536-4590589 GCF_000699145.1 Aptenodytes forsteri
GATGGGGGAGAGGATTGGAAAAGAAAGAGTAAAACTCATGGGTTGAGATAGACAGTTTAATAGGACAGAAAAGGAAGGGAAAATAATGATAACAACAAAAAAACCCTCCAAAGTTTGTTCATTTCTATCCAAAGTCAGGGTCAATGACCAAATCAGCTTAAAGGCTCTTCTTTTTGTAAAACTGTAAATATTCATTGCTCAAAAAACTGCAAAATATGCTGTATTTTAACCATTGCCCTGTATATAGATGAAACTATCCCCAGGCGTGTATGAGCCTCACTTGGTGTAAAGTGATGGGGAATAAAATATCACACGCATCCATTTGCTTTGGATTTTGATTGGTTTGATCTTGATTTAGTGAAGATGTAGTTGGCAGCAAGTGGCAACAGTAGTTTGCAACCTAGAAAATATTATCCCCTGCAGTATTCTTTAGGAACTCCCACTCCTTCCAGTCCCACTCATATCCACCAAAAACGATTGTTTCCTTACCACATTGAGAGCCTCCCCATGGTAACAACATCCAAAAGTATCATTGACCTCTATTAAACCTGTGTGATACCTGCTAGCAAATACAATTTGTCCCTCACAGCTTTGTTGTTTCAAATGATTTTGTTTATATTGACCATGCAGCTTTCTATCACACGATCCTGGCAGAAATTTACAGTGTGTAGCTCTAGCAAAATCAGACTGAGTAGGCACAGTTTTTGTCTCTTAATCTTCTGGCTTCCTATGAGCTACACTTAGCACCATCTGCAAGGGGCAATGACAGGAGTTATCAAAATATCTGAGGAATGATAGAAATCTTTTTTTTTTTTTTGAGGTGACTAAGGATGCTAAGCAAAGAAGATTCAAGACTTCACATCACCTATTTAATAATAATTTTCCTGTTTACAGTTCTATAATATTCCAAGAAAAAAAGCAGGACATGGTGAAATCTAGCCCTTTCCGAACTAATAATAGAGGAAAGGGATGTAAAGACAGTTGACTTAAATTTACTTTTTCACTCTTTTTTTTTCTTTTTTTTTTTTTTTTTTTTTTTTTTTGGGGGGGGTC
>NW_008796043.1:4590601-4603764 GCF_000699145.1 Aptenodytes forsteri
GGCTCAGGGATGCTGCAGCTCAGAAGCTCCTGGAATGGGAGGGGTGGCATACAGGGTAACTGGTGTTAAGACAGGCCTTGTAAGGAGTTCAGTTCACATGCACAAAACCTGCTGGGAGCCAAGCAGACAACGGGGAGGGCGGGAAACTCAAAGTAAGTCATGGGCTTTGGAAAATTGAGTTTCTTGAGAAACAGAGATAGCAAGGCAATACTTGTCTCCTGGCAGAGAATTTCATTGCCCTAGAATGTAATGGATGATGGCCTAATAGCCACAAAATTTGACATGCACCTTGGGGACAGCTTCTGCATGTCATGGACACTGGGTAACATCCAGAAAAGTAACTGAAGATCAGCAGCCTAAGGTTAAGAATAATCAGAATCAGTATTAAATTTCACTGTGAGCAAATGCCAGGTGAAAGAAGAGTTGTTAATTGATTTTATATTTAATGTGATTGGAATGGAGCAGGTCATTTCAGTACCAATTATAATCTAGCAATAGAAGAACTTGCCCAGTTGTACGTACGTGTGTAAGGGCATAGATGGAGGAAGAAGCTGTTAAAGGTTTGTAATACTTTCTGCTACAGATACATATACAGATATAATCTAGGCTTAATACAAGCATGCACTTAGAAACAGCTCAAGTGAACTTGGGGTTATTTAGAGTCATGCAGTTGTGCCCTAGGTATGTGCATATTGCCTCTTGGTAAATTATTTGCAAGAGAAAAAAGGGTTTGGAGATTTTTGGTTTTGAATATGATCAACTAGGGAGATGTGGTGTGTGAGTTCTGTTAGCTGCAGCTGGAAGCACTCAGTTGTGTTAAACAGAAACAGGAAAATATCAGTGCCTGATGCTTCACCATTCATCCACAAAATAGCTCTGTAAGGAAAGAAAATGTCTAATAGGAAATAATAAATATAGTAAACATTGTGTACAAAGGCAGTTTTCTCTCTGACTTCTGATCATACATGATATTCTTGCTTAAACTTTTAAAAAGAGCAGACAGACCCCAGGAAGAGAAAGACAGTTGTTCCTTAATTCTTTTTGTTGCCAAAACCTCAGTTTTTCTGTTGTTCAGAGCTGTATGCCATGAGAGGTTACTTTGACTCTGCATAACCATTCTGTGTTTTCAGAGAATGGTATAGATAGGAGATAATGTTATGTTTAAAAACAAAAAGTACGTTCCTGCTCTCACGCAGCAGTTGACGGTTCTCAAACACGTCTGTGCAAGCCTTAATGTGAACAAGGGTCTTGCTTTCTTGGGTTAGGATGGGGGTCATGGATCTCCGGTGAAGAGACCCATTTGCTGTGATGTGCCAACGGTGTTTTCTCTGCGTAGCTGTGAACTGCGGCGTGATTCCCACTGTTCTCGTTTGCTCGGGAAGCTGTCCTCTGTGGCCGCTCTTGGCAGCATTTCAGTGGGAATGAAAATAGAGCAGCGTGCGCACTATGCAAACTTTGTGGGAGGGTCGGCTACTCCACTGGAGGGGACACAATGTCAAGTCCATGCTCTTGAGGGACACAAACAGTAGAGCGCCAAAAAGCTGTTATTGATGGGGATTGGCAAGGGAAAGGCCACCAGCTTTGTCCTTTGTAGAGGGCTTTGGAGATAACAGTGGAGTAAGAAAAGCTGTAGCTCTTTCGTTAAAGGATGGCTACTAGTCATGGAAGCTTTTGGTTTTTTCCACCAAATACCCTTGAGCCTTGTCATTTTTCAAATTTATTCTTCCTGACTTTGGCTTCACGACAGTGGCAGTTGAAGGCGAGGCTTTAGTTAGCAAAAGCTTAATAAAGCTGGATCAATAGAATTTCACCTTTTGCTCTGCTAATCTATGCAAAATTATTTCTTTATTCCTTGAAAAACATTTAGTGGCCAAAAAATGCAGTGGAATCTGTGTTGCAATAGTGTTATTGTATTAAAAAAACCCACCACTACAGTATATTAAAGTATTACAGTACAGTTTTCAAGCAAAGCATGGCAAGATAAATGAAGAAAACACATGTAGATGCATTAATTTTATTTTTGTTTTTCTTTGTTTCTGGCTCTTTCTTGCCATCATTAAAGATTCATTAATGCACAGTATGCCTTGTCCGCTACTGAGAACTAATGAGTTACAATCTGTTGACACAGGTCATGACGCTTGAATTGTGTGTAAAATACTTTAAACATGTTATGTACATAATTCATTAAATGTCATTATCTTAAGATGATTCTGTAATTGCGGTCAAGAATTATGGTACACTTTCCAGAAAGATCTGCAGCTATGTTCTTGATGTAGGGCCAAAGAATCAAGACTTTTCATGAACTTCGGCTTGATTTATAAGCTATTTAGAAACACTCAATCTGAGTAGCGCCACGGAACAGTTATTAATAAAGGTGACAGAAATTTGTTTTCCTTAGAAACTGAAATTTTCATAGGAATATAAGATCCTCAAGATGTCTAATCTTTTCTGCCTACTAGCAGTCCTCTAAGAGGTCATCGAATATGTAAAATCCTGACACTGGGGAAGAAACAAATCTGTCATGTTCTGTGATGGGAGGGGAAGAAACAGGGCAGGAAGGTTGGTAGAGGGACTGGAATTTACTTGGATGTGTTTTTTCTTTTTTACTCTTTTGCTGTGGAGTTGCTGAATTGTTAACGCAATAATAAAGTCCATTTGATATGAATAGACTCCTAATCACTAAAGAAATTACTTGTAGGAGCAAAATCATTAGAGTGAGAGTTGGCTGACTGGCCCCTTATTAAATGATATCCAATGAAGCAACAAAATGTAAAACAAATGTATTTTTACAAGAACTATTTGATGATTTTTCTTCTTCCTCTGTTTGATCTTATGTCAAAGTTTTGCTGCTGCAGTCTTGGGACTGGTGGCAGAGAGAAGGAGATGATAAATGTGTCTCAAAAAAACCCTGGTTTTGCCCCTGAGTTTCAAATTAGTTTCACTGGGTTGGGGGAGACAACGCAAAGTATATGTGAGTATAAGAAATAATATGGACGTGGTTTTTGTACTTTTTGGATTTTTAAAATTTGCTTTATCCTCTTACAGATGGCAAAATTAATTTCACCCTACTTTTCTGTTACAATTTTTCATTTCAGTGTGTCTATTTTGAAGATGAACAGGCAGATGAGACTGGGCTTATGTAGGCTGAGGTAGTTGCAGTGAGGTATAAATACTTCATGATTTATTTAACCTTTGAGCAGAAATTCCTTTCTAGTAGAATTAATCTGCAAATAGCTGAGGTGTGCTACCTCTTAAGTTATGATTGATCATGCAATATAATGAAACTCTATTGGCATCAGGTTTAAGACTGATATACATATAAACATAACCCCGATAAAACTGCCAGGTGCTGTGACTGACGGGTGGGTTCAGAGTATTCTAGGCAAGTAGAGTCAGCCTTGCCTCTCCAGCTACCGAAATATGCATATTGTGTGGCTGGCATTAATATGCTGTAAATAAAATATAGCTGAACGACAGTTGGGAGTCAGTTGGAGCAAAGACTAGTCTGTGATGATTAATGCCACACCACAAATAAATAATCAACTTTCTTGAAAGCTAGAGGTCAATCTTGGTATTTTAAATGGGCTAATCCACGTAGACTAGTATCCACTTAAGGCAGTCATATTAGTTACTTGGGAGGTCATCTGTTTATTTTGCAAATTTTTGCTATCCTTTCAGCATTTGTTTGTGCCTGAAGACCAGGTATTTCCTTTGGGTCAGAGGACTGCCAGAATATCTAATGCCAGAGCTGGTAGCACAGCACTTTTTTGTTTTCATCCCCCCTACAATGGCCAAAGATCCAAGGAAGGATCAGAAAGGCTAGTTCAGCCTGTTCAGTAATGTGTTTCTTGAAGTTGACACATTCACTAGCAAATGTGCTTTGTTACTGTTTGCTATCTGAGGTAAGCCATAGAAAAATGAGAGAGATTCAAAAAATGGCAGAGAAAAGTGAATTGTTTCTTGCTCCTTGATGATAGGAAAGGAGGGTAAGCCAGATAGTACAGTTGTTTAATTCTAACTTCTGTTATGAGAAATGTGCTAAACTTACATTATACTATTACATATTTAGTGTACATGTTAATGTTTTTCATGATTACATATCACTTTGATCCAACTATTTCTTGGCAGTTCCTATCACTGAAATATTTTTGGCCTTTGACTATGCTGTTTCTCACATATCAATCATTAGTTAAATTCTCTATCGTTAAATCGTATTCCAGTGACACAGTTAAAAGAAGGCTGTCATCACACAGTTAGCCATTCTGAAGGGTGGGAAATGTAGAATGAATATTGCAGGTGCATTTTGACTAACCTGGCCAAAACTGTGTTTTTGCTATTTCTCTGTATCAGAAATAGTGTGGCCAGCAGGAGTAGGGATGTTTTTGCCTTGAGAAAACTTCTGATATTTCAGGTTTTTCCAGAACTCCAGTTCCCACTGCTATTTCTTTTCCTGCCCTCCAAATATCTGGAAGAAGCGAATGCAGCTGCAGTTTGTAAAGGCTTACAATGGTGAATGTGTAGGAGTATCATCTTTTATGGTGAGAAGTAAAAATATCTTCCTCGTATTAAGATCACCCTGTGCCAAAAAGGTCTGTGCTTCAGAGAATGATGATGCTTCTACTGATCATATAAGTGATCAGTAGAATTAACAAGGAATTTTTGTGCGAGGAAGACTGAAGTTTGACCAATTGAAAGTATTTAAGTGTCTGTTCCTGCAAAGTCCCTAGCCTTCTTTCGAAATACTCTTTTTCTTTGGCTTTTGTTGTTTTCCTCTGATGTGATAATACACCTGTGCAAAAAGTATTTGTGGCATAGAGGTAACGTTTCAGGTAGTTACATTGCTACAGGCAGTCGCATTTTGTTCTTAAATAGCAATAAAACTGAGCAAATAAATATGTTTGCATTTCATGTATTGCCAAATACTCTATCATCAAAAATGTTCACTTGAAACTACACCTATCTAAGAACGCTTTCCAGCTACTGATAAAACAAATTATTTGTTGTGGGAGAAGGAGGTCTAATCAGATGGCTAAACATCTAATGGAAAGTAACAGTAAGCATTTGTATGTGGAGGCACTGCCTCGTAATGGTGCTGTGAGCTGGGGAAAGAGGAATGGTGGAAGGGAGGGAAGGCAGAGCCTGGAAGGGAGGTAACATAGGTTTGGTGGTGTGACATTCAGCCCTTGGGGGGGGGGGGGGGGGGGAATGCCTGGGACTGACAAACTAGGTGGGTCCAAGAAAAGCAAAAAGCCCAAATGAGACTCCTATGAGTTTTCTTTTCTGAACAGGACAATCAAATGGATCATAAATAGTCTTTTAAGTGAGGAACGTTTATAGGACGTAATGACTTAGTCTTAAAATACTGGACTGCCGTGAATGCCAGTGAGGGTAGGCATTCAGGCTGCTACAAACCTGAAAGCGGGAGTTCCAAAGAGAAGTGCTACTTGAGCCGAGCAGAGGGTAGTATGGTAGTGAGGTGATCACCCTCTGCCATATAAGACGTATCAGGGCACCTCTATCTTCAGGTATCTCAAGCAGAGACTTATGAAGCCAATTTTCTTTGGCAGAGAAGAAGAAAAACTAAATCAGGTCAGATCCAAAGGTCTCTCAAGCTTAGCATATTGTCTCCACAACAGTGCCTAGAGTGGACTATGTAAAAATAAGGCAAATTTATAATAATTCAGATAATTCTGTTTGCCCTTTGATTTGTAATTTAGAGGCTTTCTGGATTGGACACGTGTTCAGTAGCCCTGGATTATTCCTTCTTCCATCAATTTGTACAGTGTTGTCTTGACTGATGTCTTTCCTCTGGGATTCCTCTGTTGAGGAGCGCCCAGCTTGAGTGTACTGGAGACTTCTAGTAGCATTTTTTATATGATGCTGTTTAATTCTATGGAAATATTCACCAGAGTGTGATGTCATTGGATCACTAAAACAGATTTTCCACCTTCTGTCCAGGTAAGAATGTCATTTACTGATCATAAAATAAAAAAGTGACCAATGGGTGATTGGCTCAGCAGAACATCCTGGCTACTTTTTTACATTCTTGGCACTTTTCTGATCTTTTTCTCTAGCAGAAACTATAGGTCAGGAAGAATTGATTGTATCACCTCAGCTTTATACCTGTCAAAGAATTGACAGTAATTTGGAGAATGTTGTTTTCCAATTATTTTAAAAAAAGGGAGGGGGGCAGATATCTATTTAATTGTACTCATGACTGTTCTGGGATTGACTTCCCACATGTGTAAATAAACTGTCTTTCAAGGAGGGAGATTTTGATAAGAGCAGGTTAGAGATCTGATAGACATTTGGGGGGAGAGGGGTTGGGTATAAAGCACTTCCTCCATAAGAGGAGGGTTAGCATTTTTTAAAAATAGCAGGTAGAACTGCACTTCTGTACCAATGAGGTCAGCAACATGACTGAAATAATGATTAGTTTTTGATTAGATGGATATTTTTTCCATGCTTTTGACAAAACGTGTGTCTCTGTCTAAGATTGAGAGGGAGAGAAATAAGTGAGGATTTCTGTGGTTTTTGTCTAAAACATGAAGTGTTCTGAATGCCACATTTGCTTAATGTTGCTTGTACAGTGATTAGAAACGGAGCTGACAGTCTGAGTTGGGCAAAACATTTGCTGGGTGTGGATAGCAAATAGAATAGTAGGATAGCTTGGGTTTTTTTATCACCATCTAGAATGAAATTTTAGTGTATCAATCAGCTGCAACACCTTTGGGAACAGAATAATGATTGAACAGTGTTTGTGAAGCTATTGCCATCGCCCTTTCAACTGCTTAGAGGAACTGACCTGCTGCCATTTCATCTCAGAAGAGCTGTCTGTCATTAGTGCATATAGGTATGCCAATTCACTTCTTCAGCTGAGAGGAGCTGAGCATCTGACAGCAACTGGGGGTGTTCTAGCTATGAAACTGCTGCCTGAACTTTAGCAGACAAAAATACAATTCTCTTGTCTTAGCCGACAATTAATGAGGAAGGTGACAGTAGTTTCAAATGGTCACTGTTGAATTAAATTTTCAGATGTGAGGGATGCATGAATGGAAAAATAACTTTACTAATTTGAAGCAATTTAGCTAACCACCAATAGCCACAAATTTTTTGAGGGAAAAAACCCACAAGCCTAGGTGGGTCAAAGAAAGGCTCTAAGAGAAATTATGCTTAACACTAAATAGATGCAAGTAACTACATTAACTTTCATAAAAATTTTCACTTATTTTCCTGATAAGAGTTTACACTTTGGGGGGGGGGGGAAATTTGGAAAATGAAATTGTAAGGACTTTTTTTTAGAATTTTGTAAGGATCTGTTTTTCTTTGCATTCCAGAAGAATAATGATTAAGTAAATTAAGGTTAAGGTTATCTGAAAATCTTTCAGAATGATTTTTACTGGAAAACATAATTTTATCAAAGTATAAACTAAATACAAATAAAAAAATAGAAGCTCTTTCTTGGTTATTTCAAAGAAAAATGTAATAAAAATTAAAATTACATTATTTAATCTCTGGGTTTGCTTTTTAAGAAACTGATTCAAAGCAATATATATATATGTAGCTTAAATTCAGTGTCCTGTTAAAAATGGAAAAAAAAATAGAATGTCAGACTTTGCTTCAGAAGAGTAATTGAGGTTTTTACTAGCTGTAACAAAGGCCCCTGAAACTCATGCTGATATATTGGAGATGCATTATAGATTACTGTGTTTGAATTTGAGTGAGAAGGCAAATGATAATGTATCAATTTATTTGACAAATGTACTTTGTTTAATTAGCTACAGTACTTCATAGACGATTAGCAAATGTTTTGCAGTCTGTCCTCTAAAGACTGATTTCTCATAAAAAGACTTCGCAACAGCAATCAATTAAATTTTGATTTGAGATGAAGAGACGACAGAATTTTGTGAGCAAAGTCTGCCTGTGCAGTTTATTGAAGCATGAGTTGGAGAGTCTGATAGAGAAATCAGTTTTGTCCATCCTTCATTGAACTTGTGGGGATTTTATTTTAATTCCACTAAGTTATATTTTCTGATAGAAACTGTACTGTCTTTTGTTGGAACTGTTAGATAAAGGTTGCATTCCTTTCTAATTCAGTTCCTGAAAGTAAGAAAAAGGCAACATTCAGTCACAGATTAAATAATCTCCAAAGCAGAGTTGATCAAACATTTTAAAGCTTTCAGAAAGTAATATAATCCCTCACACTCTATTTTTCCTTTCTTTTATGCATTTGTTGTTTGGAGAAACCTTGTGTTTGTAACAAAATATATCCTTCTTCAAGAGTAAATTTTCTTGGGGAAGAAGTCATTAAGAAGTCTATTTTTAGTAACTGGCCAGTTAAGAGATGCAAGAATATATACTTCAGACTGCTGAATCTCTGCTGAAGAAGTTCGAACACTTTTTTCAGTTAAAAAAAAAAAAGTCTAGCCACCGCCTAAGCACATGGCAACTGTTTTGAGGACAACTTCTAACCTGATAGTTCCTATTAAACAGCCTGTCCTAGTGGGTACTATACTGAAACAGTAAAGGCTCACTGTTGAATATAAAACAGCATTTGAGAAGATACAGAGCATTGTGCCGCCTTCTATGTGTAATGCAAATGGCTGGGAGAAAGTGACATATGCACTTGCTTTTCATTGCTACAGTGACAAGCAGTAGATGGGAGTGCAGGTTTATGCATGCTTCGTACATTTTGCCTGACAGTAGAAATGCCAGTATAAATTTGACTCGTCTCTCGCTTAAATTGCAAAATGTCAGTCAGTAGTTGCAGTGGTTTATGGAAATGAGGGTAGTGTCAGCTTACTTCAGTGTTACACTTTTCGTGCTTTAAGCAAATAAGACCACTTTTATAGCTCACTTTTGGTCTGAAAAGTTTGAGGTATTTTGGATTTGAGCAATAAAGCATTGTAAGACATTTCCCACATGGTATCGAACATGACGTGGCTGTTGCCACCAAGACACCTGAATGCTTTCAGCTCTTGATTGTAGAATCCCAAAATGAGCGTGTATTTACACCCTTGGGTGTAAATAGTCCATAGTGGATGGTGCTGCTCTCCTTCCCCTGCTTGGGTACATGCTGTTCCTCTTACAGGTCCTAAGTTAAAAAAATTAAAACGGAGATATACTGTAGTGTTTTTTTTTTTTTTATCCTGGAAAACCAGCGGTTCATGGTTGTAGACTCATTTTTCCCACCTGAATGCTTTCAGCTCTTGATTGTAGAATCCCAAAATGAGCGTGTATTTACACCCTTGGGTGTAAATAGTCCATAGTGGATGGTGCTGCTCTCCTTCCCCTGCTTGGGTACATGCTGTTCCTCTTACAGGTCCTAAGTTAAAAAAATTAAAACGGAGATATACTGTAGTGTTTTTTTTTTTTTTAGCCTGGACATCAGTAGATCATGGTTGTAGACTCATTTGACCCCCAATTTAGTTGCAGAAGATCAAGATATGATTTTTCCATACTCTCTTAGGCAAACCATGGTGGTGACTCATGAATAAGGGAAAAGTTTTGTATTGGTCTAAGGGGACTTATGGAAGGCTTTGTAAATTGTGTATGGAGATTTATCAAGGAAGATGTAAAAAGATGTCAAATCATGATTTGCATCTTAAGCCTAGGCACATGAGTCATGAAATATAGGAGAAAGAAGGAGATGCGATGTGTAGGAGGGAGTTTGGAAAAGAAACGTTAGGGTCAGTAGGCTAATCTTCCTGACCACTGTGGTTAGTGGAGAGGGGGACGCTTCCTTTTGCCCTCCAAGATAACTTCAGGTCTCAGTCTCTCCTGCGGTGTAGTGTCAGTGAGGTTGGTGTCACACACTGGTTTGGACTGTTTGGGCCAGAGAGTTGGTAGTATTTGTTGTTTGCAGCACGGGCAGACTGGGAGGAACAGGAACATTTGTCTGGGTGAAACAGAAAATGAGTTGAGAGCAGGCAGGTGGAGATGCAGGTGAGTTACTGGTTTAAAGTTTCAAAATAACAATGGGTATTTTTTTCTTGTTTGTTTGCTGATTGCAATTACAAATCCAGTTTATTTATCATTTTCTGAACATCTCCTATGGAGCCGCTGTCTTCCCAGTGGCTTGAGAGAGTCGAGAAGGAGGCTGGTTTCCTCTGCCTAAAATTAGCCTTGCGAATACCTCCTAGAGGTACTACAGTTTGTATTCGCTTTATATATAAACATTTTAAAGAGGGTGTGCAAAGGAAATCTAGCCAAGAATAGAAAGGGGTTTCATGTTGCTAGGTTATATAAAACTGCAGTGGTTTGCCAGGTTCTTCCACGGTTATTCAGCTTGGTTAACCCTTTGTATGTTGTATAGTTCAAGTTAACATTTTTAAGTTCAGGTGCTAATCAACCAAGAGTAGATGCTCCTCTGTGAATATAGGAAGCGAAAAATACTGCAAAATAGATCCGCAACACGAAATGCTGTGAGCAGAAGGTTTATATAGTGTGCTGCATCCTCTTTCAGCCATTATACATTCAGGGAGTTGCTTTCTGTTTTACGAAGGTAGGTGGCTTTCCCTTGATGTGTGGTGTGCTTACCTGGTAAACAGCAACTTCAGAGACTTAATAGCATCGAACTCTTTTGCCTCCCTTTCCTGTGGGAGGAAGGGTGAGCTCTTAACCGCGGTCCTAGATAAGGTGGGAGATGATGTGTTCTGTCTGAACTTGCCATAGATTTCTTAAGAAACCTTCAACAATACAAAAAACTCCTATGCTCCAATTCCCTGTCTACAAAGCGGGGTTGATGCCAGGTCCTACCTTGCAGATGTCCTCTGGTATTTGGATCCCCTGCTAACAGGGACATATCCTCTTAGGCTCAACGAAGGCTTTTTCATGTTTGGTGTGCTTTGAGACCCTTGGAGAACATTCCTCACAGAAAGAGGAAACTGTTTATTCCATTTCTTCTTAGAAACTCTGAAAACCTGGGGTCGTTATGAATTAAATCCTGAGCTAGGATTTTGCCATTCTTCAAGATTTATGCTCTGCTTTTATTGCTTACAAAGTTCTTATAACCAATTCATTTATCTTACCACAATATATTATCTAGTCAGATAAAATGATTTCTTGTAAGTGATAATGGCCACTGTATACAGGCTCAGTAGCTGGGGTTGCAAAGTGGACAGGTGGTGCATAAAATGTGAATTGTATAAATACTTCCTTATTTATCCTAGTTTAAGAACTGTCAGTAACTGGTATGTCAGTATGAATATTTAGTTTACTGCATTTAGAAGCCAATTCTGTTCACCATCTCAAATTTTCTGGTTCTGTATGTCCTTGTATATTTGGCCCAATAAAGCAAAATTAAAAAAAAAAAAACACCTCAACAAACATTGTGCATTGCTTGGTTTGCAATATTAAATAATACTAAATATTTAATTAAAA
This sequence comes from Aptenodytes forsteri, assembly GCF_000699145.1. Classification (NCBI taxonomy): domain Eukaryota; kingdom Metazoa; phylum Chordata; class Aves; order Sphenisciformes; family Spheniscidae; genus Aptenodytes; species Aptenodytes forsteri. Next base: position 4,601,984 of record NW_008796043.1, read on the forward strand.
AATTAAATAATAAATAAAACAAATTAAAACACAATCAAATACCTTCACAATTAGACTTTCAATAAATATCATGTCAGTGTCTGTAAGGCAGTTGTGTATAACTTCAGTATTCACACATTTAAGGACCAAAAGAAGGGGAAAAATACAATTTATAGTTCACTAACCATTTAAACTGGAAACACATACAAAGGTTACAGTTTTGTATTTCAGCATCCACTCCCTCCAAAGAAGTGGTGGTGGAAGATGTTTCAGTGCTCTTTATATTAAAAGCATTAATGTTGATCACAGTCGTCTAACCAAGAGTTCTTTCATAAGCCTGATATATTATTCTTTAGATACGGATCTGTATTGTATGTTTACTTTTGGGCGGGGTAACGTTAATATTTAAACATTTTGCATCAGGTAGATTAAGTCCTAATAGACGCCGAATACTTCAGCATATAATAAGTTTTTGCCATGTTCTATTTCCCTTTCTGTTGCCTCTCATTATCAAAAGCAAAGTAGATGTGTTTTGGGGGTTTTTTTGAGCCTAATATAGAAAAATGTATGGATTTGTTCATGTTTTCTACACACTTGAGCTGTGAACTGGTAACTTGAAAGAAGGGTTGTTCTAAAGGGGCAAAAAGAGGAGTAAAGATGGTGGAAAATGCACCTTGCAGTGGTAGAGATGATAATTCGTGGTGTTTAACAACACAACTGGATATGGCTACAGATGCTTCTTATTATCAAGAATATACCTTCTCAATACAAAGTTGTTAAATTTTCTGTGCAATATCCAAACTATCACCCATAATTCTTTGAGTATTCTTTTTATCTGAGCTTGACAGATTCACTGTTTCTTTTTGTTCTCCCATTTCTCTTTCAATCCCTCAGGCAGAATGTTCTTTTCTTATAATTTTAATTCCAACAGCTATATATAATAAGTTATATTACAGTAGGAGAAGAAAAATATTCAGAACCAATAGGCACCAATAAATAAAGAAGAGCAAGTTAGCTTAAGCACATTAACTTCCTGTGCTTTTCTTATCTGGACCGAAAAGCCTCAAACTACCTCCTCCTTTTACATGAATGTTGTAGTATTTTATTGCTAGGATGTCCTTTGGTACCAAAAAACTTTAAAAGAAAATGTTTACAATATAAGTTAAAGTGAAAATAGAGTGCAGTTATACCAATAATCAGAGTTGGGGAAAACTCTGTTCTTACTAGTGGTCAAAAATACAAAGCATGGCTATTTGTATGGATCCTCTTGTGCTGTCCAAAGTACTGTCATCATAAAGACCTTTGTTGCAACAGCAATTTTGTTTGAACAGGACAACTAATTCTGTCCTGAAATTAAAAATAAATGGTATTTGACCTTTGAAGCTGGTTTCCTATTTATTGCTTTGGATGCTAGTTCCGTGTCTGGTTAGCTTGGTGATGTAAGGTGGAAGGTCTTCAAGGCTTTTGGTTTCTTGCTAGCCGAAACTATGGATTTTAATGCCTACTATCCATGGGCACTGAAGTTCCAGAGGAATCTGTAACTATTACCAGGATAAATTTACTCGTTAAAATCATAGAATCATAGAATGGTTTGGGTTGGAAGGGACCTTAAAGATCATCTAGTTCTACCCCCCCTGCCATGGGCAGGGACACCTTCCACTAGACCAGGTTGCTCAAAGCCCCGTCCAACCTGGCCCTGAACACTTCCAGGGAGGGGGCATCCACAACTTCTCTGGGCAACCTGTTCCAGTGCCTCACCACCCTCATAGTGAAGAATTTCTTCCTTATATCTAATCTAAATC
>NW_008796043.1:4605325-4620561 GCF_000699145.1 Aptenodytes forsteri
GGCCGGGGGGGGCCGCTGCTCGGGGACTGGCTGGGCATCGGTTGGTTGGTGGTGAGCAATTGTTTTTCATTTGCATCACTTGTCTTTCTTGGGTTTTATTTCTCCCTCTTTTTGTTATTTTCCTTTTCATCACATTTTATTTCAATTATTAAACTGTTCTTATCTCAACCCATAAGTGTTCTCACTTTTAATCTTCCGATCTCTCCCCCATCCCACTGGGGGTGAGGGAGTGAGCGAGTGGCTGCGTGGTGCTTAGTTGCCAGCTGGGGTTAAACCACGACATACATCCACAGCTATCCTTTTTAACTCATAAGTGGGATGTTTTGGTATACTTTTCCTGTATTAAAACTGATTGTGATAAGTGAAAAATGAAAGCTTTTATGTAATTGTATGTCATATCAAGAAAGGATGTTTTGTTGGGTTTTTTTCCTTCTCCCTCACCCACCTGAAATCTGAAGTGCAAGGGAAAAATAGCTTGGGTAGCAATGTGGAGTTAGTACTGCTACAAAGCATTATTAAAGTAGAACTACCAAACCAGAAAGCATAGTCCTGTAAGTGTAAAGCAGTGCCACATTTGTTCTAGGTGTTCTTCTCTCTGAAGAAATGTTTGATCTTCTAAATGAACTGAACCTCTTCTTCCTTGAATGAATTTTTAAAAAATGCTGTAGTGTCAGAACAATTTATTTGCAAGATTTTAAACCAAATAGATCTTCATTGATTAAATAGGTAGTTTAATATAAAAACCAGTGCCAGAGGTACAGGTCTTCATCAATGTGACTTTTAGTATAATGTCAGCAATGATATATATAAAAGTGTTTGATCAATAAAGCATTTTGAGGTTGGCATGTTCCACTTTTAAAACCAAATCTAACTTAACTTTTTTTAAATCTAACTAGTGATACCTTTATATATTTGTATGTGAAATAGTTTTTATATGGGGCAAGTCACTTATGATTTGTATTCATTTGTGTTACTTTGGGCTGCAAAACTTATTTAAATACGTAGGAAGGTTGCAAAGCAACTACCAGGTTGTTTGGAACTAGATACTTGGCAACTACTCTATGCTCTAAATTGCATCCACAAATAGCGACTTCACTGTGTTGGAGACACCTTGGGCTAGGTTCAAGCTAGGTAATTTGTGTGTAAGTAGCAGCCTTGCTGCAGCATGAAATAATTCAGGGCTCATGATTTACCCTACTCGCCTAACTATGTGGTAGACATGATTCAACTTTAGTGTAATCATTCAGTCTTTTAAAATTGCTGCTCCATCTCTGTGTGTACCAAGCAGAAGGATTTCTGAGCTGCCAGAATTTTTTCCCCTGTTCAAGACAACCAACATGTTGTAAGTTACTGAGCCTGTATTGCATCCTCTTCATCTTTTCCTAAAAAACTTGACATCATTTGGTCTCCTTCCCTAAACTGACATGGCTTCTGTCCTTCTGGCCACTTCTGCAGTGTGGAAGAGAAGCAGTTCCTCACTGTTTGTGTCAGGTGGCCAGTCTTAACTTTGTGCAGTCGTTGCATGTTTTCACTCAACATTTTTGAATGTCAGTATCCAAAGTAAAAAGTATCACCTCTTTCTGTGTTTTTCATGCTATTTGCGTCTTGAGAATTTGACCATGGAATGATGTGAATACCTCTCTAACATTAGGCACTAAATATAGCCTAAGACAACAGATGAGGTACTGTGAACAAGACACCAGCCTCATGCTTTTGATGCTCAATTTGGGTGTCTGTAAACTGGCCAAGATTTCTAAAGCTCTCTGCCCCTTAGACTAGAGAGCTTATGCTGTCATGTCCAGGACATTCTCTTCCTAGAGAATGGTTCATTCATAGGTTCACTATGGTTCTGCTTATTCTGCAAGAGCAGCTGCAGTCATGTTTTGGACCTCTCCAAACACGAGTGGGAGAAGGCTTTTATTACGACAAGTTCTCAGATGACTTTTGTCCTCATATTTGCTGCTCGTAAAGGCATGAAGTAATTTGTCCTTGATCAAACGATCAAAACTCTTATGGTGACATCACCAGCACTAGCTTAGTCCCCAGCATTGCCTGTTTGGCTTCATCTCAGCCTTCTGAGAGGAAAACATGACTGTTTTCCCCATGACTGTTCCCAAAACATTGGGAATCTTAGACCAGAATTGGTGCCGGAAACATGCTTGCCGGCTTTTAGGTTCCTTTTGGACAACAACATTTTCTTGTCTTCTTTTTCCAAGAATAAATAGAATTGAATATTGATTGAAACAAACTCTTTTTAAACTAACCAGTAGACACTTCAAAACCCAAATGACATAAACCCAACTTTCAAAAAAATCTCTACTTAGGCTTAGTAGAGAATCCAGTGCTTAGTACTTCTGAAAATGCTGAATGCAAACTTCTCTATGCCTATAAAGTTAGGGCAGAAATAAAAGTTAATTGGAAATAATTTCTTTAAAAAAGGAAACTGAAAAATCACTTACTCTTCCATACTACAGATATTTTTGTACTGTTTTTTGGCGAGACATGAATGCACTGCAGTAATGTCTTCCAGAAGTATTTTGCATCCATTTTTCACATGAAGAATCAGGAAGAGAACTGTTTGCAGTTGTTATTTGGAAGGCACCAAAACATGAGGTAGCAGGAGTTTAAAAAAGAGTCCAGTGTCGCTGCTGGTCTCTGAAGGTCATTTTTGGTTTCCTAATTCTGTAAAAGGTGAACACTACTTTCATTTTGGTGTTGATGGTACTGTCTGCACCCATGTGTGTTTCCTGTGATAAACAGTATCCAAGCCAGGAATCTGTATTGAAAACTCTGTAGCACTGCTTATTGTCACTTTGTCAAAGCGCTGTGTTCGATTTCAGGGCAAAACTTCAGAAAAAGGCTTACTTTCCCCAGAAACAGAAGATTTGCCAGTCTACACTGACATTCAGAATTTTTGCATTTCAGCAGAACAGATGTATTAGGATGTTACGAGTGCCCACTGTGTTGGGAGGGTGCTGCTGCTTATATGTTTTTAAGGGCTACAACCCAAATTTCCTGATGGGGATATATACCAGATATTGATACTCTCAAAGGTGATGCTTTCTGTCTTCAGTGATGGAAAGGGATCCTACAGAGATGGGATTTATTCTCATCCTTGAATTACAATGGGTATCAGTACTCCAAAATTCTTGGAAAGTCATTCAAGTAGGGCCTTTTTTTTAGCCAGTCCTCTGAGTAAGAGTGGCATATTTCACCTATGTACACCAGCTTCACAGTATAGGTTAACTGGCCTTTAATTCTGTGTAGGCAAGCTGGGGCAGAGTGGAAGGGAAACAATGTGGCCTGTCTTGCTTCAGTTCACTAATGTGATTTAAGCTGTAACATAAACAAGGCCTTTCGCAGATTTTTAAATGAGGGAGCAGGTTGTATTAAAGACCTTGAGAGAGTCAGAGAACTTCATCCTGCTGGCTTGGAGTAAAATTATGCGTGGCCTTGTCTGTGCTTGGATTTTGCTTCATGTTTTCCAATTCAGCTGAACGACTGCTACTCACTAGGTAAAAAGAGCCATTTAAGTCACATCCCGCTCTTGTGCTTCTTAACCTCTTTTGTTACACAGAACTTTGTAACGTGTAACTTAAACCTGCTTCAAGTCATTGGTAACTCTTCCTAGGTGTGGCAGATAGGTGAGTAGGATGTCTGCAGGAATGAATGGCCAAGGTTTCGTGGTACCCCTCAGTGGGTGAATGTGGACCGGTGGGTATGGCTGGTGGGATTTCATCAGGTTGTTTTACTTGACGAAATGCGTTTGTGAAATGACTATCTTGTGTTATGATGTAGTAACGGCATAGAATGAATACGAATTTATATGAGAGGTATGAGTTCACATAAGCTTATACCAACAAACTTATAAACAGTATGCTAATTTATTTAGGCATATACGGTATTTTTCTTCAAATTATATGTAGTAAATATGTTTCTGTTCATTTCACTGAATATTAGATAATGCTCTCATTGCTGAACTATTTCTAAATAAAGACATCGTAGTGTCTTTAAAGCTCTTCCATCAGCTATGAGGCTGAACATTGAACGTCGATTTTAATTCTTATTGTGCATCTCAGTTATCCAAAAGGTCTACATTCCAAATGAAGCTGTACTGTGCACACTGTAGCCTATGCTGGGGTTTTTAAAATTATTTTTCTTGTTAATGCATATTCTGTTATAAGAGTCTTAGTTTTTTATTTTTTTAAAGCAGCTTCTGCAAGTTATTTTTCTTGTCTCAAATCTGTGTGTTCCTCATGGCATGTTTTAACAAAGAGAAACATTAAGCTTAAATGAACATCTCCAGGTAGCCTAGCAACAGGATATGATTAATAATACCTTTCACCTAACTGTATGCAGATAAATGTCTGAGAGTGAAAGCAAATGCAGAATTGGTTGGCCAGAGCCTGGCAGTGCAGTGAGAGAGAAAAGGTAATATAATAGTATCTTGTGATCTTTGTTAAAAAAAGGAGAGAAAATAAAAGATGTATTTAATGGGTTGGATCTGCCTTACAGAGTAAAATACAGAGCATAATGGATTTTTTAATAACAATTAAGTGGTGTACTAAGAGAAAGTATAAATGCCCTTGCTTCTCATTATTGGTTTTCATCATTAATTTCCCAGCCATACTTTTTCATATGTGAGAGATCAGAAACAATCAGTAGTAATTACTGGGCCATCACAGCTAAAATGGAATGTAGTATAAATGAAGTGTAGTTTAATTTAATATACAGTTAATGGCTTTATAGTACTACACCAGTGTTTTTAGGCCTGAAATGGACTTTTGTACTGAATGCTGTACTTAAAAAATACACAAAACATTGCATATGGCATTAAGTTTATAATTAAAGTTTTCTCGCAGAGAAAAGAAGGGGGAGTTGCTATGGACATTCTGTGTTGAATGACACTATATTATTTAGCTTTTCCTTAAAAGTTTGTGTGTATATATAAAAATAAAGGGAATTTGAATTTCACCTGTATATATTTGAATTTTATATATATATATAAAAGATTGGAGATATTTAAAAATAAAGGAATTTGAATTTCACCTGTATATATTTGAATTTTATATATATATATAAAAGATTGGAGATAATTACTTTTCAAGCACTCAAAAGGTGTTAGAATATGAGTTGGCCACAGAAGCTTAATTCTTCCCCAGTTTGTATTCATTCTGTGTAAAGAAGAGACACTGTGGGAGTAGGGTGAATATGGGATTCATTGTATGCTCATTTTGTAATAGTGGGAAATTGCTGTTTGTGTAGGAATATATTGGAATAATATATTTATGTGCTGAATGTAGAAGATCTAGTTATCTTGAGACAATCCCATGGACTGGCATAAAATCATAAACATTTGCCTTTAGAGGAGAAATAACCTATTACAATGCAGAAGCATAGATTTCTGTCCTGCACTTCAAAACCTGCAGAACCTGCTTTTTTCTATTTTCAGATTACTTAATTATACTGATCATGCACTATCTCCTGCATGAAATCAGTAGAGATGTTTTTTCCAGTTCATAGGATGGTATATATTTATATTTGCTGTTCAATAACAGAGTGAACATTTCGGTGTATTACAGAAGCTGTAGGAGAAATACTGTGAAAGGTTAACTGTTGGCAGTGCTCCTTGTAACTGTCTTCATGCATTTTCATTGATGCATTTCATATTCATGGGCTAATATCCACCAGCAATCACTTCCGTCTTCACTTATTTTTCCTTTACACAGTTTAATTCTTTAGTGCCTGGTGGCATTCCAGGTTTTGTTGCTGAAACAGAGAGGGAAGATTTCCTGCATTTAATAGGAAATTTCCTTTTTTGTTCATATTTGGTAGCCTACTGTCAAAGTACGATTGTACGTCTGAATTAGCAGGTAGGTCTATTTAAGTCCTGACTCTTTTCAAAGGAAAATTGCTGCTTATTTCTGCAACAGCTGACCCCCTAGTTATTGTGCAAAGATGTTGGTGTGTTATGGTGTTTTAGGGGTGTAGCGGGGGTTCTCTGCCTCATACCTCAGAGGGTTGCCCCTCATTAGCTGAAATGCCTTCCTACAACATGTCAGGCCCCAGTATTTGGCTGCTGTTAGGGCTGATAATGTTCTCTGCTGGAAAACTTCCCTTCTGTAAGATTCCTCCCCAAAATTTGGCTGTGGCCTTATCTTGTACTCCTTCCTTGGTTAACTGATGTTCCCTCTTTCACCTTTTAGTCTTCACCTGAATCCATTTGGGACTTGGCTGAGACCAACAGCGGTACCCTCCCCTGTACCACCTGCTACATCTCCTCTTACTCCCTTGTGAACATGTCACTTAGTGGCTTTGCAGCTCCTCGGCCATTACGGCTGGAGTGGGCACCAGGAGGCATGACAGGGCCCTCATGGAAGGTTAGGTCTGTTTGCCTTTGGTTTGTCACCATCAGGCTTGCAGCTGGTAACTGTCAATTTACGTCACAAAACTAAATTATGGGGCAAAACACTATTAAATGCTGCTTAGTATTACTCCTTGTGCCTTCTGGAGTATGGAAATGGAAACCATTGATCCTTTTATCAGTCATCTACAGCTACCTATTGCGTGGCCGGCATTAATTTTGTTGCCCAGTATTCAGCATATTGTATGTAAGGATGTGGGCTGACAGCGTGGTGATGACACAGGCATAAAGGCATGTCTTTAGTTTTTCTTTCTTCATTTAAACAAACACCAAACCCATCATTTTTGAGGGATTTCTCTAACATGTCTCTCTAGTATTAGTAGAGAGAAGAATTCCTGGTTAGGAAACAAATACCATCCTTACTCTTGAGGTCTGAGACTCCTCTTTTTGAAATTACTGTAAGTTGTGCCACTAATTTACCTGAGATAAAATGGTTATTTTATTTTTATTATAATACTTATTTCTCTAGTTCTGTTGAATGAAATCTCTTTAGATCTCTGGTTGTAACCTATCCTAACAAATTTGTTATGCAAACAACTTTTAATCCTTTTACTTCTTTAAAAACAGCATTCAGCAAAGGCTGTTCACAGAACTAGTTTGACTTGTATCTTGGGTAATTATTTTCTGAGAATTACAGCTTCTGGTCAGTGCAAGCTATTCATGCAGCTGTTTCCCAGCTTTACTGACCTTCTAGTTTGAGTCAGCCGTGTTTGCTTGGGTCTTCTGCCCTTAAATACATTTGTAGGTTTTTGGTTGATAACCACCAAACAAGAAAAGAGTGAAACTAACATCTCCCTCTCTTTCTGGACTGCAGTTTCAGGGCAGCATTTATTTTGCTGGTGAATCACATTTTCAGCTCGAAGAGAGGCTTTCATAGGGGGTTCTGTAAACTTAAATGAGATCAGAAGTTATTGTTTTCAGACAAACTTCATTTTCCAACCAGTCAATTTTAAGATGGAGTATAAGTAACAAAAACCAGCTGTGCACTACAATTTTGCAAATGCATAAGGTTTTGTTGTATAATGCAGCTCTGAACTATAGTACGCCTATGCAAGCAAAACAATTTCGAAATTAAAAATTACTAATGTTTAAAAAATATATATATGGCTTCACATTGACTAAAGCCAGATACGAAAATGTTTCTGTGCAGTTCTTCTCGACAACCCATTGTATTTGAATAGGTGGATGCAATAATCGTTAATGAAATAGACTGTAATTAAGCTCTATGCCCCCTGAGTAATTACTAATGGAAGAGTAATTACATGTTTATTACACATTACCTAGTCTAAATTTTCAGAAGTCATGTGCGACCTGGAATGTCTCTGTCTCTTTTGTAACTCAACTGAGACACTTCATAGGAACCTCTTCTTGAAAGTGCTATAAATCTTACCTGAACTTTGAGGCAAAGTGGTAAGTGTGTGAAGCTGCATCCTTTCAGCCTTTTTGTGTGAATCGTAGCTGTGGGTCTTTTTTCTTACAGAACTGAAAAGAGTGGGGAGACTTGTTTGGCTGAGAAATGTAGAAGGAATTATGAGTGGGCTTTTTTGCATTCTCAGAGTGTATGCATGTGTGTGCTTTGCCTCTCTCTGCCCTCTACCTCAGCTGCCAAAACACTTTAGCATGTGTCTCTGACTAGCACTGAAGTGCTCCGTACTTCCATCGGTGAAACAGGTGTCCCTGTGTTTCAGTTGCCGACTGCAGTGTTGCAGAATGCCCTCAGGATCCCTGTACTGTGAGAAGGTATTGCACCAGCCAGGGGATCCACTTCCTAAATTGCTTGTTGCTGGGTAGCATGACCCCATGCTCCAGGTGTCTTAAGTAGCAGGAGACAGAATTAGAGCTGCTCATTTCCTCATCCTGTTCAAGGGTCCACTGGATCTATTTGATGGTGTAACAGTTATGATGCGATCATTAATCTTAATATTTTCATTCTTGTGGAGGTCAATGACATTCACAGAAGTCTGAGCAAATCCATTTTGTTCACTGAGCCCTGTTCAACATATCCACAGTGTTCCTTGGATGGCCTTGCAGAGTTTTCAGTTTCACAGATGTCTGAAATGTTAAATGTTTGTTTCTTTTTCCTTGGAATAAGCAAAAGTGGTTTATTTAATAAAAGAAAAAGAAAAAAAAAAGAAAATAAATACAGTGGTTCAAATTGCTTCTGCATCCAATTCAGGCTGAACACGGCTGTTCCTCTTTTGTCACTGCTTGTTCATCAGCGTTTGCTTTAGTATTCCTTGATTTCAACTGTTCCTGCACTGTATTCCCTTTTATTTGGGTGTATTTTCTTCTAGATCAGTCTCTATCATGATTATTTTTAATATCATGATTTTTTTAATGTCTTAATATTAAGAGTCAGATCTCTTTTGACTTCCTCTCTTCAGTCTTCTTTCTCCTCTTCCCTCCCCAACTGTGTTCACACATTTCTTTTGCTGAACACTTCCAATCATTTGCTCTTGTTGCTGAAAATCCAGCTCTTGGTCAGAGATTCTCTAACTGGCCTACGACAACATCATCCTTCCACTGCAAGAGGATCCTTTCTCTTCCATCCTTCCTCACAAGAGGAGAAGCTATTTTTTCATGTGAAACGGAATTGGCAGATGTTGTTACCTTTTCAGTTTATAACAATTGATTTATTTTCTTTATTTTTCCTTGGCCATTTGAGAAGCGGCATCATACTACTATAGTGCAGTAGTGGTGGGTAGGTGTTGTCCTGGACTACTGGGCTCGGTTTGGGGGTTTTGGAGGTGGCTTGGTTTTTTGCTGGGAAGACTTATTTTGGCTCAAGGAAAATATTTTTAAGGAAAAACGCTCTAGCTTACTCAGTAAGTCTTAACGTCTAGTGGGACTTGCAAAATGACGTAAAAATTGCAGTTCTTAACTATCAGCCCCATTTGATTGAGTAAATGTTCTGTGGACAGAGTTGACATGCCTATTTAAAACAGACAGAGGCCCCCAATTCCTTTACTTTTGGTCTTTTTTTTTGGTGACTGAAGAACCTCTACTTGGTCTGCGGTGTAGAGGATAACATCTCAAACCGTTTCTGCCATTTGCAGGTGCAGAGGGGGATTGTGTGCATGTGAACTTAGTAGCAAGGGGAGAGTGTAACAGGGAGGTCATACAACAGGTCCTACCAGGGAATTGCAAAAACTAAGCTCAAGAACCCAACAACAAATAACAAAGAGAATGAGGAATATGAATGAATGCTGTTCAAGAGGCATAACAGAAAAAGGCATGAGAAGAACTGGCTTGTGCAGAGCCAGGTGTGGACCTCGGAGCTCCTCAGCGGCACCAACATCCATGCTTTGTATTCTTGCTTCCTCCATCTGCAGGAGGTAGACCCTCAGAGCTAATAAATGAGGCTTGTGATTTACTGTAGTTGATTTTTTTTCCTTCTGTGAAGCTTGTGCTTAGCTTGTGACACTTGAGTAGACCCTGAAGTAAAGAGGGACTTTTCATGTGGTTAAAGTTAAGAGAGTGCTGAAGTGCTCTGGCTGGTTGATTCGTGCTCCTTGCTGCAGAACTGAGTTTTAGCACACGCAGTTCATTAAGGTCAGAAGAGGCAGATTTAGGAACAAAATTTGCTACGCCTTGGCTTCTATTTCTGGGCTTGTTTCCACAAACCTTATCCCCACCGTGCAGACATTTCTTTTCCCATGGCAGGGTCCATTTTTGAGAGTGTTTTGTGACTAACTGGAAGAGCTAGTGAAATTAGAACCATAAAAAGCAGGCAAATGATAAATGCATTGAGAGGTGGAGTAAAGAAGATTATTTTCCTCAGCTTTAATAATGGAACTGTAAGCAATAAGACAAATAGGCTTAGAAAGGATAAATTCTAGCCAGATTGCTTTTTTACCTTTCTGATAAGATTACAAAATAAGCAGATGAAAGGCAAGTGATATAATACATGCATTTTAGTAAACCTTTTGATACCATCTCACCAAAGCGTACACAAATAACTAATACATGTTGGCTTGGATAGAAACATGGTCATACAGACTGTAGATGAGTTGAGGGACTGTAAATAATGAGCAGTGATGAACGGTGATGAATTGAGACAGGGTGAATTATACTAAACAGGCTGTGCAGGAGTCGGGATTTAAGTCCACTTTTTTATTCTTTAACATCCTCATTACAGCATCTTTTCAGCATGCTTTCGATTTCCCCCCTTGTAAAAAATGCCAGTGAGGCAGATGAGTACAATATTGGCACCTACTGGGATTAGCCCTGGGCAGAAGACAAAATCAAGTATTTATTAGAAATGCTCAGACCTGAGAAGTAAGGAAGCTAAAGAACCTTTTGTTTGTTTGTTTGTTTGTTGGTTGGTTGGTTGGTTGGTTTCAAGAGGAGGGACTGAACTTGCTACTAATGCTGATAGCCATAGAAAGGCGTAGTGAATAGCGGATTAAATGACTGGGTGACTGAGGAGTAGCAGCAGTGCTCAGCTGGGCTCCAGGAATCCTTAAATTAAAGGGAGTTTAGTTTTCTGTCAGGGATGTGTCACAAGTTATTGAACAGCTTCCTAAAGAAAGTTACTTAAAGCTTTGCTGCTTGAGACATCCCATGCTGCACTGGAAAAAAAAAAGCAATAAAATGTGCAGAGTGAAGGAAGATGGTGTGAATAACTTCTGTCTCTTTATAGTCTTTGTCTCCAGGTCTAACCCCCAGGTAGCTGGCCAACAATGTCCTATATAGCAAGTGCTACCCGCACCCCAGCTCCCAACCCTTAACAGTCCTGTCCTCCGTATCGACTCTGGTGCCGCTGGGTGTGATACCCTACAGCAGAGCCAGATATTTGGTGGTCTTCCCCTGGTGTTTACACCTTCTTTCTTGAAGACATGGAATGAAACTGAAAATGTCAGCACGTAGTTAGCATTTCATACACGCCCTCTGCAGCACAGCAAAAGTGTTCAGCTGCGTTACGAAGAACGACCAGGAAATAGCTTAGGCTGAATAACCAGTTTTGCAGTGCTGTTGCTCAAAGATGGTAACAACAATAATATAGCAGAATGTCTACAAAATGATCCCGTACTAAATACCATGAAAGCAGGCAGGAATGGATTCTTTTGCAGGTTATTGTCAGTGAAAAGTGCTTTTCTTGTTAAAATCAGCACTGCTGGAAAAACGTGGTTTTTTGACAGATTGCCACAGAGTGTTGAAATAACGATTTCAATTTTTCTGGAACTTGTTTGTGTCTTCAAAATATTATTAGGCAATAGCTAATAATTCCCTTACAAATCACATAATGCATAACATAAGGTGAACACATAATGGTGTGTTACAAATGGTCTAGAAAAAAGCCTGTGTGAATCTGTCAATGATACAATAATCAACACAGTACTGGCTTTTTTCACCTAAATCTGTCCCTCCTGGGTTGTAATGAAACGTTATCACTTGCACCTAAATAAATGTGTACAACTGCAATTGATGTGTCATGAAACAATGGAAAATTGAAGTTGGCAATAAAAATTTTCTTAAAATTGTCGTACGGGATACTATGCAGGTATTTTTTTATTTTTACTCAGTTTCCGTGCCCAGAAACCAGCTTGTTTAAAGTTTCCTCTGTGAATGAAATTGTGTATTTCAACTAGTTCTGAAAAGACTGTTTTAGTTAAGTTGGCATATAGAATATATGTTGTCTATGCATTGGGAATTAAACAAGGATATCAAAGGACATAACAATAGCAGTATTTTATCCTGAATTTAAGAAGAAAAAAGGGCAAACCAGTTGCTGCAGAAATCTGAACTTGTAAATGCAGGCTTTCAATTCCCTAAGCATCTTGAGGAAATTCTAGGTTTATTACTACAAAATTCATCAAACTAATTTCGCTATCCATTTCTTGCAGCAGTTGTGATACGTATATCAGCCTGAATAGCAAATAAAAATCCTGTATGCAGGCAGTAAGCAATTAATAGCACTTCTGTACTAAGAGTTTGGGAAACAGGGTTGATAACTTTTCTCTAGCGGTGAAATGTTGCAGGTTCTTTCTGCCACTTCTTGTAATTAAGCCTGTATGAGATGTACTTAAGCCCTATTATGTGTGTCTCACACTGCTGCTGCTGCTTGCCTTCTTAACTCTAAATCTAAGCTAAAAGAAAACAAAACTGTTTTCCTCCACATCTTTTAGGTTGAGTTGGAGCAGACTTAACAAAATGATTATGAAATTAATCAGATGTGAAAATATAGCTTTAGTTTTCTGTATAGCTTGAATTTAGAAAAAGGAAGAAAATACAATTAGAATAGTAAAAGATGTGAATTGCATATAGATTATGCATCACTATAATGCTACAAGGAAACTAAATAATTAGTTTGAAAGACTGGCAGACAGTGACAACTGTTTTGTATTCTAAGTATATCTGGTAGTACTGTACACTTCTACAATTTCAGTTGTGAAACAAACGATTTCTTTTGTGATAATTTACATTGGCACCATTAGAAGCTGTTGTTCGATGACTTTGTAATGCAAACAACTTGGTGTCTAATCCAATAAATTAGCATGAACATTTTGCTTTCTTTTTCATGGATATTAAGGCAATTATCATGCACTGTCATACCAACGGCAGAGTGTACCTGATGTGATCCTGTTGTACGTCTAACCCTTGCATCCTTTTGAATTCAGGAGAAAATGACTACCATCTCTTAGAAATTTGGTACTGCAGTGTGTTGTCTATGAAGCTGTTCAGCAAATGAAGCCCCGTATTTATAGTTTTTGAAGAAACTCAAGTATACATTAATGCATAGGCTAGTTCTTTATCTCTTTAAGGCTAGAGAGGCTTGTGAATGAGATGCTATTTGAGATCAGCTGGAGTTGTGGCATACAAGCACTAGCGGTCAATGAGGACTGCCTGTTTTCTTGAAAGTGCTTTGGAAAATGTCCTCCCAGTTCACTGTTAAGTAAAAGGAACTGGCTGTGTTCATTTTGGTCTTGGCCCCACAAGCCCCACAAACTGTGCTCTCCCAGCTAAGTCTAGATGTCTCGTGATCTGGATTGTGTGGTGGTAATCGACCCATTTGCCTGTCCTGCCCCATCTTCCCTTATATTAAACCAGGTTTGGAAATGACAGGTTTATGTGGTGACCAGTAGGCTTTCCTAAAGCAAAAAAGAGTTTATTCAGAAAAGAGAAAATGTTATAAATAAGCTACGTGTATGCTTAGTCAAGAGCAGGTCACCTGTCTTCGACAGCGGGAGAATTAATTAATACATATTAAATAATGTATGTCCTTGTTCTACACCTGGGTATGGTGTCGAACCTGCTTTTTCTGGTATCAGTATCCCCAACCGCCACTGATCACTTGGTTCTGCAGTAACTCATCTCCTCTAACCACTTAGGCAGTAATACAATCACTAACAAGCCCATGCAGATACATATAACACTTCTTACAAAATTAATGCAGTAATCTTCAAATGTTCAGTGATTCCATAGCATCTGTCACATAGTGCCCCTAGCCACACTGTATTGTAAGTGCTTAAAAATAATGTTGGAAAATGTGTTTTATCAGGAACCCACTAGATGTACAGATTTACCATAATTCATTCCAAGCTATGGAATAAGGATATAGGATAAATAATGCAGTAAAATGAGAATAATCAGGTAAGGTTGATAAATAGAAGCATGAAGCTAAAAAATTAAATACAATACCAAAAGATTATTTGAGGGTAATACTAAATACGGTTTTATACATTTCTATGTAGTGAATATCTGCTTTAGTAATGGGAAATGAGTTAAAATTATACAGATGAACTAATACTTTAGATTATAATTGAGCTTTCACTGCAGTCAGTTTAGTTTTCTATTTTGTGCATTTTCTTTTTAAATACTCATTAGTTCAGGAAATTAGAGAACAGAAAGAAGCAGGTAAGATGCTGTGTTTTTCTTGCACCCTCCTAAGTACTTTATACCTTTTCACGTCAGTGTTTTTTCTCTTGAATCCTGTAGCGGCATCCATCCCCAGCTCAATACCTGTACCTCTGTCTGCAGTTTTGCCATTCTTATCTTGCGGGGCTCTAGCCCGTGTGCTTTCTCACATCCCTGCCTCACAACTTAGTGGTTTTCTCAGAAATCTGAGCCAAGGTAGCACAGCTGTGCCGTACCAGCCTTGGGCCTGGGATCACAGGCAGCTGGACCCCAAGGAGGAGGGTTACAGTACTTACTG
This sequence comes from Aptenodytes forsteri, assembly GCF_000699145.1. NCBI lineage: Eukaryota > Metazoa > Chordata > Aves > Sphenisciformes > Spheniscidae > Aptenodytes > Aptenodytes forsteri. The sequence continues at coordinate 4,619,905 of NW_008796043.1, forward strand.
TAGAAAAACATCTTTTCAGGCCTTGATTCTCCTGTTGCTAAAATACAAGTAAGCACAGAGCCCTAGAGCAAGTCAGGGGTCTTTCTGACAGGATATTCTCCTTCAGAAAGAAATGCTGATTCAGTGCAACTGTGACATAGTGTGTTGGAAAGGAAGTTGCAAATGAATTTTCTATTTAAATTCATTTCTTTGGAGAACCATGTTGACATTATTGTTTTGACACCTTCTGAATAAAGGATCCTTTCTTAGTTATTCTGAATTTGTCAGAGTCTGCAGCCTAGGAAAAAGGACAAAACGTTTTGAAATTATTTGGAAGTTTCAGCTAGTCAAAAGTGCTTTTTTTGTTATAAAATCATTGTAATCTTAGACTCTTGTTCCTGATTTGGAGCAGAAAAGTTTTTGAAAACCCCCAAATATTTTCCCAGGATATGAAGAGTGTTTCTTAGGTCTCAAGGTAACTGATAATTAGGAACATTCTTGATAATAATACTTTTTTTTTTAAAATAAACCATAGAATCATAGAATCATTGAGGTGGGACCCCCCCACTCCCCGGGCCAGCCTGTTCCAATGTTTAACCACTCTTTCAGTAAAGAATTTCCCTCACATCCAACCAAAACCTCCCCTGGTGCAACTGGAGGCCATTTCCTCTCGTCCCC
>NW_008796043.1:4622140-4633900 GCF_000699145.1 Aptenodytes forsteri
AGTACCTCAGCCTTTTCCTCATCCCCGGTGAAAATGTTCCCCCCGCATCCAATAAAGGATGGAGATTCTCCTTGGCTCTCTTTTTGTCATTAATATATTTGTAAAAACATTTTTTGTTGTCTCTAATGACAGCGGCCAGATTGCATTCTAGATTTTTGTCTAGCAGATGAGAAGGAGATTAGAGACAAAATTTTCCGCTACCTTAAAGAGGAAGGAGGCAGATAACGTACGTATATGTAAACTCCAGAGCTAGGAGAAACTCTGAGAGAGAGGGGTCTTTCTTCTTATGATGATGGAAAGATGAAAAGCCAGCCATGGCTGTGCTCATTTTCATATTATAGCTTCATCCCAGAGCATTTCTGTCCAGCGTCCTGTCTTTTTTATGGGTTTGAGTATTTGTTCTCTTTTTGCAAATTAAATTATGCTTTCAGGCTTACTTACATAAGGAAGAAGAAGAATAACACAGGGAAAACTGGGTCACCATGAGCCTGTTTGTGATACAGAGACTGAAAATTGGAAAGATAGAAATGGGCAAAAAGAAGGATTAGCAGATTTGGATCTGGAATCATGCCCTGCATTTCCCATCCAGGGGTGTGGGATTCCTTGGGCTTGTCTGCACTGGGCTGACCCAGCAAGGTCCATGGCCAGAGGGGTCCAAATTGATATTTGCAAAAGGAAGTGGATTGTCTATGATGGGGCTGTTGATGTGCAGGTAAAATCACTTAGCACAATGTCTAAAGCCACCAACCTTTCCAGGAAAAAGCAAACTTTTTGTGGTTACATGAATATTATGGGGTCTATTTTAGTTTATGAATGAAGTCTAGATAGACTGCAGGTGAGATCTTAGGCAGGGCTGTGGTATGTATTATGCCTGCATAGAGAACTTTGCATTTACATATACTTGTTTCTTGAAAAGATACCCTATTACTACCTTTTCCAAATAAACCAAAATGGATTATTTTTCCAGAGGTCTTCAAAAGCAATGAATTACATTTTTAGTCTTCAAAAGCTGAAAAGGTGTACACCTTCAGTGGAAAAATACACCCATTTTGCTACTTTTAGAAGAGATACCAACCCAGCTGCAATCTAGGCAAGTTTGGAAACTGGTCTTTAAAGCCATCCTCAGATTTTTGCAATCTATATCCATTGAAAGCCACCTGTCAAGGAGTCTGCCTCTTAAGATGGAGATGCATTTATGCTAATGCAATTTACTTGTCTTACTTAAAATAAATCTAAAGGAATTTTGATTGTGATTTAATAAGAATATTTTCTTGGAAAGGTATGTGTTAAAGGTCAAGTGCTAGAGTCTATTTGGAAGAAACCAGGACCATTTGCATTAGCATCAAGACAGTTTCTTACAATAGTTTCTGTGCTCTCTGCACCCTTTTTCAGCTTGATTATTTGGAAAAGGCACTTATTCCTGATAACAGGGCATCAATTTTCTCATATTCTTTCCACTTTTGGCCCAAAAATTAGGCCCCAAGGAGTGATATCTTCAGGATAGTGTCAGAGAACATCGGTTAGGCTGCTTGAACCCATGCAGTGGGGCAAGCTGTTCTCGGTGGAGGGCACTTCATGCTGAGGTTTCTCTCCCTTCTCTGTCACGCAAGTCCTGAGGTTGGATGCCAGCTCATTTTTCTCCGCTGGGTTTCTGCCAGGTAAAGGGATTAGATATAATTGTGTTTTGGGTTGGCACTAATGAAGGGAATGGTACAAAAGGAGGGCAGAATCTACATTTGAGTGTTGCTGGAGGAAGCCCATGACTCTTCTTCTTGGCTGGTGCCCTGTTAACAGAGTTCAGGAGGACACAGGCTGACCTGACAGGGGTGGGCAGACCTTCAGACTCCTCTGTCCACACATCCCTTCATCTGGTCTTGGCAATTCATACACAGTCTTGCTTAGCTGAACAGCCCCTCGGCCAGAAGAGGCTCTGTGCCTGGGTAGCTCAAAACCCGTGCTGGGAGGCTCTGGGTAGGTCACGTAGCCTCTCCTGACTCAGTTGCAGTGTGTCAAGGATGGATGCCACCTTGTGTTCCACATCTTCTCCGTTGGAGAAAAACAAGAAACTGTCCAAGCCAGGCCTGGAGTTGACCCCATCAACATCCACTTGCAAACTCAAAATTAGGAAATTTGCTGAGACCATTGTTCAGAAACATTAGGAAATCATTAGGAAATTGCTGAGACCATTTGGGTTTTTTTATTTAATGTTTCCATTCCTTCTTGTCAGAAGGAAGGAAAAGTTTATATTGCTTTATTGTAACAGCTGTACTTTGAGATTATAAGATACAGGTCTCTGTCTGCCTCTAATGGCTGAAACACAGCAGTTTATAAGTGTACTTTAAGGTAACAGAGGTGGATTTCTTTTGTTAAAAACGTGGCTCTGGAACACCAGTTCTTCTGTTAGATGCCCCCTTGTTGATGGCTTGTCCCCCTGGCATCACATTGGAGAAGCAACATCCTAAAATTCTTACACTGGGTGAAGAATTTCTCTATCAGACTAGTAAAAATAACAGCATTTTTTCCCCCTCATCAAATTGACCTCTTTCTGCTGTATCCAAATATAACTCCTCTTGCTTTTTTGAGTTAAATTATGCACAATTACAGCAAAACACTGTTCTGAGCTATGTCATGCATAGTAATTTCATGATTAGTACTTAGAATGTCTTCACACTTGGGTATTTACAAGTTGATTAAATGTCTTTGTTACCTACTTGGGTAGCAGTTGTTACAAAGTTGCAGTGTTTTGGAGGGAGAGGCATTCTTGTGTCTTTCGAAAAATCTCACAGTGGTGTAGAAAAGGTATGGATGTGGGAACCTTGGCTGCAGTGATGAACCAGGTGCAGGCAGCAGCTTTTCTTCTCAGCTTTGCTTCTCTATTGCAGCATTTCCCTGCTTGGGACCTGAGGTCCTCTGCTCCACAGTGGCTGGGCTGTAGTTGTGTTGGGCAATGCCACTGCTCAGGGGAATCTATACCTTATAGTAGTATAGGATTGAAAGGGAAGAGTGGGTGTGATGCAGCGAAGAGGCAGTGTCGGTGCTCCCTCTTCTTCTCCCGTTGTGGTGGGAGCTCAGGGATGTCCGGCTCTTCCTTCCATACCACTGCATGGGCAGGCAGGTCTCTGTCAGTGCTGTGGGCTAAAGGTTTAAAAGATCAGTCTACCAGCAGTTATAAAATCTACTCTTCTATGAAAGTGCCAGTTACCTGCCCCTAACTAAGAAACCCAGAAGTGAAAGCCTGCTTTAAGAAATTTCACCTCCTACTTTCCTTAGCAGGGGTTGCAATTCAGGCTTGAGAATGCCTCTGCCCCTCCTACCTACCAACCCCAGCAGTGCCATATGTTTATTTTCTTAGGAAGCTAGAAAGTGTCTCTCCTTCCCATAGGAATATGTAGCCATTGCTGCCTAAAAGGAGAAAATATATTAGAAATAACAGTCTCGGATTTGAGAGGGTTTTATCTTGCTGCCCTGGGTTTTATGTTGGGTGGTATATTGGGCTGATCTGTTTATGTGTGCTTCCACCTTCTTTTCAAAAACAAAGAGCGTTGCAAGACTTTTTTTTTTTTTTAAATTTCTCAGTCTTTCAGTAGAGTAAATGTCCCTTCCACTGTCTATACAGCCCGGCTTCAATATTCTGTACATTATTACATTTATGTATAGTTTACTATTGCTGAAGACAGAAGTTCTCAAAGTGTTACTACTCCCCTTGCTGGTGTGTTGTAGTCATGGCACTTAGATACTTACCCGGCTTTCCAGTGGTAAACTGCTTGCTATTTGAATTCATGAGGATGATTTTACGGAGAGACAGAGCAAAATTTAAGAGTATAGGTTTTTGTCTCCTTTCTTCTATCCTATGATTATTAAATGAATAGAATGACTTTCACCTGTCTTTTTGATTTACACAGGCGTGGACCTTGGACATGTGTAGACTTGTCAGCATATTTTTATTTGTGGTGGGAGCTATTTAAACAATGGCATGATAACTATTTTAGCTGTTTTGTTTTTCAGAACGATTTATTCTCCTGAATATTCAATACAATACAATTCAATACAGTACAATTCAATATACAATACAATACAATATTCTCCCGAATGAAAAATCAAAAAGACTTGTAGACATTTTGGTAAAGATTTACTGATATTGCTGTATTAAGGGATAATAATAATAATTAATTTTCCAAATCTTAAAAGCTGGAATTGTAAAAAAATTGTAAAAAATTGTAAAAAACTGTAAAAAACCCCCCCACATGGTAACTGTGGGATTTTTTTCTGGCCCCTTATGACTGATAAGATCAAGTGTTACTACAACCCCACTTTCAGGTAAAACCAATTCTTTTTCATGCAAATAGAAAAGTGTGTGCAGCTCTTTTGCCTCACTGTACAAATCATGAAAATATTAATTTACAGAGAAGAGATGATAAAGAAGCTAGACCAGGTTTTTAGAGAAATTGGGACCTTCACAAGGAACTTACTGGGTTTTTTCTTCCTTTTTTTTATACCTTGGCAAAAGGTAACAGAACCAACGCAGAGCTACGTTTCAGGAATTCATCAGCTGCAGCCCAGAATAATGGTCTCCTGCATCTGGTGTTGCTCTGGAATAGCTTTCACATGATTTTATATAAGCAGGACATAATTTGGTTGCTTGTTTGCCCAACGATAATGGGCCCCATGGGGCCAGACAGAAAATCTGCTGAGTACAGTTATCTGGTCTCCAGCAGGTAACCAAAAGCAGATTGCAAGGGAAGAATGCAGGAATAAAGCAAAAATTTGTGGTCCCTTCCCCCAGGTCCCTCTCCCCCCGAGGTAATACTCTAACGAGATTTCAGAATCACTTTTAAAAAAAAAAGATTTTTATCCTTGTTCTTTGGAGGGCCCAGCATGGAGGAAAGTTGGTGCTGTTTTGGGAATGGCACCAAAATGTAGCAGGGCTTCAGGAAAGGTGCCGGCAGCTCTGCCTACAAAGTGCTGGTGCCCTGGGCAGTGGTATAACATATGCAGTGAGACGAGACTTATGGGCATTACAGAGTCTAGTCTCACAGGGTGTGCCAGTGTTTCGCACGGGGTCTTCTATATCTTGGTGTGATTTTTTTCATTTCAGAGGGTGGGTCTGTGTCTGAGGACAGCAGTGTGGAGCCCCAGTGAGCCACTAAAACAGACCAAGAATAGGGAAATGCGCTTTGTCCGCGCTCATCTCTGTGAAGAAAATCAAATCAAATGAAATGTCGAGTAACGGTGGAACCGGGTCAGCGCCTGTGATGTGCGCACCTCTGGCTTGTGAATATGGAGTCTGAGATGTAAAATCTAAATCTCAGCCATAAATTTTCATTGTAATAAACCAATCCGTTTCATTCAGGGTGCTTTGTCTCCTTTCGTATAGGCTGTCCAGACGAGGTGTCCTGACCATGTAGGGGCTGTGGAGGTGCCTGGCAGGGAGCTTTTGTGGTCAAAGCAGGTGAATTAGTTGGGGGAGACTGTCACCCCCATCCTGTCATCTGTCACCTCAGTACGATATCCTGCAGGATACTCTGCTCTTACTCTGCTTTTTGCTACAAGCAGTGGATTTTCCTCTGTGAGGACTTGACCTGAAGCCCATCTGTGGGAAAGTCTGTTCCTTATGCCTATTTAAGAGCATTCCTATTTAAGGAACAACATTTTCAAGGTATATAGTTATAAGTGGAGACATTTTTTTATTGTTTTTCTGCCTGACTTTGTATGGCGCACTGGAAAAAAATATTTAAGAGATCTGTGTCTGCAAAGGTTTCTGTTTGAGTGGGCTACATTGCCTCTTTTTTAAAAAAAAAAACTTTTTTTAATTAAACCCCCTGAGGCTAAATGTGGCTAGTTGAAGGCACTATGGGATTGTAATCCAGAAACACAGAACTAATTTCCTTGTTTTACTTTTAAATTAGGGAATTTTTTTTCTGTTAACTAAAATTGAAGTGTTTCAATTATGAATAATGCCAGGAAGAACTAGCACACTTGAGTGGGTTTAATGAATTGCGTGTGTTCTTGCTGCTTTGTGAACGTGTGCATGGTGGTGGAGTTTCTGGGACCTGTCACTTAATATATACTGAAATGCATGTTTTATTTATGATGTATTAATTTTAACTATCCTAGCTTTTTTGTTTTATGAGCAAGGTTTCTGTAGAGCCCTAAGATCATTTTAATATGTTCAGAAGAAATTTCCACAGACACTGAACTGCAGAGCTTTATGTCTCATGAAAGTGTAAGAGTAGCATGTTTCTTGTCTACATTTATTAGCCTTAAGAAGGCACTGGATTTTTCTGTCATGATTGAGAAAATACTAAAGGGTGGTTTATTCCTTCCCCTGGGTAGGTAGGTAGTCTGCGTTTGCAGTCCTTGGTATTATATGTCGATTCTAACCAATATTAGCCAATGTTGAATATGAACAAAGAGACAGCAATGCAAGTACTCTGCTAAAACTTGAGAACAGGTACTAACAGTAAAAATGTACCTTTTTTTGACAGTAATTTCAAAGGTCAAATTGCAGTTTAGAGCATCTTAGTATTGGTGGTTGTTGTTTTTAAGGAAGCAACATTTCCTTAGGAGATTTGAACTTACTTCAATGCATTATTATGTTGTCTGCATTTGAATAATTTGTCTCTTTCACCATGTCTTTTTTGTTTTATGAGCTGTTCTTTATCTTCTGTAAGAAATTGCTTACTGAAAAGCTGTACTTTAAGCCTTCAATTTAATGTTCCAGAGGAATATAGGAGTACTTTTGACTAAAACCCCAGTTTTACAGTAACTTGCAAGCACACAGACAAACTGCTTTTCTAGCTAACATCATTGATTATAATAGTGCAAAGACAGTGAGTGCAGCAAAGAAAATTAATGTGGTAAGGTTATTACTTCATTAGAAAAACGGGAAAATATAATTCATGCTCATTAAGCGTGGAGACAAAAAAATATGTTTTCACTGAAGTGACATCCTCTTTAAAAAAAATGCATAGCAGACAACAGTATTACTTAAATTAGTCGTTGTTGGTCTTTTAAGAAATGACCCAGAGCTGTTTTAGAAACTGAAGTGTAATTGTCAGTGTGAGATTCTCCACATTAAAAAGCCAAAGACAACATTTGAAAAAAATGGGGGAACTCCTATTTATAGAAGAGCAAGGAATAGCTCTGAAGTGGCATCCACAGATCTGATCACAGATCTGCAGTGTGTGTGTGTGGTGGGTGGGTGTACACACACACACACAAGAGTTTTCTTCTGTGTTAAGAATAGTTTGTGACTCCTCAGGTTTCGCCGTAATGAATAGCAGTATGAAGTAAAGACGTTGGTATCTTTTCTGGGATTTCTCTAGTTTCACAAATTTAAAACGTTTGAGGGACAAAAAAAAAATAGGATTTTTTTGCTTTTGGAGGTGTTTTTGTTTTCTAAGAGCTCATTTGTAAGCCAAGCTTCCCTAAGTACGTGTTTTCCACTTACATCTTTGGAGAAGATAACTGAGCAGACGAAGCTACATGTGTGCCCCTTTAGACATGTTTGCTCCAGCATGTGGGTGGCTGTTCTGGGGAGGGAATGACTGATTTGAGGTGGGCTTCAGTGTGGCGTGAGGGATTTGTAGCAAGAGGCAAGGGTTGCAGGGCTGGCCCAAAGTTTATTCTCTCTTCTACTTTTGCAGCATCACCACTTAGTGGCAGACAGCTCTTAGAAGCAACAGAAGTGTATCAGTTTACTGGACGTGTGTAATTTAAACAACCCACCACAAAGCTGACTATGCATCTCTTTTGAGTTATAGGAATATTCACATTGACCTTGATACCTATGCAGGAAAAGACTGAAGCATTTGGAGTCATGTTTCAACAAGTAAGGCTGATTTTAGGCTAACACAGTGATTTTTTTTTTTTTTTTTTTTGGGTTTTTTTTGAGATAGAGTTTGGTTGGCTGTTTTTCTTCGTTTTCTTTAAACAAAAAAGAAAAACCAAAAAAACCCCAAAAAGACATTTGAGATACTGAGAACCAAAACTGCATAAGGCTAGTAGCGGCTGGGGGGGGGGGGTGTGGGTGGGGGTTTTTTCTGGATTTCGTCACTAGGGGGCACTTAGTCACACAAAATTAGCCGTGTTTGGGTTGTTTTTTTTCTTGTAAAAGCTTCTTTCTTTAAAATATCTTCTAAAAATATCTGTTGATTTTTTTTTAATTATTGATTCAAGAGTTTGCATGTATAGCCATAAATATCTGCAAACAGAAGAGTTTCAGGGCAGTAATCTGCAGTGAAACATTTCCTCTGGGACAGGGGATAAAGGGGAAAGGCTAAGGAAGAGGCTACAGTGTACAGGATTTAGTGCAAAAACCACTCAGGCTAAAAATATACCAAAAGGCTGCTCAACTAGTATTAATTTAATTAATAAAACCTGAAGTGGAACAAATATCATATTTAGCAGCAGGAGGAGAATAATCACAAACACAGATACCTTTCTTGAGTGTCAAAATCTCTCTGCTATAATTTTACAAATGCAAAAACTACTGTTGTTAAAAATAAACAAAAACAGAGCCCTCATTTACACATAGCAATCATGAAGCACCTAAGATACCAAGTGGAGTGCACTTTTATAAAAGGGTTTAAAAGACTTGACACTTCGTTGCGTACCATCTAGATTCATTACGCTCAGGTGGTTTGTTTTGCTGGACCCCACTGAACCCCAGTGATCTTCTGACGGGATGCTTAAGGTTCGCTGGCAGCCTGGCCACACACGGGCGTATTGGCAGCTCCTGGTACACCTGTAAAGCTGTCTTTGTGTTGAGAACTAATGCATTTTACCTACTGGCTGCATGGCTGTGAGAATTTGCCATGGGACCTCTTTTCTCCATACCCCTCTGATGGATAAACAATCACAGTGGGCTGGAGAGTGAACCAAGGGGTGTCCCAAGCGGGTGGGGTTTGCTGTATTTTTTTTCTGGCTGTTACTGCCAATCACAGAGAGTAAAGAAGGTACTCGAGGACTGTGTCTGCAAGGCCAGCTTAATGCTGAGGCATGCAGAATGCAAGTATTAGTTTACACATACTTTCAGCAAGCATGGCATGCACTCATAGTGTGTCTGTTTGTCAGTGTTGTCCTCAGCTTCTGACCAAAGCTTGCCATAGAAGGCCTCGGTCCAGTGTTACTTGGGGTTTTTTTAGCTGTCTGGGCAGTCTGACAGGTTAGTTATCAAATTAATCGCTGTAGTGAGAGGGTGGAGCCAGGGGTGAATATTCCAGGCGTGAACCTGAACGAGTCTGGGAATGGGAAGGGATGGTAACTGCCAGACCACTGGTGACAGAGCTTGGGAGGAAGAAGAAGCAGTGACAAGGACCTAACATGCTGGAAGGATTTGTTTGTTTGTTTGTTTTTTAAACTGAATTGTCTCAGATTAAGTCTTTGTTGGAAGCATATTGAAGCTTGGAAATTTAAAGAGTTTCAAAAACACAGGTTCAAGTAGCTACATATCTAAGTGGGCATTTATACCCTGTATCTTCTTCCTCATATGGAGGGAATGCTACTGTGGTGCATTTTGGAAGACCTGCAGGTGGGATAATAAAATTGTAAGAGTTTGCCATGATTTCCTGTATCTTTTCTGTTTTAGAACCGTTGCTCATGATTACTGGACATGTATACCCACAGCTACAGCATTGCCTTTGCATTCATGGACTTGAGGCCAGGTCTGGCTCTCTGAGTGCCCTCTGCATGGCTTTTGTTCCTCCATAAATGGACATGGCAATATTTTCTATTCTGTAGGTCAGAGGGAAGCAGCATTAAAGTCCAGAGGTTAGTGCGTATGTGTATCCTCTAACAAAAAACAAGGTAATAGATTTCCTGTTGATTCTCTATAGCTAAGGAGTTTCAAACAATTCTCTGGGGCAGAATGGAGAATTTAAAATGCAAGTCAGACATGACAACTGTGGATTATAGTAGCATCGCTTAGGCTGGATGGCAGGTCGAGACTACTGAGACAAGCTTTTTCTGGGTCTCCATTCATGGTGCTGGCTATCTGCTATGGCTTTTAGGAACTTTGTCCTTCATGGTGCAGTCTCATCTGTGCAGGCATCAAGGTCTGCCCTTCTGTAGTATGTGCCAGGTGCTCAGATGGCCTGTATAAGTGTTTCAGTGCATGGATCGTATTGCAAGACAAAGATTTACAAGCTGAAATTCTTTTTTCTCTATCTGTCATGATGAACTTCACTGCAGTGCAGCTCCCACCACATTTCCTGGAAAGATAAGGTGGACAGCTGAATTCACAGTCCCACTGAATGTTGTTAAGGGAAATTTAAAATTAGGTTTTATAAAAACAGAATAAAATTATGCAAGAAATAAATATCTGCGCATTTTGTGATGGCATTCCCTCCTGTAGCTTGCAACCTAGAGGGGGAATAACACTTCTTACTCTTGTAATTGAAAAGAAATAGATTAGAAATAAGTTACAATCAGAGTGGGTTTGACCAGCTATACTGTAAGACTGAGAATTTAAAAAACTGGAAAGTGAAGTGTTCTCTGTATTTTTTCTTCTTATGCGTTTTAAGTGAAGCAGGTAGAGGGCAGTAGGTGCTAACATTCAGGATATCTTCTCCATTGTACTGGTGCTGGGCAAATCACTTGGCTGGTCTTCAGCCCTGGCTGTAGGTAACCTGATTTTACATCGAGGAGCGCTCACACGATCCATTAACACAACTCAGCAGTCGGAGTTGTAGCATCTTAGACTGCTAAAAGTGGGCCTCCTGGTAGGACTTAAGAATCAGCAATGAAAATACTGCAGGCATTGGCTTGGGGGTTCTCCATGCAGGTTAACTTTAAAGCTGACAGCTGATTTTGCCTAACACAACTGAGATATTCAGTGTTTTGTGCAGATTTGGTTTTTCACTTTTAAAATAAATGAAGTGATAAGCTTTATTTGCCATGAAAACAAATCTCTAGAGGAAGAGATTCATTTCCTTCTCTAGAAGGAGAAAAAACATAGGAGGACTACTATATGAACAAAGCTTAATTAAAATATAAGTGTATTTAATCAATGCAGTATAATTAGAAATAGTGCTTAAGAGTTCATTTTAATGCTTGTTGGGCTATTTGTATTCTTTAAATTAATATCTGCTTTATGAACAAAAATCCAACACAGCTCAGTTCTCAAAAAGGCTTGTTTGTTTTTCGCTAGTGATTTTTGTGCAGTTCCAAGGGAACAAAAACAGAAAACCAGCAAATTGACAGGTGGTAAAAAATTCCTGTAATAATGCCTAAACACTTGATGTTTCCAGCCTGTGGCATGGAAGAATTGTCTGGTGTTAGCATGTGGCTTAGGATACTGCAGGTCAATCCCCTGCTCTCCGTATGCTTTCTAGGTAACTTTGGAAGTCACTGAGGTCATTGTGTTTATTTTTCATTGCACACAGAGTCTACTAGTTTTAATATTTAGTAACTCTGTTCTTTCTTTTCCTTGGAAATTTATCTAAGCACTGGTCAGTCTCCCGTGGTTGGAGGCGTGTGTATCAGCTCAGCAGGAGAGGTCAAAAGCATCCGATGTGAGGACACCGTGGTAGGTAGGGCATCCCCCAGAGCAGGACATCACTATGCCCCTTCGGTAAAGGAGGGAGACGTGCCCTCCCATGTTTAAGGTCTCCCAGATGTGCTCTAACAACAAAACTGCAGGATCAAAAAAGAGCATTGCTCCGAGACCTCCCTCTAGCATGGTCCCTGAAAGCACAACAAGCAAAGGGGAAACATTTCATAGAATCATAGAATCATTGAGGTTGGAAAAGACCTCTAAGA
>NW_008796043.1:4634963-4649710 GCF_000699145.1 Aptenodytes forsteri
CGGTGTCAAAGGCCTTACTGAAGTCCAGGTAGACCACATCCACAGCCTTTCCCTCATCCACTGGGCGGGTCACCTGGTCATAGAAGGAGATCAGGTTGGTCAAGCAGGACCTGCCTCTCATGAATCCGTGCTGGCTAGGCCTGATCCCCTGGTTGTCCCACTCATGCCTTGTGAGCGCCCAAGATTTAGTATTTAATATAATATTTAATATTTAATATAATTTCATTTGTGACACCTGGAGGATCTTGGGTATAAACAGGCTGCGTCACTGCTCAGCGCTGCCAGGGTTTAGGGGTCCTTGGCATGACCGAAGACAGCTTTTACGTGTGCAGAGGATCTGAGTGGTGGGGAAAAAAGCATAATAAACACGTTATGTGCCCAGTGGTCAAGAACTGAGTATGGTTTCACTAGTTGTCTGATGTACCCCACTGTTCAGAGCAGTGCGAAATAAGGAACGCAGCTTTACTCTTCACTTGCCTGCCTGCCACCAGGCAGTGGGCCATGTCAGTAAGCTGTGGTGGACCTACTTATTGAGGGTGTCCAGACTCTGAAGTATTTTAAACTGGGGCCTGGTTTTTTTAGTGTCTTGTGTTGCGCATAGCAGCAGCAATACTGGATCAGGCCAGAGCTCTGTCTTGCTCAATATCCTAGCAGCAAAGTGAAATCTCCTCACGTGACTTTCCCAGACTCCAGCAGTTTGTGTTTCAGGGACTTCCTGTGCCAGAGGTAGTTTCTGTTTGCTTATCAACCCCCAAAGGATTTCCCGTCTCTCAGCTTGTTCAGTTGTCCCCTGAATCCATGTAAAGTTTTAGCAGCCGTAACATCCCCTGGCGAAGAGTTCCCGAGTTTCCTTTCCCAGTTGCGTGGAGAGCTGCTTCCTCATGTTTGTTTTGAACCTGCCATCTGCCTGCTTCATCTGATGCCCCCGGCCTTGTGTTAGAAGAGGCAGGGAGCAGTCAGTTCTGATTCACCCCTTCCATGTCACTTATGATTTTAAAGATCTCTATCATATCTCCTGTGGATCATTGCTTTGCCAGGTTTCGTAGCTGTTGCTCTTTGTAAGCCAGTCTATATTTCAGTCCACCACCTTACCCTCTTCTGTTCTTCTCCAGTTCTGCACATGAGTGGAAGGATCAGGATTGCATGTAATATTTAAGATGCAGGTGTGTGTACATACAGAAACACAATGGTTTCTTTTTGTTTTTCCTCTGGTCTTCAATTTGCTTTCTCTAACTTGTGAGCACGGAGATGATGTTTACGCAGAAGTTTTACCACCCCAAGATCTCATTCCTGAGTAACAGTGAGCTCAGAACTCAGTTCAGAGTCCACCATCTTTGAGTTTAAATTAAAAGGTTTCCCCTAAAAGTTTCCTACCATCACTTTGCATAAATTGCACTTCATATGTCATTTTATTACCACCTTACTCTTGTAAAAAGTTCTTTAGCATCCATAATTTCTACCCCAAAGAAATTAATATCATCAGCAAACGTCACCATCTCCCTGTTTGGTTCCTTTCTCGGGTGATTTTTAGAACATGTTGAAGAGCATGGGTCCTCTGAAGGAGGAGGTCCATGAAGGAGCAGGACTCCACTGGTGACCTTCTTCCATGACGAGAATTGACTGTTCTCTCTCATATTCCTATGCTCTGTTTCCTATCTTTTAAACATTTTCTTTTATAAATCCATGCAAAGATGTTCCCTCTAATTCTGTGCCTGTTAAGTTTCTTTAAGAAATCTTGTGAGAGAAATGTTATCAAATACCTTTTGGAAAGCTAAATAGACAATGTATCTGAGTATAAAGAAGAAGGAGTCCCATACAATGCAAGCCCTGGAAGAAAATAGGAGGCAGTCAAGAGACTTGTTATCGTTGCTCATCTGAAGTATTCAGTCATTTGTGACAAATCTTGGTATTCTGATTCCAATGGTTTAGCAGCAGCTGGGCAGATGAGGGCTCTGAGGATGTGGATTTGCAGTAGGTTTATGCTGATCCACATGTGAGTTTCTCCAGAAGGGGACTTCTCCTTGCCCCCACTGTTGTTCCCAGCCACACGTCTGTGTCCATCTGCACAACTGATATGGCTGATCTGGGCTGATATGGTTAAAAATCAGCCTGTTAAGCAAGATGAGAATTTTTAGCTGAATCAGGACTGTGATGTGTCTTGACCATGCAATGTAGCTGCTCTAGTGCTGGCACAAGGGAGGAGGAGGAAGAGCATGTCACTACATTGCGGCAAGAGCTGGGCTGTCCATTTTTGCCAGGCATTGAGCAGCTTAAGCCATGAAACCAACCCCTAATAAAAGTTGTGTGTCTGTAGCTTGTCTAAAGTGGTATTTTTAGGTAAGATTATTTGGCTGTTGAGTATGAGTTAGGTAGTTGCATGATGCCATTTGTTTTCCAGCAAAGAAATAGGAATCCATGTTGCATTAATAGAAGTGGTCTGTTCTCTTCTGAGAAACGAGAATTAAAAATTGAGGCATTTCTTTATGACTTATTTTCTTTGTGTCTGTGTGGCTTTCTCCTGTGATCTGTAAGCCTAGCTTCCATTATTCCAGTGGGTTTGTTGCTATGTTTAACTTCAGTTTGGTGCTATACAGTAGCAACCAGCAGTGTTTCCATTTTTTTTCTGTGATCCTGCGAGCTAGTTATCTGTAATCCAAAGGGACAAAAAGTATTGTTGAAAGTAAGGACATTACTGATATGTTTGTACGAACAGAAGAAATTTGAAACTCTGAGCTGTTTGCAGCTCTGCTATTCCAGAGTCTCTGGCTGTACATCTAATTAACTATCCATTTAAAAATGCTGGCCACTCCTTTCGCTCCCTGCCAGCAACATCAAGATGTAAAATTAATTCTCTGAAGATTTGCTTCTCATATACGTGCAATAATTGGACCTAGCCTTTATATTGTAAACAATCCAAAGTACACAAATCACTTTAATTATAACAATAGGTCAATATGTTAGTGATGCCCAAAAGTTGGGGGGGGGGAGGGGGTGGATGCTCAGTTACCACATTTTCTTTTTTAGATCCCTCAGAAGGCAGGAAATTCAGTCCTGTCAAATTGGGTTTTTTACTCTTCACTAATTATTTAAGTAATAGCAATTGGTGTGGCTTTAGTCCAAAATACCTTCTAATCTGAAGAGAATTTTTCCGCATTTCCTTTGTGTTTCTTTTCACATTCTTTAATTAGATTTCATATAAAGAATTCTGTCCATTATAAATGAATACTAATAATAAGCTAAATAGAAATATGCCTTTTCCCCTTAATCTGTGGAAATATGCGAAGACCTTGCCCCTGCAGTTAGCAAGAAGGCAGTAACAAGTTTTGTTGATAATCAGATACAATATTGACTGCGTTCCCCTGTCAAAAGAAAAGAGAAATGTCTCATCCTGATTGCTCAATTCAGTAGAAATTAGTAATTTACATGTGAATAAAGGCACCATATTATGACTATGTCACTTAGTACCTGCTGAAGCTACTTGGTCAGTACTTCACATGCTGATTCATGTCAGGCATGCAGGATTATTTTTTATGCCTGAGAAAGAATACAGTTCACTGGGGAAGAATAAACAAGGTGGTTTTTTTCAGTCATAAAAAAATATTTCAAATCACCTGGTGCTAAGGACTCTTTCAGAATTCCTTTTTCACCTTTGCAGAAGACACGTTCATCTTACCCTCAGTTTGGGGTATCGTCATCGCTACCAGTATTAGTACACACCCATGGTTTGCAAACCACGACGGGGTAGACTTGTCTCTTAATCAGTCTGCCAGTCATGAACATGGCTGTGACTTCAGCTGTAAATTCTGCCTCCCCTTCTTGTGCCTGGCATGGTACATCCTATGGGAAGATGACTTAGCTTGTTGTCTGAAGGCTGCTATGTAAATAGTAGTTGTGTGCTATGTGGTCACATTCTTCTCATAGGTCTCCATAAAACTGCACCTGCACATTTTATGGATGCAAACTGTACCTAGGTACCAGCTTTTGGTATGTACATATGGTCCTTTGCAAGCAGCAGCAGTATATTTTATGGGCAGAAAATGCTTGTGTGTACAAAACCTGCAGGTGTGGCTTTAAAGCGCATTTGACAATTTACCCTCTGTGCATGAAAAAGGCGTGCTGTACCTGAGAATATCTACTTAGGCTCTGCCCGAGTGATCAAATTGATACAGTGCATCATTTATGCTTTTGGCATTGCGGTACTTTGCAGTTTCTGGGTACTGGATACCACCTTACTGCTGTTATTTTCAGTCTCTGTTTAATTAAAAGGAAACATTTAACCATGTTTTCAGTGACATATGGGAGTTCAGTTCTCATAATGATTTCTCCAGCTGAACTTGCTTCATCACCCCTGCCGCTTTCCACTTTTGAGGACTGCCAATATCCAAGTTGGCGTAGCAAGGATGGCATGCGGAGGGAGGCACAACAGGCACTTCTAAAGTAAGCAAGAGGCTCCTGCCAAAGCAGAGTATGGTGCTGTTTGTGAGGCTTGGAGCATCAGGGTGTTTCACCTGCGGGAAAGGAGGCGGTTGCAAGTGGCCACAGTATGTGCAATATACACTTCGTTGCTACTTGGCTAGCCAAAGTTAGTGCTAGGGCAGATTACAAGCTTGAGCTGCAGGTTTGTCTTTAAAGACATTAAGTATACAAGAATTTTTTTTGTAAAAGCTTAAACGTGCTCTCATATAGTGGTGGCAAATCCTTTGCAGACTGGCCTACAGAGTTGATTTTGGATTTCTGGGGAGGTGATCTCATAAGATCTTGATTAAATAACTACTGTCAGTTGTCTCTTACATGAATTTTCTTTTACTTCTACCCATAAATTATTGTATCCTTTTTTTTCTTAATCCTAGTCAACTACCTTGTCAGTATGGAGGATACAATTTGAATTTTCTGATGTTCAAAGAACACGTTCAGAGAATATGACTAAAATGTTTTTATATGTCTATTGAACTTTTCTTGTTGAGGATTGCTTGTACATCATTACACTCTTCTTTTAAGGAGATCCTTAAAATATCACCCATTTAGTACTGTTTTGAAAAAAAACAAACCAGTATTGAAGTTGTTTGTGTACGCAGAAAGACAGGTATAGATGTTTAATATGGCTATAAACTCCCATCTTTACCTGAGAACCTTATTTCTTTATAACAATAAAAACTGAGTGTCCATAATCTTTTCTTAGAATGGAGAGGGAGTGGGAAGAAGAGGTGCTCAAGACATCAAAAAGTGACTCAAATTACAATAAGCAAATAAGTAGACTTATTTGGTAATATAACCTCCTTTGGTAACATTTCCGTAACATACTCATCAATGACAAACGTAAAAACTGTGTATTCTCTAATAATTCACATTCACATATCGGAAATGGACTACTTAGATTAAGTACTCTTGTCAAACTATTCAAATCTGTTTGAGAACCAAATCTGTAGCAGTGGTTGAGCTTCCCACCCCCCTTCTCTCTCTCCAATTTCTTTTAAGTAGCACAAAGCTGAACCCTTGTGCATCTTGGATTCGTATTATATTCTCAGTCATGGATGACCTTTTACAAATTACTTCCAATAACTACAACTGAATTCAAGCACAAGAGTTGGTCGCAAAAGGTCATACTCTAGTTATACAAAACATAGATAAATTTGTACTCCCTGCAGCAACTGATTGCTGTAGGTTTTTGTTTTGTATCTGACCAATCTTAATTCAGAGCCATGCATTAGGCAAGGTTGTGTTCGAGCTTTGTTTCTCTTTGCCTTTCTCCTCCTGGTTTTCTTTCCCTATAAAATCATCCTGTTTAGAGAATTTTTTGAGTTTTCCAGGTGTTAAGGTTCTATTTCAAAGGGCTCCTTTTTCACGTCTTCCTTTTCCCCTCCGTTCTTTACTAGTGGATTAGTTGCAGATTCTCATGCATGTAATCTTCCTTGTAAACATGAGTGGTGTCGTACCGTGAGTGTCACATTCTCATTGGGGAATGTTTTACTTCCAAATGGAATAATTTCAGAGAAGTTATTTGAGGCCAGTGTGCTAAGAGCATGCCTTAGAGTGGCACATTTAGACCTTAAACAAAGAAACATGGCAGATTCAAACAAGTACAGTTTATTTGTGTAGGCATAACTCAGAATGAGTAGTAAATTCAAAGAGTTATTTGCTCTCATCACCACTGGTCACTTCGTGGCCTTATGTTGTATAGACAATTCATCTCCTTTTTATTTCTGAAATACAGAAACTAGACTAAGGCTTCCCATGGAGACTTTGCTGTGGGACTCTACTTTGTAATTAGCACCAAGAAGCTGGATTTTTCCACCCCTGTTTGGGCTTGCTGCGTGCTCATCTTGCACACCACTGCTTCTGATTCACACCAGAGAAGCTTTGTAGCTCAGCTGTTTGTGGTGCAGTTGTCCTAGCAGGTGAGTCAAAATAAGGTTCTGTGGGCATAACCCTGTAGGAGCTTGTGTGCTGCTTCCCATTGGTACTGGCGCCTTCATCTTCATGTGCCATTTCCAGGGTATTCTAATTAAGATTATATGGGGATAGCGTGCTTCAGAGCTGGATGTCAACTCATCTTCACTACAAGTGGAAGACCAACAGCTGACCTTCTTTAGGATATGCCAGATTGGATGGTCATGACTCCACGTGGCTTTGCCTTAACATGGTTAATCTGACTGCAAATTTCAAATGCAGTCACATTGCTCGTCTGGGTGGGGGCAACCATATAGAATCACAGAATCATAGAATAGTTTGGGTTAGGAGGGACCTTTAAAGGTCATCTAGTCCAACCCCCCTCTGCAATGAGCAGGGACATCTTCAACTAGATCAGGTTGCTCAGAGCCCCGTCCAACCTGACCTTGAATGTTTCCAGGGATGGGGCATCCACCACCTCTCTGGGCAACCTGTGCCAGTGGTTCACCACCCTCAGTGTCAAAAATTTCTTCCTTAGATCTAGTCTAAATCTCCCCCCCTTTAGTTTTTAAAGCCACCCCCTTGTCCTGTCACAACAGGCCCTGCTAAAAAGTTTGTCCCCATCTTTCTTATAAGCCCCCTTTAAGTATTGAAAGGCTGTTCTTAATATATGTTCTTAATATGGACAGAAACCAAGCAGGAACCAAAACCAAAGCCAAACTACTGCGATGTTTCAGCCCTACTGCGAGTGCAATGCAAAGCTTCAGCTGCCTAAGACCATAACAGGTAGCTGTATGTCCACAACTTTATTTCTGTGTGGGATCTGAGTATGTAGATTCAAGCTCTAGTTGCTCTCCATGGTCTTTTCCATCATGACAGCTCTTACTGTGCTGTTCTTAGAGTAAACACCAGACAGTTTTCCTTCAATGGAAAAAAATCAGGGTCAACCATCCCTCATTTAACACATACTAAGAACCTTGATATAGGAAACTGCAGTGGACCAGCTGACGGGTAGAAACAGCTTCTTTTGTTTTAGCCCATAGCCCATAAACCTATTTTGTGGCAGATAACTGCATAAGCAATTGAGCTTGACACTGGAGTGTAGTCAAAAAAGCATTTTAACAGATTATGTGACCTATCCTCTAGACGATCATAATATAAAGCACCATACATAACTAGCAACATGGAAGTGGAGGCTGGTGGTCCATGTGATTTCAAATGAAAAAGCAATGACCCTTGCAGTGTGAGAACTGAGGCAGTTTCTACCTTAGGATTTGGATCACATTGTAATAGAGTTGGAGGAATGCGTTTGCTAAGCCATAATTTACTGATCTTTGCCTGCCTAATTGCAGATGAGTAGGAATCCATGATTTGCTCCATTCAGTTCCTTAAAAGAGCAGGAATCTGAAAAAGTCGTGAAGTAGTTGGATAAAAGGAAAAAGCATTTCAAAGCAGTTGCATAGTGAGCTGTAAAACAAAATTGAAACAAACTATTCTTGTTGTTGGATACAGGATGAATGCCAAATAGGCATAGAAAATATACACGACATTCAGCTGGAAACCATCCAAACCATGATATCAATATTGTGTTGATGTTAAAACCAAATATGCTGTCTGGCATGTTTCCATTATCTCAAATCTTCCATCCTTAAAGGAAAAAGGTGACAAATTTTTGCTTTCCCTTTTCCCAGATATATAAAGCATAATCTTCTCGAAGAAAACTGGCAAACAAGCCTGCCTACTAATTCTGTTAGTGGGCATCCTGGCAATTCTGTGTCTATTTGAAAATATTTATCAATGCTGATGAGGCAGAGGGCAGGTAAAACTTCAAATTTTTAATTAACTTGTATTCTAACATCTCCTTGCCATAAGTACAGTTACACAATGTTAGTCAATGCAGAATTTGGTCCAGTAATGGATTTGAATTACACCACCCCTCCCTTTTACACACAACAAAATTAATGAATAAGGGCCCTCAGTCCTATTAAGACTAATGTTACTTTGTCAGTCCAATTTTTTTTTCCTTTGGGGTTTCTTCTTGTTATGACTTTGTTATGGTGGAAACTGAATGGTGTATATTAATCAACACAAGACATTTGGCTACTTGAGCTTTCGTAAATGTTTAGTTTCCCAGGGTCCTTTGAACCTCCCAGGGAACAGTTCTGCATCCTTATTAGAGACTGACAATTAAAGGTCTGTTTTCGTATCAAAAGTATCACGAAAAATTAGCTAGGGAGACCTTGGAATGCTGTGAGAGTTTCAGTGTTTTGAGATGGCCAACTTTCCTTCATTTGCTTCAATCAGTATCAACTTGGGTTTCTTTTTATGTTTCCTACTGCCAGGGCAACTTATGAGTTGGCGTTGTGACAACTGAGCAGGATTACGCATACCGTGAAGATGTGATTAATACATTTTAGGCCACTGTAATCATATTCAATTGCATAATTATCACAGAGGTGCAAAAGTAAGCTAAACTAGGTTTTGAAGGCAATGCTATAAATGAGCAGTTTCAGTTTTCTGAATTCCTTGTTAGAAGAAGGAGGAAAATGCTATGCCTATCTGCAGGAGCTGTGTTGCCTACAGATCTCAGAGATTCTGCGAATAATTTATAGGAAAAGTATGGTTCTGTCCTCAATATTTTAATCTGTGTGCCAAGTTGCAGGCTTTCACAGAAGATAATCTGTTAGTGTCACACCTTCTCAGTTATAAGTCTGAAAAAAAAACCCTGAGTGTTTCTTCCTCAGGTTCTGGTGCCATGGGAAATTGCTGCAGAAGTTTGTCACGAACAAGTACTTTGGTTTCCTTTCACTTCTCAGAACCTGCTCTGGTAGTTTGGGAAACCAGTAATGAAAGTGGGGTGGATCATAACCGAATAGGTCGCATATGTTTTTATTTAGGTCTATAAAAATAAAGTAAAATCCAAAGCTGTTAGTGCTTCTGTCACGGACTGGAAAAGCAAAATCAAACTGATAGAATATCGAATTCCCTCTTCAAAACTGATTTTTTAGTAGTGCCGTTCCCACTTGCAGTTAAGTGAATATGGCTGTTTCAGACTATGCATATGGCTATTTCAGAGCAAGGCTGAGGGTCCCCTTTGCCCTCTGGGATTCTCCTCACCTTTCTCGGTCTGCTTGGAAACCCTCAGACACTTGGGAACAGGAAGACAGACCCAGAATTTCTGTTCGTCCCCTGCCTTGCTGCCATGCCACAAATATTAGTAAGTTTATCTGAAGACTTAAGGAAACAACTTTTTATTCCAAAGCCTTCATTTTATTGATGTTGATGATGGTTGCTTAAAGTATAAATTGGGATTTGATTTTGGGGAGGAAAAAAAAAAGAAAAAAGAAATCCTTTGTTGCTAGGACTTGTAGCAGTCACATCACGTAAATTGGCGGATCTGTGTATTTAAGGAATTTTACACTCTAATTAAATGCAGTAGTAGTCTTTTGCCTTTTGAAATGAAACCTTTTTTTTCTTCTGCTACATACTTAGGGAACAAACATGCTGTAAAAATCCTTAATGTATCCAACCATTTGAACATAAGAAACGGCATCAAGCTGTTATTTGTTCTGTTGGAGTGTACTCATATTTCCAATCTGAATCTTTTGTACCTGGTGATCTTAATTATATTTGAGCTGGAAGTAGTTTAACATTAAAAGGAATTACAGCAGATTAATCTGTAAACCTGCACAAATATCACATTCCTTTGTATAGAGGTAAGCAGGGCATAGTGTGCATAATTACATGTTGTTCTCCGTGTAGGTTGTGTGTGTAAGGCTGAGGAGTCGGTGTTGCAGTTCCTCGTGACAGCATCAATTATGGCACGCTCTCCTGTCTTGCGGTGGTCAGTTACATTAGAAAACATACATTGTTCTCTCAGTAAGGTAATCTTCCTTATAATAAGAACAAGGAAGCAAAAAAAATTAAAAACTCAACTTGCCCTGGAAACAGGAATTAGTATACTAATTGGAGTATGAAAATACAGAGAAATCTTTTAAAGAGTGTTTGCATTTTTTTTTTTTCCCTAAAGTGATATAGCTTGAGGTCAACCCAAGAAGGCCATTTATCTCAACCATCCAAAACCACATAAAGGTATTGTTTTACACTTTTTGCAACTGGAGAGACAAAAGAAAATCACTAAAAATGACTTGGGGGAGGTCTGCTTCTCCAGTCTGATGCAAAAACATCATTGGAATCCAGTTGCACCAGTTTAGCCTCAGTTAGAGCGGCAGGAGAGCAGAGCCTCAGCAAATGAGAATTGTAGTTTGTACTAGTAAATACATCTTTTGACTCAAAGTATCAGTGAAGTGTAGTTTTCTATGATTAAAGCCTTTTGATTTGCTTGTGTTTTCAAGGCTGGTCAGATGGCACTATTGAGCCCATTTGGGAACAGTTTGCCAGATGACAGGCAGAAAAAAGAAGTTTCGGGAGAAATACAGGAGAACAAGCCATTCACGTGCAGTCTGAGTTCCAGAAGATGTGTGTCTCTTGGACTACACAAGCTATCGTCTGGGCAGCTTCCATATAAATTTCCAGATGGCAGTAAATTTCCCAGTTAGTTTGATGTTCATGCATCCATTCATCTTGCATAACCTGCTACCTCATTGCAGTGGCTCTGGAAGAACTGTTGTAAATTTTGAATTTAGCATGTGTAAGTCTACCAGTAATGAAACTTCTGGCAACTTTCAGGAACTACCTGCATTTTGTGAAACTAGCGCAAGTGTTGCCTGTGGGACTGGCTGCGGAGGAGGAATTTTTTTTTGGCTTCCATATAAATTTCCAGATGGCAGTAAATTTCCCAGTTAGTTTGATGTTCATGCATCCATTCATCTTGCATAACCTGCTACCTCATTGCAGTGGCTCTGGAAGAACTGTTGTAAATTTTGAATTTAGCATGTGTAAGTCTACCAGTAATGAAACTTCTGGCAACTTTCAGGAACTACCTGCATTTTGTGAAACTAGCGCAAGTGTTGCCTGTGGGACTGGCTGACGTGTTCTGACAGTTCTGGTTTTATCAGTGTCCCATTGCCTCATGTCCTTTAAATTTGGAGCGCTTTCTCTAGTGGTGCTTCTTGAATCCCTGTAGTGAATGCTGATGGTCACCACAAGTGATCACGAGGCACCTAAGCGGAAACATCATTCTCAAAATTGAGGGTGCCATAAATAAAACACAGATTAGTGACTAGTCACTGTAAGAGAATTCTGGGGATTTAAAAAAAAAAAAAAGGCAGGACAAACAAAATTCTCGTTACTTTCAATGATGAAGCCTTCTACTGCCCTACCCGTTAGCCCTCAGCTGGAAACTGAACCCCCTTTCAGTGCTGTAGGTGTTGTCACGGTGTAACATTCTTGTGCCTTTTAAAATAATTTCTTTTTTAAAGCTGAATTCCGGAGGGACAGTTTTATCTGATAGTTGCTGGTTTTGAAAGAATCTCTCTTTTTTAACTTAAAGATGATCTATTTGCAGTGAGGAAGAGGGAAATAAGAGACTATTCTATTCAGGCTAAGAAAGAAGGTGTTGTTTCATGTGTTCATGGTTTTTTACTGTTTTTTGTAGCTTTTCTTCTAAAACAAAAGTACAGTACGCACCAGGACCTTGCAGGCTTCCCCATATAATGGTGCCAATGGATTTCCACCCTAATTTGCAGCATCTCTGTTATTACAGACCTTGGCCTCTTCTGAGCACAACTGCTGACTATGCCAAATTCACGTAGTTGTTCTGTGATGAGGACAAGGATCATCTAGCGAATAAATGGAGAATACAGTATTCAATTTGCTGGTGACCTTGAATTTGACCTCTCTTCTATCCTTAACAACCTAGTCAATCTCTGTCCTGTTTAACCCATGTCATCATTGCTGGTATATCATACAGACACTTCTGCAACTGCCTTTTCCTTGACACTGTAGTATTTAAATCACCAAAAGAAAGAACTAAGAGTGAACGGGGAAAGAACTACCATAAATTCTTCTTCACCTTTTCCTTAGCAGTGTCAGGAATGGCCACAAAGGTCTTTCCCAGTCTTTCTGTTCATTTTTTATATTTGTCTGAGGTAGAAACCACAAGTTTGATTGATAATGCAATTTGCATCTCGAGGCATCACTGGAAATAAAATGGCATGAAAGGCTACTCTGGCGGAGCGCACTTTTCCCCCTGGGCTGACTTTAGAAACTCATTGATGTCACTTCCTTCCTCAGTCAGCAAGTGAATTTTCACTAATTCTCAAGACCAGCTGTCCATGCTGTCAACAGAAAGTTATTAAAATTCCTTTAAAGTGAATCAAAATAGCCTAAAAACAAATGTACTGGGAAACAGGAAAGCATCAGTATTCAAAGTCCACAAACCTTTGAGCAAAATAGTGTTGATCTAACCAGAGATTTCAAACACTCCGCTTTCCTAGCAACTTGTATATCATTAGAGAATGCTAAAAACACATACTCCTTTAATCTTCTATTACCAACAATCTATTTGGTTAAAATATTAGTTACAAGAATAAATTCTATTTCTCCCAAAGATGAACTCAGTGAACAAGGGAATACATTTTTAGAAGTCTTCCCTAAATGATAGTTGGGTTTTTGTGGGGTTTTTTAGCCAAAAAAGCATATTTTTTATATTTAGCAAATAAAAACACAACACAGGCATGCAGGAAATAATTATCATAAGAGACAATCTTATAATATAGCCTAAAGTGATTATCTTTATCTGAATTATCTAAAATGCTTTCCTTGAGGAGTATTCTCAGGGACAAGTAGGGAAGATCATTTTCCTTTAGTTAATACAGTCTTTATACTGTATTTTAACACTTAAAATATTTTCACCTCATTTTAAAAATTCTATCTTGTGCCACACATACCAGTTCGAAAAAATTCTGTTGAAATGGAGTATCATTTCCAGCACTGGATGAGGCAGCCACCCATGCTAGGCAGAAACAGGCTCCCCTGACAGCTAATAGTGATACTGACAGGTTGTAAACAGTGTCCTATCATTATTACTTAAAAAAACCCCACTCTGGGTACATGTAGGCTAGCTGGATAGGTAAGTGTGAAATTCCTGACTTTCCCCAATACATGTGGATGGTCTCCAGTAGCAAAGGGAGGGTAATTGATACCAGCTGCCCTTTTGACAACTAGTGCATGGGAACAGTAAATGAGGCAAAATTACTGTCCCTTTTGATGTAAAAGGAAAGAATAGGTTTGAGGTGTCATTGTTGCTAGGGTCCCAGATGGCTGTAGAAAAGCAGTGTTCTGTCTGGGCTTTGATCGTGTTTTCAGGAGCACACTGAAGGACACTGCAGAAGGCGGCCAGAATAAGGAAGCAAGACCATAATTCAACTTGCTACTTCGTGGATATTATCAGGATAGAGTTTCTCCCTTGAGCCAGCTGGTGCCTAACCTTAGTTTTGACACAAGCACGTAATTTTATTTTAGGGTAATGGCAGAAGCTGCTTTTCCCCTCCAATGGTCAAATCCTGAGCTGGATGCTACCAGTCTCTCAGGCACGTATACATGCAGCAGTATGTCTCACAACATTTAGATGCTTCATAGCACATATTTGAAATTTGTTGTCATTGCTTTGAATGTTGTAATTCCTTGTGGGGTTCCAGGTTAGCAAGATTGGCTACCTATCTCAATCTTCTTTTTATCACATCTAGATTAAGAGGGCCTTGTGTTCTTTTACTTTAGGTGGATTTCCATTTTGAAGTTTCACGTTATTTCTACATGTTAAATTCTATTTCTTAATTATAACTTTTTGCTGAATTAACTTTTTTGTTCTGCATGTACATGATCATATTCATGAAAATACGTACAAACTAATTATTTTCTTTCTCTTTCAGAGTCTGGAGAAAAATTGCAACAACAAATAATTAATCAGGTATGTTGACACTTTCATACTTTTTCTTACTTAATTTTTCATGTAGAAGAATTGTAGCAATTACAAAGAGGAGAACTTCACGGTTCTAATACTAACTATATAGGTATGTTAAGGATGACATATAAGGGGTTGGTATTGGGACCGGCGCTGTTTAACATCTTCGTCAGCAACACGGACAGTGGGATTGAGTGCACCCTCAGCAAGTTTGCCAACCACACCAAGCTGTGGGATACAGCTGACACGCTGGAAGGAAGGGATGCCATCCAGAGGGACCTTGACAGGCTTGAGAGGTGGGCCCGTGCGAACCTCATGAAGTTCAACAAGGCCAAGTGCAAGGTCCTGCACAGGGGTCGGGGCAATCCCAAGCACAAATACAGGTTGGGCAGAGAATGGATTGTGGGAGCAGCCCTGAGGAGAAGGACTTCGGGGTGTTGGTTGATGAGAAACTCAACATGACCCAGCAATGTGCGCTCGCAGCCCAGAAAGCCAA
>NW_008796043.1:4650114-4674086 GCF_000699145.1 Aptenodytes forsteri
AGTTGTGGATGCCCCATCCCTGGAAGTGTTCAAGGCCAGGTTGGACGGGGCTTTGAGCAACCTGGTCGAGTGGAAGGTGTCCCTGCCCATGGCAGGGGGGGTAGAACTAGATGATCTTTAAGGTCCCTTCCAACCCAAACCATTCTATGATGTCAGACAACTGCCTGGCTCTGCAGATGTGTCAAATTCACAAGAGTAGCCATCGTTTTTATTTAAAACTAAGATTTGCCATTTAAGAAATTTAGTTCATCTACACTTCTCAATGTGTTGATGGTGAGGACAAAGCCTAGAGGTAATTTGTTCATTGGTATCAAATTTTGTAGCACAGAATTATGCTTTTTTTAAAAAAAAAGTAGTTTTTCTCCTGTTTGCTAGTATTCCTTTTAAAAAACAGAAAGCTATTAATATGCAATACATGCACAGCACATGTAAGTGGTGTCTTTCAATGTTGTTTAGGTTTTCATTTCTGCCATGAATTTTCATTGAGGCTTCACTAAACTGACATTGCTTGTGGAGGCGTATTCTGTCTTTATTACTGTATCAGTTAGGAGTAATTATTTAGAAAAAAAACTTTATATATTGCAACTTAGCATTTCAGCATCAGGAAAAGGATATAGGAACTATAGTGAAAAAAAATTTGCCCTAACCAGAAAGAGAGGAGGAAACCCAGAGTTTACTTTCCTAAATTACATGCTCTTCTGGATTGAAAGGACCTGACTTGTACAGAAGCATTGTGTTGCTTCTCATTCTCGGCTTCTTGTCCACTTACTGAATGCTGTTATCCAGATGGCATATAAATGGGTATCTGAATTGTTCATGAGATTATTTTGAAATGTCACTTAAAAAGCAGTCATTAAAATGTTTGTATTCCAGCAATTGCCCTCCCTTAAGTAGTCTTCCTTCCAAGCTATAAATTGAGACATTGGCATTATTACATCACTGTTATCTGTGAATTGATCATCTAGATGGAGGACTAACCCGCTAGGTGACTGACCACCTAAGGCAGCCTGGTTTGTGTCTAACAGCATTTCCACTGCTGTGGCAGAGCACGGCACGGATGCCACGGTGTCACTTCCAGTGGCCTGAAGTGGCTGGCACCACTCCTGACCGAGTAAGCTCTTGCGGGTCTGGAAGCTTATGAGAAGCCTGGTTCTGAGACACCAAATAAGAGCCAGAGTTTTTTTCCATCAGAGTTGTTACAACCTTCCTATTATCTTGAGTAGTTGATAGGTGAATATATTTAGTCCAGAATATGGCATTACATAAGCAAAGGAAAATCTTCACTTTTTCTAAGTAAGTGTAGAAATGTTTTGAAACTTAATGGAAGTTCTGTGCTTTGACTGAGAGTTTATATCCTAAAACAAGCCTAATTAACTTTTAAAAACTAAACTGCATTTGAAAATTAGCCTGAAATGTCTTGCAAAACCACTTTTGGGAGTCCTTATTGGCCAGAAGGGGGGGCAGTTGTATTTTTAAAACACAACTTGAGGCTACATTGACAGGGCTGTGAACGTCTGATTGGAGACCTAATTCTGCACACTTTCTGTGTTCTCCTGTTTGCTAGTATTCCTTTTAAAAAACAGAAAGCTATTAATATGCAATACATGCACAGCACATGTAAGTGGTGTCTTTCAATGTTGTTTAGGTTTTCATTTCTGCCATGAATTTTCATTGAGGCTTCACTAAACTGACATTGCTTGTGGAGGCGTATTCTGTCTTTATTACTGTATCAGTTAGGAGTAATTATTTAGAAAAAAAACTTTGTATATTGCAACTTAGCATTTCAGCATCAGGAAAAGGATATAGGAACTATAGTGAAAAAAAATTTGCCCTAACCAGAAAGAGAGGAGGAAACCCAGAGTTTACTTTCCTAAATTACATGCTCTTCTGGATTGAAAGGACCTGACTTGTACAGAAGCATTGTGTTGCTTCTCATTCTCGGCTTCTTGTCCACTTACTGAATGCTGTTATCCAGATGGCATATAAATGGGTATCTGAATTGTTCATGAGATTATTTTGAAATGTCACTTAAAAAGCAGTCATTAAAATGTTTGTATTCCAGCAATTGCCCTCCCTTAAGTAGTCTTCCTTCCAAGCTATAAATTGAGACATTGGCATTATTACATCACTGTTATCTGTGAATTGATCATCTAGATGGAGGACTAACCCGCTAGGTGACTGACCACCTAAGGCAGCCTGGTTTGTGTCTAACAGCATTTCCACTGCTGTGGCAGAGCACGGCACGGATGCCACGGTGTCACTTCCAGTGGCCTGAAGTGGCTGGCACCACTCCTGACCGAGTAAGCTCTTGCGGGTCTGGAAGCTTATGAGAAGCCTGGTTCTGAGACACCAAATAAGAGCCAGAGTTTTTTTCCATCAGAGTTGTTACAACCTTCCTATTATCTTGAGTAGTTGATAGGTGAATATATTTAGTCCAGAATATGGCATTACATAAGCAAAGGAAAATCTTCACTTTTTCTAAGTAAGTGTAGAAATGTTTTGAAACTTAATGGAAGTTCTGTGCTTTGACTGAGAGTTTATATCCTAAAACAAGCCTAATTAACTTTTAAAAACTAAACTGCATTTGAAAATTAGCCTGAAATGTCTTGCAAAACCACTTTTGGGAGTCCTTATTGGCCAGAAGGGGGGGCAGTTGTATTTTTAAAACACAACTTGAGGCTACATTGACAGGGCTGTGAACGTCTGATTGGAGACCTAATTCTGCACACTTTCTGTGTGACAAAATCAGCTCTGTGGATGACATTGCCCTTTTCTGAGGAAGAGTGTATTGTGATAAAAAGGACATTTGTCACAGCTGCAAAAGGTGGATTAGGTAACCCTACTTTATATATCCAGTCTTGGTTTTTTCCTGCATGCCACTGCCTTGCCCTCCTCAAATTGCTCACCTGTTCTGTCTCTTTGCAGTTAACTTAAGACATCTAATTTTGCAGCAAAATTGCATTGTCTTGATATGTGAAAGTGTTTCTAAATAAAGCTGTAAAAAGCTCATTTGGGGACAAATGGTAGACACTCACTTTTAAATGGATACTGATGAAGCTGGTGATGGCCCATTCCATACTAACTTCCTTTGGACCTCCAAGAAGTGGAAGAATGTTTCAAATTAGAAATCAATTTCATTTTCAAGTCTATCATTTAGGGCGCATTGCAGAGGCACTGCATATTTGATTTGTAGTAATATTACTTCAATAAAAAGATTTGAACTGGGGTTGATCCTAATGGAATATCTCCCATAGAAGGATTCTGTTTATTTTCAATACTGAACTTGAAATTTTATGTGCAGGATAAGATACTTATCTGGCTTAAGATCCTGTGGTCCCCTTTAAATCAGTGCAGCAACACTGAGTTAAACTGTCTGCCAGAAATTTAAGTGAGGGAGAAGTGGCTCTGCAGAAGATGAATGATGTTACAACTTGGCAGGAGCAGGAGTGCAAAGGGGCAAAGAGCAGGAAATGTCTTGTTGAGAGGTGACTGAAACAGAGAGGAGATGGGGAAATGATAAGGCTGCTGTCCTGGTGATCTCCTGCTAGGTAACCCCCTCACTATCTGTGGGGATCTGGGACCTCTCACATCTTGGAGACCACTTTTGTTTCTGTGTGGTTCTTAGCTCTTTCTAAAGCCTAAGCAAAGTTTGGTGAAATATAACATAGATAAAACACCAAGGTAGTATCTGCTTCCAAAAACCTTTGACTACAGTTATCATCTTCACTGGCTCTTGTTCCCTTTGATCATAAGGCATTTGCTGGTTTTCCTTTAGCACCTTTTTTGTCATTTATGTATATAGGTATGCACGTTTGTTTAACAACAGCAGTCATCTACCACTCTGCCTGAGCAGAGACATCCAGAAATGGTATGCACTCTGCTTTTCAATACCTGTTTTTAACTACCTTTGCAACTTCAGGGTAAATCCTGGCACCGATATACAGCCTGATTAGCTGTAGCATGTTAACTACTGCTAAGGGAAATGCAAGGAAACAAGAACAAACCTTGTGCTTCTAACTGTGTAACAGTCTTGGCTAAAAACCACATTACAGACCACCAATCAAAATGTGTCTGAAGGCAGTCCTTTATGTTTCATCCTTACCACTCAGATTTGTCTGTGTTGTGGTCTTAATGTATACTCCTACATGTGGTTTTGCCCAGTGCCTCTCAGAAGCTCCGAAGGACTAACGAGAACATGTGTACTTGCATTTAGAAGCTGAAGTTGTTTGCACAGTCAGACTTCTGGGTTAAAATCCCAGCTGTGTTTGAGCTCAAACTTGAGCCTGTCCCTTCTGCAGTGAAGCTGCAGGTTGGGTCAGGAGGCTGATGAGAGTGCTCCACAGTATCTGTCCCACTGTTCTGTCCCTGAGGAGCTCTTTCCTCAAGGCAGGCTCTCTTGCAGTGGCATATCCAACTCTTAGTCTTTTAACATGTCTGTCAGGGAGCATTTCCCTTTCTGCACATGGGGTTGGGAAAACAGTAACATAGAAAGGACTGTGATGAAGCAGTGTACTTGCTAGAGCTAGGCTTGGACCAGGGATAACTGCAGCTCTGATGTACTGTCAGTGTGTATACACCTTCTGCCAAAATAAAGAGGTGAAAGAAAACTCAAACCTCTATTAAATGACAATGTAAGTTTGTTGCACAGACCATGTTGGGGAATGACGTACAACCTGAAGGATGCTTCAGGTACACATATGGTGTAATAAACCTATATTAATATGAGCAAAAACTTCACAGTTCAGTCTAAACTCCTTGGTTTTCCTTGTGCACTGCTGTAGTTTACTTCAATAGTCTCCTCTATCCCCTTCATCCTCTCACATGACCTAGCTAGGAAAAGTTCAGTCCATGTATGCCATCTTCCAAGTGCTGCTACTCTGAGGTTATCTAATAGGCATGTCCCTTGCTCCTATATTCCCAGTTTGGGTTCATATTCCTCAGTGTTACTTACTTCGTTCCCCCCAAATTAGGAGTTTGAAAATCTTCAAGAGAGCAAATGCATTTAGCCCACTTAACAAACTGAGCTACTATTTCACTTTCATGTGCTTCATAGAATCACATATTGGTTGAGGTTGGAAGGCACCTCTGGAGGTCATCTAATCTAACCCCCTTAACTCAAAGCAGGGTCAGCTAGAGCAGGTTGCCCAGGGCCATGTCCAGCTGGATTTTGAGTACCTCCAAGAATGGAGACTCCACAACCTCTGGGCAACCTGTTCCAGTGCTCAATACTCACACAGTAGAATGTGTGAGCATTAGATGGAATTCCTTGTGTTTCAGTTAGTGCCCACTGCCTCTTGTCCTGTCACTGGACACCACTGAGAGGAGTCTGGCTCCATCTTCTTTACTCCCCCCACCTCCCCCTATCAGGTATTTATATACATTGATAAGATCCCCCTGAGCCTTCTCTTCTCCAGGCTGAACAGTACCGGCTCTCTTGGCCACTGCTTGTATGTCAGATGATCCTATCCCTTAAATATCTTTCTGGCCCTTCACTGGACTCACTCCAGTATGTTGTCGTGGTTTAACCCCAGCCAGCAACTAAGCCCCACACAGCTGCTCGCTCACTACCCCCCGGTGGGATGGGGGAGAGAATCGGAAGGGTAAAAGTGAGAAAACTTGCGGGTTGAGATAAGGACAGTTAAATAAGTAAAGCAAAAGCCGTGCACACAAGCAAAGCAAAACAAGGAATTCATTCACCACTTCCCATCGGCAGGCAGGTGTTCAGCCATCTCCAGGAAAACAGGGCTTCATCATGCGTAACAGTTACTTGGGAAGACAAAACACCATCGCTCCGAACATCCCCCCCTTCCTTCTTCTTCCCCCAGCTTTATATGCTAAGCATGACATCATATGGTATGGAATATCCCTTTGAAGCACTGCTCAGCAGTAACTAAAACATCCCTGTGTTATCAACACTGTTTCCAGCACAAATCCAAAACATGGCCCCATACTAGCTACTAGGAAGAAAATTAATTCTATCCCAGCCAAAACCAGCACATACGTCTATGTCCATTTATACACTGGACTCATTCTAGTATGTCCATGTCTCCTGTACTGGGAAGCCCAGAACTGGACATAGCAGTCCCAGTGTGTCTCACCAGGGCTGAGCAAAGGTGAAGGATCACCTTTCCTGATCTGCTGGAAATGCTCTGCCTAATGGAGCTCAGGAGGCTATTGGTCTTTTTTGCCATGAGGGCACATTGCTGGCTCACAGTCAGCTTGTTCTCCAGGACTCGCAGGTCCTTTCCTACGAAGCTGCTTTCCAGCTGTCCAGCCCCCAGTCTGTACTGGTGCCTGGGGTTGTTCTTCCCTAGGAGCAGGACTTTGCATTCCCCTTTGTCAAATTTCATGAAGTTCCAGTTTGCTGATTTCTCAAGTCTGTTGAGGTCCCTCTGAATGGCAGCATAACCCTCTGGTGTTTCAGCCACTCCTCCCAGTTTTGTATTGTCTGCAAACTTGGTGAGGGTACACTCTGTCCCATCATCCAGGTCAGTAATGAACATGTGAAACAGTTTTCGACCCACCATCGACCCTGGGGCACTAGTGATTGGCCTCCAGCTGGGTTTTGTGCACAACCATTTGAGCCTAAGCAGTTCAGCCAGTTTTCAGTCCAACTCACTGATCGCTTATCTAGCCTGTACTTCATGAGGACATTATGGGAGACAGTGCCAAAAGCCTTACTAAATTTGAGATAAACAACATCCAGTACTCTCCCCTCACCCACTGAGCCAGTCGTCTCATCGTACAGGGCTATCAGACTGGTCAGGCATGATTTCCCCTTCATAAATCTATGCAGCACGAAGTCCAGCTGGAGGCCAGTCACTAGTGGAGTACCCCAGGGGTCACAGCTGAATAAAATACTGTTTAACTTCTTCATTACATACCAGGATGATGGGACGAAGTGTACCCTCAGCAAGTTGTCAGAGGATACAAAACTGGGAGGAGTAGTTGAGACACCAGATGGGTGTGCCACCATTCAGAGGGACCTCAACAGGGTGGACAAATGGACAAACAGGAACCTCATGAAGTTCAGCAAAGTGAAATGCACCTGGGGAGGAATAATCCCCTGCTCCATTATGCTCCCAGGAATTGAGGTGAAGCTGACCCGCCTGTAGTTTCCTCGATGCTCCTACTAGCCCTCCTTGAAGACAGGAGTGACATTTGCTTTCTTCCAGTCCTCAGGAACCTTCCCCCATCACCACGACCTTTCAAAGATAATCAAGAATAGGCTCACAGTGACATCCTCCAGCTCCCTCAGCACTCATGGGTGCATCCCATCAGGTCCTATGGACTTGTTTATGTCCCGTTTGTTTAAATATTCCCTAACCTGATCCTTTTCCACCAGGGGAAGTCTTCCTTGCTCCAGACCTTCCCATAGGTCTCAGGGGCATGGGATTGCTGAATGCCAGTCTTACTAGTAAAGACCAAGACAATGAAGGCGTCAAGTATCTCAGTCTTTTCAATGTCATCTATCACCAGGTTCCTACCCCATTCAACAGTGGGCCCACATTTTTCCTAGTCCGTCTTTTGCTGTGGATAGACCTGTGGAAGCCTTTTTTGTTGCCTTTCACATCCCTCCCAGGTGGGTTTTGGCTTTCCTAACCTCATTCCTGCATGATCAGACAATGTCTCTGTATTCCCCCAAGTCACCTGTCCCAGCTTCCACCTCTGGTATGCTTCCTTTTTATGTTTAGTTTTTTTCAGAAGCTCCTTTTTCACACATGCAGACCCCTGCTACCTTTGCTTGATTTCCTCCTCATGGGGATGAACAATTCTTGAGTTTGGAGGAGGTGATCCTTGAACTTCACCCAGATGTCCTGGACCCCTCTCCTCTCCAGGGCCGTATGCCGTGAGTTTCCTCTAAGCAGGTCCCTGAACATCCTAAAGTCTGCTCTCCTGAAGCCCAGGGTTGTGTTGCTGCTTTTTGCCTTGTTCCCTCTTTTCAGGATCCTGAACTCCACCTTCTCATGGCAACTGCCGTCACCTTGACCTTCACATCTCCGACCAGTCCTTCCATGTTTGTAAGTGTGAGGTCCAGCAGCCAACCTCTCATTGTTGGCTCTTTGATCACTTTTGTTAGGAATTTGTCATCAATGCACTCCCCAAACCTGGATTGCTTGTGCCTTGCTCTGCTGCTCCTCCGGCAGATATTGGGGTGGTTAAATTCCCCTGTGAAGACCAGAGTCTGCAAACGTGAGGCTTCTTTCAGTTGTCTGCAGAAGACCTCATCTACTACTTTTTCCTGATCAGGGGCTCTGTCACAGACACCCACCACAGTGTTAGTCATGTTAGTCTGCCCTCTAGGCATGACCCACAAGCTCTCCACTGACTCTCATCTATCCAAAGGCAGAGCTCCATGTGTCCCCACTGCTCTCTGACTGAAAAGGGTGACTCCCCACCTTGCTGTCCCAGCCTGCCCTTCCTGAAGAGCCTGTATCCATCCATGGCAGCTCTCCAGTCCTGTGAGCTGTCCCACCGCGTCTCTCTGATCCCAGTGAGACTGCATACAGACCTCTAATTCCTCCTGTTTGCTCCCTGTCCAGCGTGCAATAGTGTACAGGCACTGTGGAGAGGCACCCAGCCATGCTGGTTTCCCAGAGGAGGTATGAGAGCTTCCCCCATCATGCTGTCCTGTAGGTACTCACTTGTTTACATGCATGTGCTTGAGGTGGGCACCTCTGAGCCCTGTCTGGTTAATTATGAGATCCCTCCTGCTCCCCCTGCACATTCTGTTTACCAGTAAGCAGAAGTTGCATTTTTTAAAAATTAATTTTCCATTCATTATATGATATCTGATCAGATAGGAAAATTGGACAGGAAAAATTGTTCAGGTTTGCCCTACACATAAAATTTTCTTTCTTCCAGGCTGATCAGGGCTGCTCCTGATACCATCCTCTACCCCCTTCAAGTTCAGATAACGTAACAGTCCTTTACTGATTAAATAACATATAGTACCGAGATGGTGAATTGCAGAAAAATGCAGGAGGAAGTATTATTCCAATAAGAACAGCAGACACTTTTATTTGAGAACCTTTCCAGTATCCTTTTGGAGGAAACCTGTATCTCAGGCTGTATAGACAGGACATACTTGCAGTGTGTGAAGATAAAAATATCTTCAATTGTATGAAGAATGATTCTTCTTGTGAAAAAAACAAGCATTAGAGTATGCAACAGACTAAGACGACTGGATGTTCCAACAGAATTATTGAAAGAATTGGTGTGAGGTTTGAGCAATGAAAGGCAGTACGGGCTGGGAAGTTGGGTTGCAATCCTGATTCTCAGATTTCTGAGTGTCCCTTCTCACTCTGTAAAATGGCAAGGGTTTTCTACCAGTGTTAATCAGAAATTAGGAATCACAATATTCACATGGGGTAGGCAATTATTATCTTTCCTTGTTTTGCAGACATGGAAAAATGAAGTGTGAAGGTCAAGGGACTTCCTCAAAGTTACAAAACCAAACACTGTGGTTCTGGCCGGTGCGCCTACCCTTAACCACAGCGCCGTTCTTTCTCATTATTCCTCTGCTTCAAGGAGGGATGGTGCTTGAACTAGTTAGTGTTTGGATGGCACACTGATCGTCTGTGGCACTGCTTGCAGATTAATGCATACCAAGTGGATAGTTATACAAAAAAACTGCTACAGAATAAACTGGGGTATTTTCTTTTGTCTGTGATAAATATGAGTTGGCCCCTTTCAGTGAAAATAGGGTATGCTACCTTTCAGTGACTGCGAGGAGGGAGTGTGCGGTGTATAATCCCCTTTGTAAATTCACAGCCTATTTTGTCCCGCAGTAATTTATGAATGCAATCAATTCTCAAGTATTAATATTTTTTTGTAAAATTGAACACATGAATTTGTTTAAAAGTGTATGAATATAGGCAAACACAGATTTGAGATATTTGCCAACCTAGAGTGCATTATGCATTTCTACTTATTTTTTATTTACCAATAAAGTCATCTAATTTGAATTAAATGCTAATTGTGATTGAGGGGAAAATGCTTTGAGACCTCTAGAGATCATACTGTCTCTTCCAAAGCAGTTTGGGGGAAATTGAATTCTTCATGCCTGAATATACATTAATATTCTTCAGCTGAACCTAGTTTCATTTGAAACTTTTCTTACTATTTCTAAAAGAGCAAGATGTCTCATTTATGCTGGAAGATAAGTGTGTTTACCTGCAGACAAGATAGAAATGGATTCTGTTTACCAGCAAAAAATCCCTGTGGATCTTACTATAGCCACTAATGTGAGAAATACTGCCATGTATGCAGACACGCAGCATTACGTTACAGGCCTCCCTTCTCAAAGGGGATGGTGGGTTTTGTGGGGAAAGAGTACAGTTGTTTATCATCCTCATTTTTACATTTTGCTGGCTGTAAATGCCCTGGGTGTCCTAGGGAGACGTGTCCAGTCACATTGCCAGGCCATCTCCCTCTCAGTCCTCCTGCAGTAACATTTGAAGCCAGGGACAATTTTAGCCAATTTTGACACAGTTATAAGAGAAGAGCTCGCCGATGTGAAGAGTGGTGGCTGGTCAGAGGGGAAATTTTGTCCTTGCTGGGGAAAAGGCAGTCATTGGTATCCCAGCTCCATATCCATTTCAGGAGAGGGCAGAGGGCTGACGAGTGAGCACGAATGCAGGTGGTGAGCCACCGCATTGCCCACTGCTGCCAGTTGGGTACGGGCAGGGACTGGAAGTGCTGGCCAGGGAGAGATGGGATGGGGAAACATGATTGAAACTCCTCCAAAACTAGGCTACCACTTGTGTCGCTGCTTGTAAGAACATCTTGTTGAACAGCTTGTTTGTAGCTCGACGTTTGCAGCTGAAGTAATTCCTTTAAAGTAATTGAGGAAAGGATTTGGTACCCAACTCTAAACCTTTTGGGATTAGAATCGCATTGTTTCCCCATGTAACACATGCTCTTTGCCTCGTTTTTGTTCCAAATATCTTAATGGGCATCCAAACTCCACATTTGGCTACTCAGAACAAACATCTAAGCAACTATTTAAGTAGCTATATCTTCATTGTAGTTCAGGGGGGGCAGGTTTGGAAGGAAACCAAAGTGCCTAAATTCAACTCAAGTCCAGATCTGCAACACCCTCTGCTCATTCATCACCTCACAGAGGAGGCAGCTGAGCCTCGTAGGCTTGTTCCTCTGCAGGTACAGGTGTGCCCCAGTGTTGGCAGGACTGATCCAACCCAGGCACTTCTTACCTCAGTGTAGTGGGAACCCAGAAACGGCCATCTCACCAGGAAAGTTCACACCTGCCAGATTGGACCCCATGAGGTAGAGGTATGCCGGGCGGTCTTCTTAACGTGGTGTTGGGAGATCTGTGAAAAATAAGTCAGTGATTCCCCGAAATAGGGAAGTCCAGGTTCATTTTCTTCTTCTGCCCAAGCAGATTCAGGCCTACAACTTCTGCTACCTGTAAGACCCGTGTTATATCCCTCCTGTATATAAAAGTGAACTAGAGAGAGAGAGGCTCATCCGATGTCTGGTGGTTACAGCACTCCCTGCAAAATGGGACCCAGGGTTTCAGTCCCAGCATGCAGGGTTAGTTAACCTCCAGGGTTAATCCCCAGCAGTTAGATCACCCTCCTGGGAAACACGTCTACTCATGCAGACGGGGCAACGGGGACCAAGTCTCCCCTGTGCAGGGTGGGTGTTGATCAGCAAGTGCCAAGCCATGGTCCCTAATACCTCTGGATAAAAAGATGTTGGCGTCTAGCCTCAGGCATCAGCCCTTGTCTTTAGAGAGGAAAACAGATGTTGTTTAAAATATGAAATGTGCTCAAAAATGCCTTCCTGGCTTGAGTTGTGAACATGCAAGAGGCATTATTTATTTTCTTCTTCATAAAATGACTGTGTATATGAATTGCCATGCACTTGGAAGTAACGATTTTGAGAATTGCATGTGTCAACAGAGGGAACTGTTTAGGTTCTTTGACTTACTTCTGTGCTTTAACTTATGAAAAAGTAGGCACGTTAACATTATTTAATGAACTCAAATAAGAGACCAATATGTAATATATAGAGATTACCTGAAAGTGTCATCTTCAGATTTAAACTCCCTGTATACGTATAGTAAACCTACCAGTCAGTGGAACCCGAGAGTCTTTTTCTAATATTCTTCTTCATAAAATGAGTATTGCATGCTTAGTTTGAGTCCATTTTGAATTTTAGGTTGTTTAAGCTGCTTTACTATGACATTGTTCTGTACAGAAATAAGAGTGAGTGCTAATTAAGATTTCTGGCCACTGACTGCAGTAACTGACTTAGGTTTTATTAACGGAGTATATACAGAGGAAGAGGACTGAGCTCAGAACTAAATGCTGTTTGAGCATACTGGTTTACCTGTACCCAAAACGAGTGCGACTGCATAGGAAGGAGGTTGGGCTAAATATGGCCAAGTGTTTGGTCCACGATCTGAAAGTTGCCTTTTATTAACAGTGCATCCGAGCTACACATCTAGAGACAAGCACTCCGTGCAAACTGGATGCAGGCTCTGTCCAAACACAAGCTGTCTGGGCTGCAATGGCTCTGTGCTTATTTACAAGTCTGTAAGTTATACTGCAAAGAACCAGCCCCATGAAACTGTTGTCAGAAAGCTAGAGAAGCAGCATCAGCATCGCACTACCCAGAAGCCAATTTATCATTACCATCGATCGACCTTGACAATGATTTCTTTATTAGTAATAAGGGGGTGGGGTACTTGTTTTTATTTTCAGTGCTTGGTTGCAGTTATCTTGGTGAATCTTTAATCTGTCACGCAAATTTACATGTTACTTAGTTTCTGATAAGAATAGCTACTTTATTGGTACCTTTTCTATTAACTGTGCCTTGATCTTTCTTATCCTTCCCATTCTGAGCATGTTTTGGAGAAACCAAATATTTTGACTGTGAGGGCAGAAACAGGAGGGAGTTAATTCCAGATTTGAACAAGAATTGGCAAGTAAAATTAGAGATTAATTTCCTACATCCAGGTTGCTGACCATATGAATCAGCTTGTGGAAGTGGCTTGTGCAGACTGTCTTGGCTCATTAGCATGGGTGACTTCGTGCTTTCTGTACATGAAGGCAGGGGGCAGGGAGAGGAGGGGAGCCCTGTGCAAAGCCAGGAGTCGTGTATCTGTGAGGGTCTCAGGCAAAGACAAATGGGTTCCTCCTGTCCCCTCATTAAATGGGGGTGGAACTACTACTATAATCCTGGTAATGCTACTGTTACCTTACCCCATTGGGCCTCTCCACTTTCCCTATTGCCTGTGGGCCTGGGTTGTTCTCTTCCAAAACCAGCTCTGGACTGGTGTTCTCCTTTCAAATTTTTCCACACCAGCTCATTCACTGACACTTGGCCACACTGCATTAAAAAAAAAAAATCTCTTTCCCTCTGCCCTTTCCTTCTTCACTTGCTTTGTCTGTGCCCTTGTCATAACTCCAAGTCTCACCCTGCAGTGAGATGCCGAACTTTCTGCTAACAGATTCAAGGGGCAATAGTCACTGATTCACAAAGCTGTGTTTTGAAAAGCAGTATTTAAAAAGACTGGTATCTGTTAATTAAAATTTACCTGCAGTATTTCTTCTTACGATGATCAGTTATTCTCATTGGCGTCTGGCTCGGTGTTCACAACCTAATTGTATTTCAGCTACAAACTGTAAAGTTTGCCTCTTGGTCTCTGCAGGAAGCTCTGAGCACCTCGTATACTCGTTTCTTTTTTCTTTTTTTTCCCCAGCTCGTTTAGTAATCTTAGAGATGCTTGGTACATGTGTTTTAGGGATACATATCTCATAGGAAAATGTGGTGTCTGTTACAGTAATGTTTTGCCTGTCAGGACTGATGGCTCCACATACAAAATATTCCTAGATCTTAATCCAGAGGAAAGATAAGCATGCTGCTATTTTGTGGGTTTTTTTAAAGCTTTAGGCGCAGAAAGAACTATGAAAATTCAAAGCACAGTTGTTTCATTCTTCCTCTTCCATAATGGAATTGTGCATGACCCACAAGGTATTTCTGACAGAAGTACCTCCGCTAAACTTGCAGTGTTCACAAGGAATACATATGTCAACTCCGGCTTGCGAGGAATGTAGCAGTGGTGATTTGCCCTTTTTTTTTTAAAGCTTTAGGCGCAGAAAGAACTATGAAAATTCAAAGCACAGTTGTTTCATTCTTCCTCTTCCATAATGGAATTGTGCATGACCCACAAGGTATTTCTGACAGAAGTACCTCCGCTAAACTTGCAGTGTTCACAAGGAATACATATGTCAACTCCGGCTTGCGAGGAATGTAGCAGTGGTGATTTGCCCTGAATAAATTAGATAAGCCAAAAATTCATTACTCCACTGGGAGGTGAGGGGTTAGTGGTGCCTATCTCTGAAGTAGCTGTTTTAAGCACAAGTGATGAATCAAGACGTTTACCTCCACTGCACAGAAGGTGAAGCACCTCATCAGCAAATACTTCCTGTCACTTGTGGCCAGCCTGGATAGTCTCTCCGTTGGGAGCTCCTGTAGGGATTTGTTTAGCTCACCAACATTACACTACACAGCTGCTATGATATGAGAAAGTTGTGAGCATATTTACATGTTAGCTCAGGTAGCATAGTAGTAGAGGAGTCTGGCCATTCTGAATTATGCTTTGCAAATAGTCTTCTAGCACAAAAAAAGTTAAGGATAATTCCTTCTTTTGGCAGGCTTAAGAAAACTTGCACATACATGTGTAAGTATAGTTCTACATGTTTTTACAGCTAAAGTGAGGTAGTAATAGCTCCAGGCTTCACTGGCTTGCTGAAGATAGGAGTCGTGCAAACTTTTCCTCATATTTCAACTGCTTATCAATTCTGAGCCATCTGCCACTATCGTGGACCTCTGCTGAAGAAATCCTTCTAACTGTGCCCAATTATGTGAAAAACTTGATACTTTAAACAAATGAGGTTTAGGCTTAAACTATATATTACCTTTTCAAAGACTCACATGTAACTACAATCCAAGTAAGAGGATGTTTGTTTTATAGCCCTCCAGTATTCAAGTTGCCTTCATCTAAATACCTAAATTAAGAGACTGATCTCCATGTGCTCCCTCATCAATACAGAACCAGAGAGTGAATCGGAAAATGAACCTTGTCTCAGAAGAGCCTTTCTCTGTCTGTTTTCTACAGAGAGATCCTAGGTAAACAAGTAAGGTCTTGAAATTATATGGTCATTATAATACAATCCTCACATAAGAAGCAATATGAAGAAATACATTTATACAGTGAAATAAAGTATCTAGTGCTCTCAGTTCATGCTGAACTTCAGCACTGCCGAACACATCTAGTACGAAAGGACTGGGATGTAAGCGAAGATACTATATACTCCAAGCATGTATTTCAAACTGCTATCATTTCATCATTGGGGGGCCTTTGCTGCTTCTACTAAGTAAGTTTCTGTGAGTATGTACTGCAGAACCACTGCCTGGGTTGATCAGAAAACACAAATGTTCTGTCCTTCTAAATAACGGGTTTTCATAAGTTTCATCTGCAAAAAAAATATTTCAACCTGTTCTTGTCTTGAGGAATTAAGTTTTTATCATCTTTGAATATCCATGTGTTTGCAGAGCACCCATATTAGCTATTTAGTATAATAGTGTTGAGAGGGTCCTCAGGGCACTCAAATCTGCAACAGTCAAGGACAAGCCACAGTAAAAAGCAGAGCACAGTAGGCTCCCAGGTGATTCATGCAGTTGCTCCGAAGAAGCATCTTAGAGGACTATTTCAGGAAGCATGTTTTAGGACAGAAGACATATTAGCTGATGTTGAGAACCAAACCATACATTACTAATACTTACAACGTAACTATCTGGCAGCACAGAAAAGCATGATAAGACGGAGTATTTCTTTCCTCCACTGTTCTTTGTCCTACGTTTTCTGTTGGGTTCACTTAATTTTATTATTCTTGTTAGTAAAAACGAAGATCCAGCACTAAAGCATTTAAGGAACACAGCACTGTCTGCACTGCAAGCCATTAAATCTTTGTAAATCAGCCCTGGAATATCATCCTTTCCAATACATCATTATCTTTTTGCATGGCGGGTTGCTCTAATTGCAAACTGTCTAGATGAAATCCCACCCGTGCATTGTAAAACCACCACAAAGCATAATTGGATGAGTCTTAACCGTTCTTGGCAGTAGTCAATCTCTTCTACCCCAGTGGCTTGTGAAGGTATTAAAGGAAAGGACAGCTTCAATGTGTGTAAAAGAAGGTATTGGCTACTTATTTTTACAGTGAGGAGAAATCCTTTTGTGGATGGGGAGGAGCGGGGAATCTCCAGCAATAAAAATGTCAAAAAAAATCCATGAACCCATTAATGACTCAAAAATGCCTTTTGTTTCAGCAGCTTTGCTGAGTTGCCTGCCAGTAGCCAAACACCACACTAACAATCTGTTAAATTCCTTTTTTCCTTGTATTTAAACTAATTTTCAAATCTGTCTTCAGTTCCTGCCTAGGTAAAGGGAGACAGAGGCATTGTGCATACTTTTCTAAATTGGACTCATGGCCATTTCTTAACTTCCTTTCAAATGTGTTAATGCAAACAGAGAACAAGGCACGCGGCATAATTATTGGCAAGGGTGCAACACTTCACTGGATTTTAATTCTCAGATGAAATGTACACAACCTGCTGCATAGGTTGTCAGCATGTCTCAAGGACAGCCTTGCATCTATCCAAGGTGACCGTGGAGTTCATCTCCCATGGCAGGCAGCTGGTTCCCAAACTTAGCAGCTCTTTGGAAGGCCATGAATGGCCATCCTACACTCGGACACTTGGCTCAAAGAGTTTAGTAAGGACTGTTTGCATGGGAAGATCTGAATCCAGAGTTAGTGACTGATATGGGATTACCTGCGTGCTGCCTGTTGTTGGCGTATGTTCAGGCGTTTTCCAAAATAATGGTGCTCAGCAGCTTGTGGGGTGGAGTGTTAGGAACGTAGATATAATGGACAAGGTTTTTTTAAAAAAGTGTTTATTGCTTTTGCAAGTTTCTTCTTTTCCTGTTCCCGCTGTAAAAAAAATCAACATAACATGGAGATGTTCAGATCTTTAAAGTGTCATAAAGTGGGCATTGAAAAGTCACTGGCACCAAGAGGAAGCCAAAGAAGGCACCTCACTTCGTGTAAGCCTACTATCATAAAACATTAAAGTCCTTTCAGAGTGTGTGGCTTTCAGCTCTCTCAGGCACATAAGAGTGGTAGCAGCTAAATATGCCTGACTGTCAAGTAGTTTTGCTTAAGAAATACGGCACTATGTGTTCAACGATTTCTGTTAGCTTCCCAAGAAAACTTTCTAGTTAAATATTTCTCATCAAAAGTAAAGCTTGATTCATCCCTTCATTCATCTCACCTTTACTAACTACTAACCTAGTTACTCAGGCAAATGTATAGGAAGGTTTGATCTCCTTTTTTTTTTGAGTTGGAAAACTTCTGTGGCAATGTAACAGCCATTTATGCCTGTGAAAAT
The DNA here is from genome assembly GCF_000699145.1 of Aptenodytes forsteri. Lineage (NCBI taxonomy): Eukaryota > Metazoa > Chordata > Aves > Sphenisciformes > Spheniscidae > Aptenodytes > Aptenodytes forsteri. The sequence goes on from NW_008796043.1 coordinate 4,667,599, forward strand.
TATCACTATCCATTCCCATTTTTAGATAAAGGAAGTTACAGCCAGCATTTACTGCAAGCACACTATCCCTCGTGGAGCTTATAATAACATTTATTAGCCAATACTGTTGTATTCACTACGGGATATGTGTCTCAATGAGAAGGGGAAGTGGAGAGGGGAAGCAACTAATAGAATTTTACATATTTAGATAATTTTTTTGTCCTCAGAACTTCCCGTGTCATTGTTTTTCCCCTAGGTCTTTTTTTTTTTTCCCCCTTCTGTTTGGGGCTTTTTTTTCCTGATAGATTCTTTCTTCTTTTGCCTCATGTCGCTTGGAGGGAGCCCCTTTCAAGTGACTCCCACTGTGCATATGTTGTTCCTTTAGGGTGTTACCTGAGACTTCTCTGAATAGTTCTGCCCATCCTTCTCTGAAGTCTTTAATCCCATGAAAAATCCTTCAATAGTGGATCCTACAGCTGCATTCACAGTTTCTGAGACTAAAATGCAATCCTCTTCTGGTATCTCCTTGGGTTATCCCCTGAGGTTGGTCCTGGATCCCAGGCGGACTGTTTGAAATGGAACAAAATCAAGACCACACACCTTTCAGTCTGTCCTTTTGCCTCCTGGCCTGGTGGAACCGAGGCATCTTCCACTAGTTCAGGATGGCAGGCTGAATTCAGAAGGCTGAACTTTCCTCTGAAGTGTAGCGCTCATTTTAGTGGCTTTAGTTTGAAATTCAGATGGTTTAAGTGTCTTTGCACTGAAATATCGCCTGAAATAGACTGCTAAATTCAGATTACATGCCATAGGAAGTCATGAGGTACTGCTTCCCTCTCTTGAATTTTCTCTGCAATGGGGAACACCAGTACAGTCATGTATCACTGGAGACTGTCTTCTAAATTACAAAATTCCCCAGAGCTGCACCGATGAGTTTACAATTGTTGGTTACTTTAGCATTGTAGTATAACTTTATTCCTACTTCTGTTGAGCCTGGTATTGTGTGGTTGATTTCTGTGTATCACGTATTTTTCAGTTTCACCTTTTTAAGTTCCAGGTTTTCCTTTTAAAGTCAAAGCATTTAATTTATTTGTAAGTCTGTGGTTCTGCAGTAGCACTTGTAAGTTGCCATTCACTGTGATGCTGAAATTCCCATTAGGCTCATAGTCATCCCCTGTTTTACTACTAGTACTACCTTCTGTTATTACACGCTAACTATGCTCCTGAATTCTTTCCGTCCTAGGGCAGAAGGGATAAATCTCTAGGCACATGTGTTTCATTTGTTTTAAAGAATGAAATACTAGACAACAGAATTAAAAAAACCAAATTATTCTAGAAAAACTGACCACGTCAAACTGAAAGAATTCAAGTAGCCTTTTGCATCTCTGAAAACACCAACATGCCCTCTCTCACAGATGTGCAAGTCCTGCATGGCTCTGTTCTTTTATTTGCTTTCACCAATACAAAAATAATTTTACTCAGTTCAGTGAAAACAAAGACCTGATCATCAGTGGTTTGCAGCAATACAGAATAGCCTGATCCCCTGGTTTTGTTTTTGTCATTGGAAATTATTACACTGCAAGATAGGCTAACTTTTCTTGGAACTGCTTGTTTTTCCATAGGCTTTATTTCAAACTGGAATTCAAATTGTGTTCCATGCATTACCATTTATTACATTATTCCTCTGAATTTTTAACAGCCTTATTTGAGTCGGCCTATGAACTTTCCCATCCCCCCAAATCCACACTTATAGTCTGCCAGTCCACAAATCAAGTTTCCAGTAAATGTTTAATCGGTTTATGGCAGAAGAGTCTTTTTTTGTAGGTTTCCAAAAAAGTTAGACTTATGAAAGCAGTCAGGCAGTCTGTGCATGTGTGTCCATCTAACCATTTGGCTATCTGCTATTTGCAACAGGACGTTTAAAAACCTGTTGACCAGCATTCCCCCTCTCCAGAAGTGTAATGAAAATAGGCAGCTGTATGGATGTCCCAATGCAGCAGGCTTGCCTACTGACAGGAGAAAAAAACTACAAGCTTTAGTAGACACACAAGAATCCACTCAGGAATGAGAAAGCAGAAATACCCAAACTGCAAGAAACTTCAGTCAACTTGCATGATACAAGACCCTGAAGAATTTGACAGCAAAACACAGATCCGAGCTTTGCCATTTCTGCAGCTTGTGGATTGCATCGTGGCTGGGGACATTAAAAGAGATGTTTGGGAGGAAAGTCTCATCTTTTCACATTCTTTGCAGGGTCGCTAGTTGATGTTTAGTTAGTTGATGTCATTAATGTTGATGTTTAAATAAGTCAGATGGAATCGGCTCTAAAGGCACCTATTTTGCCTTACCGGCTGTGAAAGCAGCTAGCTCAGATTCAGGCATCTGTGTTGCAAACACCTCTATGTGCATGCAGTCCAACGCATCCCACTTCCATGATCTATCTGTAGGGGGACAGGAATAGGACCTTTTTGGAGGGAGGATTTCGTCTGTCACTACACGCCGCTCAAACCCACTGATGTCAGCTATTTAGGAGCCCTAGGTTCGTCCCCTACCACCACTGGGGGACAAGGTCTGCTCCAAGTCACAGAGGTGGAAGCAGATCCAGCAGCTGTTAGCGTGACTGTGCCAGTGCGCTCTGGAGAGCTGTTAGCGGCCGTGCAACTCAACCAGTGCTGTCGCGGGGGAAAATGTGTTCAGTAGAGAAAAGCACCTGGCCACTCCTACCAGGACTATCAGCCTCCCTGTGTGAACCTCTTCTGATTTCTTAAAAGGTGTGGCTTAAGCTATTTATTTTTGTAGGAAGACCTACGGTGCGCTAACAGGTAAGCTTTAGAAGCATCTATTTCAGTAATTAGCCCAGCTTGTTGTTAAATTACATGTATCGACCAAGTGGTTCAAAAGAGACTTTGTAGTACTAAATGTGGCTTGGTCGCGAGCATGCACCGCCATCCTTGCTGCTGTTGCAATGTGAATGGGCTGGGCTGGGCTGTCGCTGCATTGTAAGCTCTGCTCCTTTCCATGTTTGCAGGATTTCACACTCCCACCTCCGGGGACGCCGAGGAGAGCAGCGTGGAGCAGGAGCGCTCCTCCTGGCCTCACTAAGCATGAGATGGCCATCTCGGGTGGCAGGCACTGGTGGGGCAAGGCTGACCCTTTTGGTGTGGTGGCTGCCTCCGTGGTGAGCCAACTGTCTGACCAGCAGAAGGTGAGCGAGTCACCTCTTAGCCAGTTCAGAGGGGTGTATTTACCGCCTGCACTGCACCCTTTGAACAAGACGTTAGTCAAGGGTGGCAAGTGGAAGGATGTGGATAGCACCCAGGAAAAGCGCAGGTCCTTCCTGCATGACTTCTGTAAGAAATACAACAGCAGAAAGAAGCTGCGAACCCACCTCATGCACCTGGTGTCAAGAATTTACGTGGAGGACAGGCACAAGGTCCTGTACTGTGAAGTGCCAAAAGCAGGCTGCTCCAATTGGAAAAGGGTCCTCATGGTGCTCAATGGACTCGCCGCTTCAGCACAAAACATTTCCCATGACGATGTGCACTATGGAAAGCATCTAAGGAAACTGGACAGTTATGACCTAAAAGGGATATACACACGCTTGAACACGTACAGCAAGACTATATTTGTACGTGATCCTATGGAAAGACTGGTATCTGCCTTCAGGGATAAGTTTGAACATCCAAACAGCTATTACCATCCAGTATTTGGGAAGGCAATAATTAAGAAGTATAGACATAATGCAAATGAAGAGGCACTGAAAACAGGATCGGGAGTTAAGTTCAAGGAATTTATCCAATATTTGCTAGATTCCCATCGCCCAGTAGGAATGGACATTCATTGGGAGCAAGTCAGTAAGCTCTGCTATCCCTGCCTCATCAACTATGATTTTATAGGAAAGTTTGAAACCCTGGAAGAAGACGCCAATTACTTTTTGCAGCTGGTAGGTGCTCCAGCCGAGCTGAAGTTTCCTAAATTCAAAGACAGACATTCCTCTGATGAGAGAACAAGTGCAGAAGTAGTGAGGCAATACTTAAAGGAATTGTCTAAGGAGGAGAGACAACTGACCTACGACTTCTATTACTTGGATTACTTAATGTTCAATTATACATCACCAATTGTATAACACCAGAATAGCTTCAGGCTTCTATTAGATATTTATCATTTTGAGATTCAAAACAACTACTTTGATGTTAGCCCCGAAAGGAAACAAAGTTACTGCTAAGTGGAGTTGTCTTGACTTAGTGGGGATTTCATAAGCTAGAGTGACATCAATTGACATTAATTTATAGGAGAATGCACCAAAAAAATCCAGGGAAACAGCATAAATTGCACTAAAACGCCTGAAAAAGCTGCTTTTACCATTATGGATTATACTGTGGAAACAGTAGCGCAGCCAGCTGTTGCATTAGCTTACCTAATATTCTTTTAATAGTTTAAGAAAAAAGCATTCAGAGTAGCATGATTCTTTTTTGGTGTGTCTGCTTTAGAAATTGTTTTTGAAACTATTTTTGAATGTATTTTTTACTTTCTGTCACTTATTAATAAAGAAGCATTGGCTAATGTTCTAAAATGTTTGCAGCATTCTCAGTCGCAAGGCTTGGTTGTTTGATTACCATTAGACTGTAGCTGGTTTTAGACCTGTTTTTTATTGAAGGATGCTCTTGAATACAAATGGATAAAACTACAAATAACACAGCAGCTCAACTGTTGAGCAGAGTAAATTTGGGTAAGCCTGTGATCTGAAGGCCCAGTCCACTACCCCATTTTGATTGATGCACTAGAGTTGACAAACATGACCCTCCTTTCAGAGAACTGCCACATACATTAAAATTAACATTTTAATTTACAGTGGAGTCAACCACAGGATGCATACTGTGGTCCCAATATTCAAGATATTCTTCATCTTTGGTGATAGGGCAAAGTCTTAGGGTGGTAGCTATGGGACATTATAAGGTCTGTACTGAGAAGCGACTTCATTGCAACCGGTGTGACCACTCTTGGTCTGCCAGTGTCCGATCATCAGCCCGGCTCCCAGCAATTTATTACACAGAAGGTGTGTATGCCCACTGCCTCCCAAACCCATGGACTGGTTTTGTCCCCAGAGCTTCCTAAAGTCACCTGTGTTTTGCTGTCCTTCATGCCTTGTCAGCAGCCAGCAAACCCCAGGGGTGGGGTGGATGCTGCAGTGTTATGTGGTGGGATGGGTATTGGTGATTCGTCGTAGAGGCAGTTGTGTCCAGAGTCCCACAGTCCTAGTTATAAAAGGAAGAGGTACCTTCTCTCCTCCTCTTCCCTCTCCTCCCTCAAGTTCTGTCTGACCAATGCATGCGGTTGTTCCTGCAACCCGCAGTTGCACGTGGCATTGTACAATGGATGGCCAGGGTGTCCCAGGAGGAGGAGAAATGGATAGGGAGAAATCCCTATGTGCTTCCAAAATAAAGATGACACCGATGACACCTATTCTTTGCTTCCTGGAGTGGTTTGGGGCATCTTGCTCCAGTGTCTTGATATAGCAAGTTGTAGAATAAGGAAACAGCCTGGCAGGAAACTGATGCAAGTAAAATGTCCTTTTCATCTGTTCCCAACCACTGCTCACGACTAGCGCTATTGCTGTCCTTTCCCTCATCTCAGGCAAATGCACTGCGTCAGTCCTTCCACAGGAGTAATTGTGGGTCCCTGCAGAAAGGAGAGACCATTTTCTACGTACCCTTGCTGCTTGTTTCTCCCTCAGTTTTCTCCTCAGAAGAGGAAAAAAGCCACCTCCAGCCCCCGCAGTGCCAGTGCGTAACTGAGCAGGCTCTGCACGTCTCTCCTCGTGGCAGGATGAGCCGCTCCGAGGGGGAAAGGTAAAAGCATACTGGGCAGCCCAAGTCGGAGGTGGTGCTGTATGTGACTAGCAGCACCCGTAGCTGAAGCCAGCCTGTTCCCTGGGGCTCTGGAGCAAAGAGGAGAAGAAGGAAAAAGCCCACAAGCCATCATCACCATGAGGTGTGGAGAGGTGCAGGTGTTCAGCACTGACAAGGAGGTGCAGGGATGCCTTGGACAGGTAAACGCACACACTGTTACTTTGTGAGCTGTTGCTGTGCCTAGACAGACCCAGAAGTGTTTGGGACGGGATATCCAACCATTGAACTGCCCCGATGCGTGGCTTTCCTCAGGTGAACAACGTGTCCCTAAATCTCCCCCTTTAGACTCAAGATGGTGTCTGACGCCCACCTTCCCTGGCAGAAATCCCTCCTGATTTTCCTGTGGGCTCCATCCCAGAGCACGGAGTGCCGGAGCTGCACTGCTCTGCCCAGGGCACCATGGGGAGCACAGCTGCCCCACGGCCAAGGGCTCGGGCCCCGGGGCACCATGCTGGAGAGCTGGTTCCTTGCAGCCGCTGTCATGCTGCACACCAGTACGCTGCCACTCCAGTGTTGTGCACCATGCTGGTTAATGGCTGGGGTTGAGTTCCCATGTGTCTTTACCCAGCACAAATTTTTTTTTTTTTTTGGCTGTGCACTTTC
>NW_008796043.1:4674157-4687220 GCF_000699145.1 Aptenodytes forsteri
CCCATGCTGGTTAATGGCTGTTATTGAGTTCCCATGTGTCTTTACCCAGCACAATTTTTTTTTTTTTTTTTGGCCGTGCACTTTCATGACTGTTGCTCTCAAGTGGGACTATGCATAAGGTCATTAAAGAGCAGCTCCTGCCAGAGTTTTGATTTTGTGTCATCCAACCTCCTAACTCATCTGAAAACTGCCTTAGATTTCACTTGGATTTGACCTTGGTGTAAAAAGCATCTGTTCCATGGATGCAGCGGAGCTCACTAGATCCTTTGCTCTTGTAAGTATTGATTCTCACCTCAAATCCCGAATGAATCTCTCTTGCCTTGTAGGGAGGCCGTTGAAGATGTTAAATAAAAAATAAATGTACACCAACCTTTGGATGTCTATATATTTGCTTTGTCTTGTCTGTTGTGGATGTGTATTAATTAATTGTTAATTTACGGACAAAAAAATGGCTCATGTACCAGTAATTTCCAAAAAACATGAGAAAAAAGTTTAACATGCTCATAAAGAATGGAGGCCAATTTATATATGAGTTTTGTATGAATTCTTTAATTCAGAGAAATAAATAATAGTAAATGACAAAGTCTCTGAAGAACTTAAGCTTCACCTTGAGCTTGCTTTAGTGACAAACTTTCAGCCTATCTGTTCAGGGAATGACAGAGATTCGGGGGTGGGGGGATGTAATTGTTTTGAAAAAGCTGTACAGTCTCATAAGATTTCATCTACTAACTGGTCTTAGATAAAGCTATTGTTTGAGTCAGGGGAGGGTGAAAGAAGTTATTAGCAAATGTTTGGCTTCTGCAAATGAGAGGGAAAATGACATTGATTTGCATGCATCTGTGGACATAGACGCCAGGTCCCTGGATTGTCATCTTGAAAATCTGGTACGGTTTGCATTTGTGATTTAAAAGGGGAGGACACTACTTAAGGCTTTTAAAGCATGTATGTGCACAGAAGCATAATTGTTTTAGCCGCACTGTTGTTCTATGGCTCTGGTGAAAGTAATTTAACTTCTTTGTATGCTCAACTTCAAATTTCATAGCCCCTAACTGCACTTAAAAATTCATTTTTTGAAAATCTAACCCAGACTTTTGTAAAGAAGAGCCTCTCCATAGTCATCTTCAGCGACCTAAGGGATTCAGATGATCTCAGTAGCAGAATCTAGATTGTACTTTGCCTCATTAACCACATTTTGAAAATCACCAGCCTGCTTTGCCAGGAATTAAGTTACATGATTTAAAATTAACATAAGAGTTTAGCATAATTGAAGTGGGACTGTGATATCTGACTTATGGGATTATAAAGGCATAATTTGCAGCTTAAAAAATAACCTCTATTTTCAAAAGTAAATTTTAAAAGGTCAAAGTGTGATGTTGGGTTGTAACTTGGCTTATGTTTTGTAAGACTGATAGGCAAAAACAAAAACTGAAGGTCATCTGCTATAACTAGTGTAAAATCCCACCTCCACAACTGTGCACAGATGTTTGTTTCACTCAGAAAATGATATTGGACGTATGCAGAAGAGGAATGAAAATACACGCCACAACATTTGGTGCAATTACACTTACTTACACTAAAGATCAGCTGCAGCATGCAGCGTCTCTTTTGAGGGCTTCATTACAGTAAATGCTTTTTAGTTATGAACATTTCTTCATTTGAAGATCTCTAAGCACTCCTCTAATGCAGGTCTGTTGTCAGGGCAAGTCAAATGTGCTTGTAAAGGCATTACAGCGAGTCCGTGGGAGGGCTGGAGCTGGAGGAGAGTGCTCCCTTGGCTCATTTGTCTCTTCCAAACACCTGACAGTTGTGCTTCCCTCCTGAAACAAAAACTTCATTTTTGCAAAATAATGTTCCATATTTGTCTTTCTTCTAAAATGAATCAGTATTAAGTAAAATTAAATTATTTTATTTAATAATAAAAATATTTTTAATTAATAAAGAAAAATAACTTAAAAAATAAACTGCATAGGTGTGCATTCTCAAATTCTGATATATTTGCCCACATAAGGCAGTTTCCTCTTTCCATGTAGGATTTGGCTTGCAAATCTCAGACACAGCCATTACGCCCATCTCTTCTAAAACTGCTGGTAAACTGTTGCTTGCTGGAAATCAGAGGTGTGCAGCCACAGTGCAATCAAACATGGCACATCCTCTTGAAATGTCCTCTGGTGTAACTCCCCCAAAAGGCCAAATTTATTGGAGCTACTGCTGCCTCGGGCTGTTCTATCTTGGTGATGTGTCATTGGAGATCACCACTTTAATTTTAAAGGTAGTTTAAATTTAAATGAAAATTACAATATGACACTGCAAAAGTCTGAGGGAAAAATATTTTAATAGAGTTTTGTATTGTATATGTAGGTTATATATAAAAGTCTTTGTTGTATGTGCCTTCAGGCTAACAATGCATCAGATAAGTATTTTTAACTGTAACATTAATGCCAGTTTATCAGCTGTGTAACCTGCTGTGATGCTTTCAAAACTAAATGAATTTGGCCTCGGAACCTAATGTCCGAAATCAGACTGTAATTTATTACACTTCAAAAAAATACAGATGTGCCTGTCCTGTATCAACCAATTCATTTACAGTTCAGAGGGCAGGGCAGGAACACAGAGTACTGGGGGGTGTAAGACTCAGCAGAGGGAATCTGCCCATAACCCCAGATACCTGGGACTGATTTGCCTTCTGAAATGTGTATATGGGGGTGGGTGGAGGAAACAGTCATATTACTTAGTTTAATGAAAATGTCTTAGATTAAATTTGGTATTCATAAAAATATCTATTTGGGGGAGAACTGCTTGAGCTCTTGGCGCTGTAGCTAATTGCAGTGAGTCGCACAGGTTTCTTCTATGTTAGATGTAGCTTTGCTTGTGGCTGGAGTAACAGACTTGGACTTCAGAGACCTGGATCTTTCTCCAAGTTCTGTAACTTCATGGACTTGTTGGACAAACTTGAACTGCTCTCTGCCTCAGTTTCCCCACTGGTAAAGTGGTCCTGTAAATGGAGGGTAATTATACCACGTGCCTTCTCCTAAAATCATTGAACGATGCGGATAAACAGCTGTGGTTAGAAATTGTTAGTATGGAATTTAACTCGTAGGATGTTGGATAAACAGCTGTGGTTAGAAATTAAGTGTTAGTATGGAATTTAACTCGTAGGATGTTCATATCCTTTCTTTATGTTTTATTTCCAGTGGCTCAAAGGAAGCCGGGCACTTCCCAGCTTTGTTCCAGCCGAGAAGTGCATCATTCAGCTCTGTTCTGGGCAGTTGGCAGCCTTAAGAAAGCATGCTCTGTTTCAAAACACTGTGCATCTGTCAAGCCTGCCCAGGCACTGCCTCAGCATAAAAGCAGTGCCAGGTTGTCTGACCAGGGGAAAGTGCCCCTCCGGTTCCTTTTGTACAGAGGAGAGCTGACAGAAACAGGGTGAGAATTTTGCTGTCTCATTTTATTCTGAGCCCAAATAAAGAGAAGCTATTTTATTTTGGTGCAGTAGCCCTAAATAAAATGATGCTTAACTAGAGAATTCTGCAGAAGCGGAAAAAAGATCTGAGTGCAGTAAGTGACATTAGTGGATCCCATCCATGTATGCAAACTCCTGCCTTCTCCCAAACACCAGGGCTGTGTAACCCAGTACCCAGGGCCGCGTCCCCCCAGCCCTTCCTGAGGTCCTGCCAACCCTTGTGACAGTCTCCAGTTTACCTGGCTGCTAGAGACTCTCAGGATTTATCTCCTACTAACATAGCCACTTTTTCTATGGCTCTGTGGAGGCTACTAATAACATGGAGACTGTATTGATACAGACTACGTTGCTTTCTTCTATTTGTCTTCAGAAAGTGATGTGATTAACAACCCTGAGAGAGGGGAAAGAGTCCTTACAAAAGGAAAGGGAAAAATCTCAAGGCCGCGACCGTAACTTTTGTTTTAGTATATGTAATTGTTGCTTCCTTTCCTCTGTCTTCTCACATACAATTTCCTGCCCTCTTTAAGTATGTCAGCACAAATGGGTGAGACCAATTGCCGGTTCGCCCTCAGCTGTCAATTGTAAGCCAGCTCCAGTCCAGCACATCTATGTTATCATGGCACTGAGGCTGCACTAATAAGCCTGCCTGAGAGTATGGTACTGTCAGTCACCATCTGTGCACACATATCTGTCTTGTCCTTGTCATGTAGAAATTCCTCCTATGTCAGGGTTTTTTTTTTTTCCTCAAATTCCTTCCAGAAACCACAGTTTCCCCAGAACCTCCCGATACTGCTCATTTCCCAAGATTTGCAAATTTGAAGTGTCCCATATGATTTGCATTCAAGAAACAGCATTCTGAGACATAAGGTGTAGGAGCAGAGCAGGTTTATCTGGGCATTTCAGCACACAGAGATGTAAATCAACACCCAGTGGATTGTAAATACATATCAGTAGGATATTAAGTGCTAAAGGTTTAATTTTCCAAAGCTAGTTACTTGGGTGTAAAAACTGGGTGTAGGCAGACTAGCACCTGCCTATTGAATTATCTCATTCTTGATAAAAGCAGACACACACAGAGACAGATTTTTAAGTTTTAGGAATGACAGAGTTACAATTCATCTGAGAAACAACGTGTGTTCAGAGAGCTGAGTTCAACTACATAGCAGTTCCCTCCCTACAAACTTGCACAAATGCATGTATAAATGAATGCGCATGTTTTATAAAGCACATGCATGCACACACACACACTATATATATGTGAGTCTCATAACATTCAGCCAAATGTTTCTCAACAATGGTAGTGGGAGCTACTTAGCTTAAGTCCTGCATTTGACTTTGAAGATCTTAAATGTGTATTTAGATACATACTCTAAAGAAAGAGAGTTCCCATCGCTCAGGATGTACAGACAGAACTTCGATTAACACTGTTTTCATCTCCAGCTATAGCAGAGAATTAATATGGTCGCATTGTATATGCAAAGGTATCATATGCTGTATAGGCACATAAAACATTTTATTAGCATGTTGCAGAGCCACGACGTTATTCCAAATGAACCTAAGCTACTTGCAGGGACTGCAAGTTTACCTCTTGCACAGGTTTTCTTTCTGCTTCTTTAACTTGCCTGGGACAGGATGTTGCCAGGTCTACGGGTCTGCAGTTTGGGCAGCTGCGCCTGCTTCTGATCGTGGGTATGGCTACATAGTTTTGGGGGGAGGCTCCCTGGTGGGGAACTTGGTAGGGGGGGAAGTGGGCAAGGGTTTGCAGCATCTCTCTGCTTTCAAGGAAGTTATGGTGTTACCTATAATGCACTCCAAGCCATAGACACCAGCTGTCACCTTTGCTGTGACTTCTGCTATTCTCTTCAAAAGGAAAAAAAAAAAAACCAAACAAACAGAAAAAGGACAGAGGGAAAACCTTTAATGAGAAGGGGAAATGTTAATTGTGGCTGGAGGAGACAGTGCACAATAAGAAATTGCTGCTTTGCTCTCCTATCTCTGATGAAAGTACCCTAAGACTGCAGCACAGCAAAAGCTCAGCTCCAAGGGAGGATGATGTTTCTCAAAATCCTCGTGATCCCTGCAGGTCCTCCTGAATAGCAGGGAAAACACAAACACAGAACCAAAGTTAGATGCAATTGTTCTGTGTCTCAGCCATGCTGGCAACAAATTCTCTTCTCCCTTTTCTCCCTGAATCTTTTTGGCTGTCTCCAGCCGAGTGGCTGCAGTGGGTCCAGGACACTGCGCTGCCTCTGCACACAGAAACTCCCCTAACGGAGACAGAATCTGGCTCACAATTTATTTCCTGCCTTGCTTTACTTAAAAGTGATGCTAAGACTGAAATTCCCAGCTTAAGCTGGTATACATTAGGCTACTCAATCTGCAAGTCAGCAATTGGAGATAGCAGGCAAAACTTTTCAGGTGGGCTGAGCAACCGCTGCTGCCAGGCACATCAATAGGAGTTGCAAGGGCCACCTCTGAAAAGCAGGTGGCCCTAAGGGAGACTCCTAAGCGTGGCTGAAAAACCCGATTCTTAGGAAACTGTGCCTAACAGCTTTTTAGTGTAAAAAGATACCCCTAAACATACTTTAACTGGAAGCAGCAGAGGCTACTTTGCCAAAACCACACCTTTCTGAGCAAGCCATGGAGAAGGAGAGGGAGTATTTTGGGACATTTTGAGAGATTCTCTTTAGCACTTTCAGTTCTGCTTTCCGCTCCCCCTTCCGGCAAGCACCAAGGCATTTCTTTCATTTATTGCAATTTACCCAAGGAAAACAAGCTTTCCCACTGACATCTTTATAGCTAAAATCTGCTCTCTGTGCTGTCTTGGTTGCAGAACTGGGCTCAGGCTGAATGAGAGAAGCTGGGAACTCATTATGTAAAATCTACGGCAAGTGAGCTTTTCTAGTGCTATTATGCCCTGACCTCTTATTTTGGCGCAGTAACAAAACCATTGAGTCTGGACAGTTATAGGGTTTCCCAGGCTCTTTTTTTTTTTTTTTTCCTTTTTCTTTTTGGCCTCATCACAAAACCCAAGTGACTCAATGGTGTGCCCAAACTTCTGAAATGGTCTAGGACTTTCAGTATCTCCAACACACAAAGAAACAGTAGGGAAATATGTGCATTTTATTTATTCATTATTTAATCAGGACAGTCTCCTGTCTAAAAGTTCCTTGCTCTGGATCACATTAGAAATCTTTGACACGTTTTCCAGTTGTTTGATATTTGGGCTACACTATGATCCCTATTGCTTTACATTCACTTTGTTTTCTGTATGTGGCTTCAATTCTCCATTTTTCCAATAAATTACACTTGCCTGTAACTCAGGTGATTATTTTTCCCTCCAAGACTCACTTGAGCATCCTCACTTGAGTAAAAAACAAAGTTTAAAAAAAAATTGAAAATAAATAAAATAAATAAAGTGAATAGAATAGAATAGAATAAGATAAAATAATACAAAAATAAGATAAAATAATAAAAAATAAAAGCTTTCTTGGCTACAGGCTGCTAGGACTTCATATGCATTTTACGCCAGTTCACAGTCTTGGAAACTTGGAAATATCTACAATTTCTCAGGTACACTGTCAGCTCTTTGAGACAAAGCAATTGGGATCAGGGTGACCTTTTAAGGATGAATTACAAGATTCTGAAACTGGACAGCAAAAATTGTATTGCGAGACTGCGCGGAAGCGCCCTTCTGTGCCTTTCGTCCTAAATAGGTTCAGTTTACAAGTCAAAAATAATTTTCTAAGAGCCCATTCTGCAAACTCCACCCTGCAACACTGAGGACCAGGCTGGGTGGTTTTCTGCCCCCTCTGGCACCCCAACGACCGGCCATGCCATGGCGGGAGCTTCACCGATAACGGTGCCGGTGAGGCGTGTAGCTGAAAAGAATCCCTTTCACTGGCGTGTTGTTTCTGCTGCGCTGCTGGTAAGAAAAATGTGCTCATGTCAGTCAAGTATGCCGGGTGAAACTGAAAATCAGATGGGTATTGTAGATGTTTCACTTACACAAAAAGGGACATGTGAAACCATAAACTTCTCAAAAATTTCCCTTTCTCTGTGTGCATTCTTATAAAGGTATTTTTAACCTTTTTTTAACAGGGATCAGCCTTTTTTGGCCCGTATCCTTGAAGAGTTATCATCAGCCATATCTGCTTCTTTTTTTAACACTAATTTAACATAGTATCTGTCTTCACAAAAATAATTCTCTCCACGAAACTCACAAAATCCACTGTAAACAGCAACTTATAGCAGGGCTATCTACCATCTATTCAAAGCGTGGATGCAGGAAAAGAGAAGACTGATGAGTCTAGAGAGGTAAGTCATGAAGAATGGTCTCAGACTAGTTGCTCTGTATTAATAAGATAAGTCTGCAAACAAGTCAAAAAAGTATTTATTATCCCCAAAGTCTTCTGGAGTAAATGTCCTTTAGTATTGTTTTTAACTATTCACACAGCTCACAGCTTTTTTTCCCTCAGTTGGCTTTGCAAAAGAGCAGCTTGCCAATCTATAAGTGCCCATAGAAGGCAGTCGTGGAGGTTAGATTAGAAAATGTTGCTTAGAAAGAAATATGAGATGTGGAAGTAGCATGAAGCAGGAGAGCCCTCTGGTCCTGTGCTTGATTTCATCCAGTCTTTGCGGACTGCATCCGCCACACACCCTCCACCCCTGTGGGGTGCAAGGAAATGACTGAATACTGGACTTGAGCTATAGGCCTCAAAAGACTGTTTTTTGTGGCTGCATGCGCTCCCAGAGCATCTTCACTAGAGTTCAGTAGCTGAAGACAAAATATTGTTAACTGTTCACCAACCAACCATCCATCCGTCCGTGCAGTGGCTATAAGCTGGTATCAGTAAAGCTGAAGAAGGCAGCAAGAAGCGTTTGTTTCTTTGTATTAATCTCTTTTATCTTTGTTGACAATTGAGCCAACACAAGCATCTCCAAAGCAGTACAGCTTCTGCCGTAGAAGAGACTGAATGACTCCAATTGCCATTTCCGAGTTCAAAACCTTTGTCCTAGTCCAGTAAAAATGTGGCATCTGTATCACAAGTTACTAGGCTTTATCTATTTTTTTCTTCAGGCTGTAAACATGAAAAACTGTCAGAAATGAAACAAATGTTCTACAAAGGATTTCGAGAAAAACATGCTGTCAGATTTTCTTCAGAAGCTTATGGACAAAAGAGCCTGAACTTGTAAATATTCATAGTCAGACCCTGCTTTTCAGTTAGTTCAATGAAAGATGAGCCTTTGCATAGAAAAAAGATCAACATCTTCACTTCTATGGCCCGAGGTTTTAGCTTTTAGAAGGTATTTATGTTGAGAGGGAAGAAAAACCCTGTAAAATACATAGTATTAAGAAGACAGTTACTATTGTAATCTACAAAGACAGCCTGAATGATCTGAAGCAAAACTGTCTTTCTCAGAATGTGCTGCATAAGCCCATTCATGGCATATGTTTCCACTAGATGTATAAATCCTATGAATATGAAGCTATATATGTATTATATATATTAACATTATATTACATACAGCAGATGGCTTGGACAAAGAACAAATTTCTAGCATTGGGCCACACGTCAAATATACTATGCCACTGAGGCTCAGCCTTGCCAAAAAAAAAAAAAAGAAAACCACCAACAACACAGGACAGATTTAGTTTTTACAATTACACATTGGTTGACAGAGGTAGCTGCATGGAGCAATGTGTTTGAGTGTTTCTAGAGGCTTTACCACAATACCGAGTGACATTTGTTTAAAGCATTACCACTGTACATTAACCATGGAGCGGTAAAGGGATTCAGACCTCGTTGACAAATCTCTGAAGGTACTTAATGGACTAGTCATGGCAGCAGTTGGTAGGGATCTGAAGGGATCGCTGTGAGGCCTCATGTGCTTCAAGGTTTTCGTCAGTGAGTAAATCTGGAAGTAAATACAGAATCACTGCCAGTATAGTTTGAACATGACTTAAATTAGTAGTCTGAGAAAAGGATGGCCAAACACAGCAGACTGGATTGTTCTCTAGCATGATCCCTGTCAGACAGAATGTCTGCAAAATTTCATGTCTCGGAGTGAAACAAGACTTATCTACAGAATGAGGGCTATATCCTGAGAAGGTCTGAGGAGCTGTTGTGGAGAAGCAAGGAAGAATGCTTCCTCAATGCAAAGCTGCAGTAAGAATGGCTAATTCAATTCCTAGGTGTGCTACAAGAAATGCTTTTACTTCAGAATATGCCTGCTGGGAGTCCAATATTAAAAATGCATTTTTAAAAGCATGTTGAAAAAGTGATGAAGGCACAAACAAGAGCTGAAAAAAAAGTTAGAGAAATTTCTTCAGAGTGAGAGACTTCAAGAGCTCAGTCTGCTTAACTTATCAAAAGGATGATGAAGAGATGACTTACTCACATTATATAAGTATCCTCATGGGGAGACAGCAGAAGTACAAGAGGCTTTTTAATCTGGGGGAGAACAGCATAATAAGAACCACTGTATGGCAGATTAATTCATACAAACTCAGTTTAGAGACAAAGACCATTTTTGGTGATGAAAATGGAATTTTGGGAATAAGCTACCAAGGGAATGGGTGGATTTTTCTATCCCATGAGTTTTCAAATCAAGCAAGGATGCTTTTTGTAAAATATATTTAACCAAATATAAGTTATTGAACTCATGAAATGTGTCATGAGGTAAAGTGTAATGGTCTACGATATATAAAGTTAATTAGAAAATGTTATGTTGCCATCTAGTCTTAAACACCATGATTCTTTGAGCTCCGTTTCTATAGAAAACTGAAGTGGTGGTGAGGGAAGAGGCTGAGCATTTGGAGCTTAGAAACAGTGGCAGGACTGTAAGGGAGAGCAACTCAGATTGGTCTGGATGTTACAGAGCATAAAACAGTGGTATATATGAAATGGAGTACTACATTTTCTGTGGCTGATAAAATCTGTGAGAGCTTAACCAAATTTCAGTGTCTCAGCTAGCAAAGTTAGACAAATCTTTGGCCCCACTGGCTAAGACTACACAACCCTCAGCATACGGACCACCAGCATTTTAGGCTGTTTTTCCCTCCCAGCACATGCAGAGCCTCCTGCACCCTGCCCTGTGCCACTGCATGTCGTTGCCCCCCTCTACAAGAGAGCTACTTCTCTCCCCCATTTCCAGCGGACCTGGGATTCTTCCCCCAGCTCTCCTGTACCGCCCATGAGTGCCCAGGGCTGCTTTCGTGTTCCTCCCTTCCAGTTCATCAAATCCCATCTGTGCCTGCCACCGATGCAGCTTTTTGCAATGGGAGTTGCAACAGTTTGTGACGGGGAGAAAAAGGACTCTTTTCTTTCCTTATTCCCAGCAAAGGGCCTGTCCAAGCCACACTGAAATTAAACTGTTTCGAAAGATGAAAAGCCTCCAGGTGGTTCCTATACCACCTAGATCTTAATTTTGCTTTTCCAACTGTAATTGCTGCCTATTGAGGTGGGGGGAGAGAGCAAAGAAAAAGCAGTCGATCCAAATTGTCTCATGAGGGAGGTAACAGAGCAGGGCTAAGGAAGCTCAGCAATCATCTAAGTGCACAGCTTCTTCTAAAATCTTTCTGAAAAGCCTGAATGAATCCCCCAAATGAATGGCCATTTTGTCCCTTTCAGTTCTCCTTCTCTAGCACGGAACTCAATGTGCAGCTTGTGGACAGACAGATTCCACAATAAATAGAGAAGGAGAGTAAAACTAAACCCACTGGAGCTTGGCCAGCAGCAATGTCAAATCTCTTGACTGATTTCCCAGGGAATTCTTGCTCTAAATGTCAGGAGAACATAGCCCTGCAGCCAAACCTGGACCAGACTGATACCAAGGCATGACAAAATGAATGACCTAAGTAACAAGATTACACCGCAGGAAAATTAAAACTTCAGAAATGTGCAAAGATCACATTTCAGTAAGCGGTGTTTTATGTAAGATCCTTTTAGTAGACAAAGCTTAACCCAAACTTATAAAACATAAATTGGTGAGGGGAGGGGGATTTATTAGTGGCAACAGAATGAAAATTTCAATCAGTCAGAAAAGAAAGTCTGAGAGTTTCTGCAAGCGTCAATGGTTTCTGAAAGGCTTGCAGCCCGCTTTCAGACGCTCTTATTGACAGGAGCCAAGGAAGGTCAAAGGAATTAAGTCTCCTAGGAGTCTGCGCCACTTTGAAAACAGCAGCTAAGTCCCTCCATCACCCAGGCACTTCAGAAAATCCTCCTGGAGCCTCTCCTGCTGTGGTTACCTGCAGCCACCCCTGGGCACTCATGCTCACGGGGCTGGCAGGAACCAGGACAGCTTTGGGATTTCTCATCCTCCATCAGTTGTCACTGAAATTGGCCAGTGGGTTCAAGATCTGTTGGAAAGGGCAGGAACACCCAGAGATGGGGGGAGGGGAGCAGGCAGAGAAAGCACATGCATGTAAGCCTCGTTTCTTTTGGAAACTGAGAGCCTAAAGTGGTGCTGAGAGAGGAGCCGAGCAAGCTGAGGAGATTAACAGCAGCAATGTAGGGAGAACAGTCCAGATCCTCTGGGTACAAGTGGAAAAGGACTACTGAGAAAACACACAGTGCTTCTAAATTATGTCCTTTGTTTTGGATTTTGGTCTTTCTTTTCTCTGCTCCAAGTCTTATCTGACAATCCCCATGAGGCAGATCTGACACAGTTGCCCAGGTTGGACAGATATCCATGAGACTCACCATAGGAGCAAAGGGACTCTTCCCACACTGCTATTCAGTGAGGTGACAGAATGTCGTGCTGGGAGTTTTTCTGCCTCTCTCCCTCATATTGTTTTAGCTGGAATTAGCTGTTTGCACATTCCTCTCCTACTTTGGCAGTGTGCCCTCTCCTCCATAACAGACCAAACTGAAAGCCCAGATCCAGCACGCTTCAACGGTCTGGGAAGTCCTTGTTCAGAATGGGGATGTGTCTTACGTGTTGCAGCATCTTCCCGCCATGGCTTACATTCCTATGGAGATCTTTAATTCATGGTGCCCTAAAAATGACTGTAGAAACTCAGATTTAATGTTCAGTGAAGGAGAAGCAGAGGCACAGTGAGATTCCACCGCACATTTTCCCCCCCTCAGACATGGATTGAACATTAACGCCATTTTTAAATTTTTCATATATATTCTTTTGTAAGTTATTTCCTTAACTGTGTTGAGCACAGCAGCAGGAGTAATATTTCATCCTTGGGCAGAGGTCCAAAGCGAGTTAACCCAGGTTTTATAAAGATGAAAATACATAAGCAAAAAAAAAAAAAAAAAAGGAATCTATGTGGTCCCAACTCCCAACATTGACAAGTTTATCCCTGGACAAACTGGGGCAGCTTTCCTCTGTGTTTCAGTGCCATCTCAAGGGCTGTCTTCCTTGCCTTCTGTGCTTTCAACAGAACATAGTCTGTGTATTTGATCAGAGCTGGCACAGTGCCGTTTGCTCCAGGTTTATGCCTAAAGCATTGCCTTTCCCTATTTATGTGGCCACAACTTTTGTCTAATCCTCCAGAAGATCTATCGCAATTAGAATGGTAGCAGTGACAGAAGCTATTAATGTTCTGGTTTCTCTGTGTGGCAGTGATCTGCTCTGCAGATCAAAAAA
>NW_008796043.1:4687364-4689353 GCF_000699145.1 Aptenodytes forsteri
ACTGGAAAGGAAATTGAGTTTTGTACGTGTGCCTTTTATAGCTTTTGGAACAACAGAGAACAGTATGACAGAAGCAGCCATGGCGTAAAAGGCTGAAATAATCAGATAATGACTTCACCAAATGCAGGTGGTGAAAGATGTGGCACGTTCAAGCTCACATCAAGGGAATCCACAGGTGTTTGAAACACAGCACTAAAAATGAGCTTTTTGTACAGTAATTCCTGGCAGAGGGGGAAAAGGAAATAGGGGTAAAAAAAATCCTATGCAGAGGAACATCCTAACTGAAAGCCTTTCACTAGGAGGAACTCCTCCCGCAGCCCTGACACAAAAAGTTGGTCTGTGAGTATATGAAGTATATGAAGTATACGACGGGCTTATGTGTCAGTAAGACAGTGTTAGGACTGGAATTTTCTGGAATCACTGTAGCAGGTTGTGAAGGGCATAGACTGAAAAACCAAACGCACCAAATGAAAGAGCAGAGCTGTGTAATGATGACTGCACCCACTCCTGACTAAGCTCAAGACATAAGCAAATGAAGCGAAGCTTGAAAACAAGAAAGGCAAACACGACAGGCTTATGTGTCAGTAAGACAGTGTTAGGACTGGAATTTTCTGGAATCACTGTAGCAGGTTGTGAAGGGCATAGACTGAAAAACCAAACGCACCAAATGAAAGAGCAGAGCTGTGTAATGATGACTGCACCCACTCCTGACTAAGCTCAAGACATAAGCAAATGAAGCGAAGCTTGAAAACAAGAAAGGCAAACATCCAGCCAGCTGTTTTTCTTTTGCCATCAACTTGTGAATGTCTCTTGGTATCCTTTATGACATGGCTTTAGGGGAAGAGCAGGCAAACGTGAGAGAAACACCTACATTTGTACTTTATGATCGCCTGCATTTACCATAAACTGTGATCAGTAAGTGTTTAACACACGGGCATGACTTTTTTTATTGCTGTGTGTACAAATTTGTCCAGGGCATCCTGAATTGGTAGTGTTATACATTATACTTGCTTTTCACTGGTGTAAATTATTACCTACAATCTCCTAGCAGAAGCTAAGAGAGGACTTTCCGTCCATGGTTTCCATGCCCAAAGTTGTTCTTCATATCTTGCACTGTTTTCTAATGGTCAGAAGGATTATCTGGTACAGTGTGTCCCGTACAGGCTGACTGATCATCATGCCGAACTTTGATTCTTTCTCTGTTGCTGCATGGATGCATGGCAGCAGATGTAGTTTCTCTGTGCATGCTATTTTAACCTTGTTTAACACTTGAACATGTCCCTTAAAATGTTTTCTGTATAACTTACGCACAGATTCTTTTACTGCCTGCAAAGTCCTAAGCCGCTGCAAAAAAAAGGATTTTCTAGATACTTTGTTCCATTTTCACCCCGGTCTTCTTCAAGCCACAGTTTCTACGCATTCTCTAACTAAATAATTGTGCCTGGAGACTTGGGCAACTTCGGGTTTTTCTCTTATTACGTGAAGGGCTGTTTTTTCATTGGATTGTTTTCATGCTGTAGTCATTGGGTTCTTCTCAAGGTGGGGACCACCTGAATTTCCTCAACAGCATCATGGTCTAATCTCAACAGTTCTTTTCAGTGGCCTCCATTGGCTTTCCACGCTAGGCAAAACTTTGTTGAATTTAGCAACTTCCAACAAATAAAACCACTTCGCCTCTTTCGTAACCAGTGGAGTTCTAGTAAGGTACTAATAGGCATTTTAGATGGATAAAGCTCCCTGGCTGCAGAGTTGCTTAGACTTTTTTTCCTTCAACACAGCGTGCGGCAGAGAAGAAACTGAGAAACCTTTGAGTCCTTCTCAATGCCGTGCAGCCCCCCCACTGCAGCAGCACAGCGGGCTCGCTTCGGCCCTGGCTCCTTCTTTTAAGAAGCAGCCGCGAACCCCCCTGAATTAATCTGCATGTTCACATGATCGCAAATGACCCGCAGCCGGTGCTCCGCCGGCACTTGAGCTCAAGTACCCTTCGCC
>NW_008796043.1:4690001-4701825 GCF_000699145.1 Aptenodytes forsteri
GCGGTACCGGGCTCCCAAACCTCCCCTTCCCACCTCCTGTAGCTTATCCGTGTCAGTCGCTCATTCAGCATCGTCTTGGAAAGCGAGGCGAAGCGGTTATAAGCGAGCCCTGCGATAGCGCGTTTGTTTTGCAGCAGCAGCCTGCCCCCCTCCTCCCCCCCGGCTGGCAAGCGGGTGCCGAAAGCCCATTTGAGCTGCGGCCGGCTGTGCCAGCCCGGCTCGGGGAGTATCGGAGTTTGCTGCGGAGATGCCACTGTAAATAGCTGCCGCACGCACAAAACTTCTGTGCGACAGCAGCGTCGTGTGGAGCGGCTGGCTGGAAGCCCGCGTCCGGGCTGCTTGCTCTGCTCCTGGAAATGGTGTTGGTTAGAAAAGGAGGAATTTTAAAAATACCGTTTGACTTTTGTATTGAAGCCTTTGTTATTATTTATATTGGTACAGCTTTGAAGCCGTAATCATGCCTGCAGCCCTGATGGCAACATGACCTGTAAAAACCCACCTTGCATCCTACCGGGACTTGTAGTCCAAACCAGAGAATTTCAAGCGTGGCCACATGTGAAATTAATGTGTGACCATAACACGAATTTGTCTTTCTGGTTTTCTGTTGTATTTTGTATCTATCTAAGACAACCATGAACAAGAACTACTCCAAAAATCGTTTTGCAGCTTTGATGGCAAATCTTACCTGCTGGAAAGTCACATGTTGGATTCAGACCTGGCACAGCCATGGCTCGCTCTCTGTCTCATCTCAAGCCTTTAAATTAACCGCATGCTGAAAAAATAGCGGATGTTGGAGATGGTGTTGATTTCTAAGTTGCTGATAGCCTTTGGGTTTAAGTGAAAACCTGCACTCAGGGCTCAAACACAGTATTAAGCTTTTATTAACATTTGTAGGGTTTTTTTGCTGTGGGGAAGAAAGATGTGGAGTTTGAAAGAAAAATTTGGCCATGACAGCTGGGCATTTTGCTGGGTGTTGAAATCATAGAAAAACAGACTGCTTCAGAAAAACGTGTGCATTAAAATAGATGTTTAGATCATTAAACTATCAAAGCATGGCTGACAGTGTAGTTCTACCATTTTGGTTTTTTTCCATGTAGCATGCTGGTTTAGAAATTTTCTGTATGTTGATGAACAAGCTTCTGTGTGTGAGTTATACTTTTGGCTTGCATGCAGCATTTTTGCATTTTCAGGGCTATAAGTAATACTGACTGAACTGACTGGACATTGTCTCAGCTGGAGAAGCACTATGAGATCTGCCCTTCATAAGTGGTAGCCTCCTTCCAGACAGGCCCATCAGCAGTCCAGTAGAAGGTGTGCTCTTCCGGATCCTCCCTGTCCCTCTTGCACACGTGCGTGCACGTGCACACGCTAACTCTTAATGTGTTCTTCCAAGTTGTTCTACAACTAAAGGGAAGCTAACTGTGCGATTCTAATACCAAATGCTAACACACTTTTCTGTCCACTTCTACAGGATGAAGGAATGTAATTAATTTGCAGATCTCACTATTTTCTGCGTACAGACAGAGATGGTCAGGCACACTCAGACAAAGAAGTCAGGAGTCACCATACCCCTCTCTCCCACGCTCCAAAAACCTACATTCCCCCCATAGTGCCCTTGGTGGTTGGAAATTTTGCAGAAGTCTGGAATATAATACTAGGGCTTGCATTTTGCTTAGCAAGCGAAAGCTCAGGGAAATCCAGGTTGCATCCCAACTGAGCTGGGGATGAGAGGGTGGATGAGCGCCGCTTCCCTTGTCTGTGTATCCAGGTTTCTTTTCCATGGGCTTCAGGATATGCTTCATCCCTGTATGAAATGTTCACTTGGGACACGCCCTGGGTAAATGAGCTTTTCTCAGTATGGATATAGCGCCTGTGTCTTAGGCCACTAAAATAAATTATTAGTGAGGAAGTAGTAAGGCTATCGGAGATAAGCGTTTAGGTTTCAGTGAGAATCTGGGCATAGGGTTGAAAGGTAAGGACGACCAAATACCTGTGAGCTTCAGCACTGGGGAGGCAATGATTTTGGAGCCGTTTTGAACAAAAAGTCTAGTCTAGATTGTTGGTCATTTACTGACTGTTAATATGCAGTCTTACAAAAGCATCTTTCCGTTTGTCTCAAGTTTGACCCAAAATCAGAAGATTTTGGGGATGACTTTATTCTCTTTTGAGGTTCTGGCTTCAGTTCTTCTCTAGCAGAGCAAGTCCCGCTCAAGTCACTCAGAGCACTTTATACAGCCATTTGCAGGAGATAATGTAATTCTTGTTCTCACCTGAGAGTCTAGAGAACTGAGATAACAGTTCAAATGGCCTATCCAAAATACACAGTAAATTAGCATAAGAAATGAGACAGGGAAACAAATTATTTTCTCCAGTCACAGGATTAAATTGCCTTTCCCTAACTCACTGCAACTGTTAAGAAATTCATGGGCCATTCCTCTTGCAATAACTTGAAAAGGGCAGACATGCCTTTTATGCTTCTTTCTGATGTAAGTGGTATTAAATATGCATTGTAGCTCAGTTACCTTAGATAACTGAGCATCAATTCATGCATCTTCCACTTGAAATTCTGTTCCCAAATGTAGCAGCTGAATATTCTTTCTTCTGTTTTCTACCTTTTTGAGGGGTTGGAGGTTTTTTGCTTTTGTTTTTAGAGAAGAATCTTGTTAGCATTCCTTAGAAACTCATTAAAATGCTTCCCTTTTGGCTTATTCTCCTAATTTATTAATACCACAAATAACTTTTCTTTAGTGACCCACTTTCATACGTATCTGAACATCTAGCAAAATTGTAACTCATCGGGAAGGTAGTGTAGACTAATAAATAGCATCTCCAGACAGAGAGGAAAATCAAGACACTTCTTCCTTTGCCACACAGAGTTCTACACACTACACATACAGAAAACAATACTCTATTCCACACCTTACTCGGCACCCTTACCCCAAAAGAAAGCACTTCATTGATTGCATGATTGATTTAAAGGTCAGAATTTAGGATTGCATCTATTCTCCTGGCTGAATACAATTTTTACCCTACATCTGCAGTGAAGAAACTGCTCTTTGCATAAATATAAATTGAAACATTGGTCTGTGTGAGTGTTCAAACAAACAGACTTTCTCTTACAGCTCCCAGGGCAACCTCCCAACACTACACTGTTACCAAAACCATTAGGGTTTGACTAAGATGCTGCCTTTTATTGAATTGTCGTACCTGCTTTGTGAAAAGTACAGATTTGCTTAGAAAAAGAGGATACCCACAGATTTAGTGAGCATGATGGTTAACGGGCTGTACAGACTCTAAGTCAGGCAGAGGTCAGCTAGTGTAGAAGAATACACTTATCTTCATACTCACTTATTTCAAAAGATGCAGAGGTTGCTTTTTGTGAACTGAAGCTATACAGACAGACTTATCGCAAGGGGTGGTTAATTACCCTGTGTCCTGCAGACACTCGAACACTGGTCATGTTTTAAGGGCAGTCTGCTCTGAGAGTGCAGTCTGTGGTCGTCTCAGCCCAAGGATACTCAGCATTGCCGCCCTCTCTCCAAAGTCTTCTGGATAGCAATCCCCTAACAGGAGAGCATAAGGCTTACTTGGTGACTTCTGATGAAGCTCTGTTTCCCTTTTCAGTAAGTGTGGACGTCTGTGTAAGTGTGAGAGCATCATGGTGGCGTTTAAAGGAGTCTGGACTCAGCCCTTCTGGAAAGCCGTTTCGGCAGAATTTTTGGCCATGCTCATTTTTGTCCTCCTCAGCCTCGGCTCCACGATCAACTGGGGTGGAGCAGAGAAGCCCCTGCCTGTAGACATGGTCCTTATCTCCCTCTGCTTTGGACTCAGCATTGCAACCATGGTGCAGTGCTTTGGACACATCAGCGGAGGCCACATTAACCCTGCTGTGACCGTGGCAATGGTCTGCACGAGGAAGATCAGCCTCGCCAAGTCCGTCTTCTACATTCTTGCCCAGTGCCTGGGAGCCATCGTGGGTGCAGGCATCCTTTACCTCGTCACACCACCAAGCGTGGTAGGAGGCCTGGGAGTCACTGCGGTAATCACTTCTCCTCCGGCTCTTGCACTAGACTAGCTTAGAGCCTAAGAAAGTATAATCAGTGTCATGCAGAATAAAGAGAGCTCAAGTAGAGATTTTAAGAGCTTGCTGGTTTATTTACAGCGTCTAGACAGGGCTTAAAGCTCTCCTTAGGATGGGTTTATGCAGCGTAATATCTATAGCTGTTCTTTTTATAGAAGTTCTCTTTCCTAGAACTTCCCCAAATCTGATGACAACAGGTATGTTAATTGACATACAAAATTTGAATAATATATGCGTGAAATGCCATTTTCATATGGGCTGGGGAGGGGGAAGTTAATTCTATGCCATTATGATGGGGACTGAAAACCCATCAATTTAAACTGACATACTTTTGAAATAGATTGTGGCTTAGATTTCAGCTTTGTGCTAAACTAATAAGGAATGCCATCAGTTAGCCCTGTTGCAGGACTTATTAAAAATGCACTTGAGCCATACACTGCTTAATTTTTAATTGAAATTTAAATTAATTAAGTCAGGGCTAATTAATGAATTTATAATTGAACAGTAAATTACAGTGCTCCCAAGAAAAAAATTGGTGAAGGGGAAGTGCAGCATTTGCAAATCCCTGTGTAAAAATAAACTATACTTCTGCAGTCTAACTTTGAAGTTCTTGTTGGGTGTTACTGTTAAGCCTTCTGTTCTCAGTCCAGCAGTAATTTTCCATGGCTCTCAAAATAAAATAAAATTAAAAAAATTTAATTAAAAGGGGAGAAAAGTGTGTGTGAGGGGAATTTGTACCTCTAAAAGTTCATTGTTGTCTTTGTGTACCATTTAGAAATACCTTTCCTGGAAATACAATTAATGTATGCAGTGGCTTTCTGATTTATAAAATCACCTTTGCTTATCTCCAGTGTTTCTTTCCCTTCTTCCAGGTGCACGGGGATCTTTCCGCTGGCCATGGACTCCTGGTGGAGTTGATAATTACATTCCAGCTGGTTTTTACTATTTTTGCCAGCTGTGATTCAAAACGAAGTGATGTCACTGGTCCTGAAATACAATTAATGTATGCAGTGGCTTTCTGATTTATAAAATCACCTTTGCTTATCTCCAGTGTTTCTTTCCCTTCTTCCAGGTGCACGGGGATCTTTCCGCTGGCCATGGACTCCTGGTGGAGTTGATAATTACATTCCAGCTGGTTTTTACTATTTTTGCCAGCTGTGATTCAAAACGAAGTGATGTCACTGGTTCAGTAGCTTTAGCCATTGGATTTTCTGTTGCAATTGGACATTTATTTGCTGTAAGTTAATGGCTTCTTTTTAAAAAGTAGACCCCTTGTCCCTTTGTGACTACTTCAGAAGTAAATGGAAACTTCTGTGGCCTTTATAGGTGCTATAGCTATATAGCTGCTATATTCTTTATGGATCCACGCCAAAACCCTTTGGAGTAGCAGGAGGGTCCCCTTGGGTAGGGTGTTGCATCAGAGCTTTTCTGCCTGTTTATGTGATGACTTTGTTAATTTTGTGATAAGACTTGGGAGAGTGACAATACCAGCTGTCAAGATTAAAAGCCATAAAAACCCAGGGTGTCCCATAGTACAAGGACTAGTAGAAATTGAATAATGACCTTCAAGACTTTAGTAACAGGCAACATTTTGTCTCTGCTTTAGATCAATTACACCGGTGCCAGTATGAACCCTGCTCGATCATTTGGACCTGCTGTGATCATGGGGAGATGGGAAAACCAATGGGTAACTCTGCTTTCATGCTTCCTTCACCATAGCAACAAACAGCTGTCAGAATTTTTCAAACATCATTTGCTTTTAGTTATCTATCCCAGTACGTCACATAGAGACCATCACCAAGGAAGACAGGCACTGAGACCTGCCACAAGCTTTGGTATAATTATGCTCCTCGCCTAGGACTGTGGTGCAGTATGCAACGCGTTGGAATAGCATCTTTATTCAGGGGCCGTTTTGTGGAGGTAGTAGCTGGGGTAGAAAGGAAATCATACAAAAAGTTCAAAACAAAAAAAGGCATCTAGTGAGACTGAAAGAATTGAACTGCTAGAAAGAAGAATCCTCCAAGGCAGATTGCAAACCCCCCAGTCACACTGGTGAGAAGTTATGGAAGTAATTCTGTCGGCTTCACGTTTCACCTGGTTCTGCAGCAAACTGGGGCAGACATATATAACATGAGAGCAGGGACCCTCTGTGGTCTGGTTCCTGGGGGAGAACCTGCCTCGGCAAATGCCCGCAGTGAGAGATGAAGGGGTTGCAGTCTGGTCTTTGCAGACCAGACCAGATGTTACCTGCTTCAATTTGAAAGTGTCATACCCTAGGAGTATTTGCGCAGGAAACAATTGGATAAACAGATTGTGAATGATGCAGTCATTTTCTGTAGCATCCCACTAGTAAACTTATTAAAAACCAATTCACATTTTATAAGGGAGAGATGGATTGCAGCTCAGCCTCACCTAATTAAAGACAGGAAAGCACTTCTAGGGACACTTTTAATGCTAACTGTAAGAACTGCATGTTACAGTGCATATAAGGATTTTCCTGATTTTTTTTTTAAAGTATGAAGCCCACATTGCTCCCACTGCAGCTAATAACAGAAATAGCATTGTCTTCAGGCCCTAAGGCTCCAATTCTGCAAACACGATTGTGTAACTTTGTTCCCAAGAGTTATCCTATTGAGGCAGATTTACCCAGTTATCAGTGAATGGCTTGTTCATACAAAAAACTGCTGTAGTTTTTCACGAGATTAATTATCCATATTCTGAGGGATCCTGTAATTTATAACTAAAGCTATAAACAATAAACAAATGTACCACGGAGAAACTTGTAGGAGAAGCTTAGCTACTGTCCGGGTCACTTGGAAAGATGGCCTTTTCTCCTCCTCCGGAGCAGTGACATTGGCATGCTATTGACAGAAGCCCGTGGGCTTCTGCACCTACTAATGTTACAGAACTGCTGCATGTCATGCTGAAATAGATAGGTACCCTACAAAGTTGTGCATGGCGGTTGTATTTGCTTATTCAAATTAGATAATCAGGTAGCTGACTGCCTGTTGGATTCTGCGGGATCAGGAGCCGAATTTGGATCATTTTGGAAATGTGAGTCTGAGATACTGAAGTAGAACTGTTTGCGTATGCACTAGGAAAGGTTTTGTTTCCTTAAAAATTCATTGTCGCCTTGGGTGAAAATGCAGGAAAAAAAAATCAGTTTTCTACATTGGTGTTTGTTTTGTGTGTCATCTTGCAAACAGTCC
Organism: Aptenodytes forsteri; assembly: GCF_000699145.1. Classification (NCBI taxonomy): domain Eukaryota; kingdom Metazoa; phylum Chordata; class Aves; order Sphenisciformes; family Spheniscidae; genus Aptenodytes; species Aptenodytes forsteri. Next base: position 4,697,292 of record NW_008796043.1, read on the forward strand.
ATATATGTTGTCTACAGCTGGCAATGAGCGATGAAAATTTAGAGGAGGCCTCTTGGCAAGAGACGGATCAATAAAACTTGACAAAACTATTTCTTTGGCAAAACTGCTTCTCAATCATCTTACCCCTGCTAGTTGAAAAGCAAAGCTATGCCAGAGCAACTGTATGTTGTGATTACAGAGCTGTATTTGACAATTCATACATGACTCCACCAGGATCTGTGGCCTTTTTTGTCTCAAGAAATGTTATAGCTATGGTTGATCCAAATAAGGATGATGAAGAACCTGTACTTTTGTCTCACTGGACAAAGTTTAAAAAAAAAAAAAAAAAAAAAAAAAAAAAAAAAAAAAAAAAAAAAAAAAAAAAAAAAAAAAAAAAAAAAAAAAAAAAAAAAAAAAAAAAAGTTAAATCTCCCATAAAGAGGCCATAAAGAGGGGAAAAAAGCTGCTTTCTATTAACAGGAGAAGGTAGGGCAGCCAGAGAGGATGCCTGCGTGTCTGTCCATGGGAGGTGTCCATAGCTTCACTGCTGCTCAGCTGGTCTGCCCCAAAACGTTGGTAACCAGGCATGTAAACTGAAATCTTTTTCAGGCATCAGGGAGGTAGTAACTGTACCTCACTGGCATGTCAGCATAGGTCCCTCTTCTCCTCTGCTCTGTGGGGTCCACTGCCTGGTGATTCCCTAAACGCTGGCACGAGAGGAGTTTTTAGGGAAGAGCCACACCCACGGATGCGAGATGGTTTAGATGACTGGATTCAAGGTGACTAGGGAGCATTTCTGAAGGGGGTGAAATATATGTAAGAGAGAGAGGCTGGGAGGAGGCAGAAAGCAAAAAAAAATTGACCTAGGACTAATGCCATTAACTGCCTAAGAGACTGCGTTTTGACCAACTTCATCTGTGATTTTTAGAGCAGTCGCTTAATTGCTGAGCTCCAGGTCACCATCTGTGAAACCTATGGTAGTTACATTTCTCTGCCTCATAAACTGGTACGATGGCAAATTCCATCCCGGTCCATGAAAGCCAGGGAACTATGTGACTGTGCATTTCTGGAGAGTTGGTTTTAACAATTGGGCTGGGGCATTTTGCAGAAACTTTTCTGGGTGAAGTCTGTAGTGACATACTTTTCTCTGAGACCCTGGGTTCTCCGTTTGCTCTAGAGCTTAATGCCCGTCTTTTTTCCACCTCTTTTTGCAGGTATATTGGGTGGGACCAATAATAGGAGCAGTCCTTGCTGGTGCTCTTTATGAGTATGTCTATTGCCCGGACGTTGAACTCAAGCGCCGTTTTAAAGATGTCTTCAGTAAGGCTACCCAGCCATCCAAAGGGAAGTACATCGAGGTGGACGATAACAGGAGCCACGTAGAGACTGATGACCTGATCCTGAAGCCTGGCATAGTTCATGTGATTGATATCGACAGGGGTGAGGACAAGAAGGGAAGAGATCCATCCAGCGAGGTGTTGTCTTCTGTATGACTAGCAAGAAGCACTGAAAGCAGAGAGCAGCCTGCTAGCACGTCCACAGATGTCCTTCCACCTATTAAAGAAACAGATCTCCTCTAGACTGAGCATCTACCGCTTATTAAAAGGTATGGTGTGGGCAGCTGCATGGTAGTGGTGTCACCAAACCATACACCTGCTCAGTTGGAACATTAGGACTTTGCTGTAATTAGGATTCCGCATCTATTATTCCAACTTAAGAGTTGTTCCTAGTATTTTCCTTTCCTTCTTTCTGAAGCAACCCCAAAGTCAAAAAAAGAGATGAAAGCATTCCCCTTTAATAAATCAGTCAATAATGAGATAAAGATAGAGATGTTTAACATTCAGATTGACAGTTAAGACGTATCAGGAAATGCCTATAGACATGAAGACCTACTTACCAGATTGTTCTTCTGACACTTAATTGGCTGTTGTCAGCTCCGATTAGAACATCTTATCCATTAAGCATTCTCTATGAGGTTCAGGGACAGCACCAACAGTGTTTAAGAGTTTTATCCACAGTCAAGCAAAGGGGTATTGTTTCCACTCATGTACATCACTATTGCCTTGCAAACTACCTCGGAAAAAATGATACTTTAATAGGTTTTAAAAAAAAAAATCTTATCAACCCATCAAATTTCATTCATGTGATTTGCAGTATAAATATATTACCTTCATCCCTTCCTGAGAGTAAATACGCTGAAATTGAATGTTGAAGTCTACTGTAATAAGGCTGCAAAGCATTTGACTGTACTTCATGCTCCCTCTTGTCATTGTCTATCTGGTGAAACATTCTCCTGGGGTTTGACTATTGACCATTTAGTGTTAGCAGACTCTCAAGGTCATGCAAAGAATATAAAGGCTTTCCTGTTACTTAATAACTCAAATAAGAGATACCAGAAGAAAAGAAGGCATATCTGTTTTCAGTGCACTTGTTCAAATATACATTTCTGTGCTAATTTATGTAAACTAAAGGTTTAAATTACTTACCTACTTCTTACAAGATGGTTGGAGATATGGTTTTTTTAATTTATCAGTAATGTAGAGGGTTTTTAACTTTTAACTGTATTGAAACACTGATTGGGAAATATTTTTTTATAATGGATGATAAAAATATGACTGCTTCTGGCTTTTTGTTGTAACTGATGCATAACTATTTGAACAGGATCCATGCTTGTTCCAGTGTTCATACAGTCTTAATTACACCTCTGGCAAAGGTTTCTTTATCTGTTGTTAGGAAAAGACGCAAGCACTTGCAGGGTTTTTTAGGGGGAAAGGGATGTGAAATATGTTCAGTAGTCAGTCTTTCCTTTATAGAAGTATTTTGACAGATATAATCACCCCAGCAGAACATTTCTGTAAAGCTGTTACTGACTTACTGCTTTTGTTTCTATCAGTGGCTTTGAGTTTTACAATATGCAGCTGCAGAGCAGTCAGGAGCATGGTATTATTACTGTAATTATATAGTTTTTTATTTTGAAATTGAAAAGCTACTCCTGCCTATTTAGCAATGAGAGGTGAAAAAAAGCATTAGTCCTGACTGTGGGCTGTAATAGCCTTGTCTGTTCTTTGACGTACTCTACATGGAATCTTTATTACAGGGAATTAGATGTTTCTAATGAGATAATAAACCACTGCTACCCTCAAATCTGTGCACGATGATCCAAGGGCAATTCTGCTATCCCAACCTGCGGCACTGTGTAGTCCCAGCATGTCCTGCCATACTCATTTTCCTAGTCTCACACTTTTCTTGTCTTAAAACCTGTTAGTGTGGCGCAAACTCCCTGCATTGAGCATGAGATTCATGACTCCTTCATGCATTTGCAGTTGGGCCGTGATCTCTCCCTTATTCCACCCAGGCACAGCATGTAGCACACGTGGGCGCAGGACAGGGCTTCCTTGGGTGACCCAGCGACAGCCCCGCTCCCGACGCGTGAGCCCTCTCGCCAGACACACTCCCCGTCACATACCTGTTGCAGCATCACAGCAGCAGCTGCCTGTGGAGTCTGGTAAAACAGCTGATACTTGTCCTTAGCTGTGCCCCGACACACTGACAGCATCACGGTTCAAGGGCATGAGCGTGGTCAGGGACAATATCAAATCGCAGATAAGAGCTTCTTCCCACAGCAAGGACTAAGTCTCCTGAGGAATGGCAACACAGCTGTGGTGTTTAGACCCCTGCATAGCTCTGCTCAGATGGGTAAATACCACACTAAATAGATTCAATGAGAAAGATAAAAACTTGTGGGGGTGTTTTTGTCTAGCATTTGTTCTGGCTTTTTTTTTTTTCCTTCAAATGCTGTATTTGTTAAAGGGAGACTTTGATTAAACCTTTTGCATGGCTTAAACAGGTGAAGTAAAGAGTAATACACATAGCACCAGTGGATTTTTAAGCAAAGGTTTGCATAAGACACTCCTTAGAAGCTCTTAATTTGTGAATTTTGCACGGTCCTGTGTTATTTAAATAAGGAGCTGTGATTTGTTTTATGCTTAAGGGTCCTTTACACAAATGGCTTGATTTTCCTCAGCCAGCCTGATTCTGCTGCTGAGGTGAGCATAACACAAGCACAGCACCAGCCACCTCAGTTAGGAGGATTTTTTTCCTCAAAACGCTTTCTATTAATGAATTGTGGCAAACGCTCAGAACCAGTCCTAGGAGAACTCCTCGCTCAAAGAGAGTATTGGAGATAAGAGGCTCCTGAAAAGATTAGGGAAAGAAGGGAAGCTAAAATAAAGAGACCACTAGACAGTAAAGGATGTTGCCATGCCATTGGACATTAGTAGGAAAGCAAGATATGGCAGGTCTACTCCTGCTCCCACAGAACGAGACTCATTGAAGAGTTTGTCATTGACTACAGTGGAAATGACCCTGAGCTTTTTTGGGGCCTGATGGCTTCTGTCTTGCACTTCACTGTGTTTCTTCCAAAATCAGAGTCTTTCAGCAAGATACTTAATTCTGGAAGGAGGTGTGTTCGACTTGAGGTTTATGACCCACCCTAAAGTAAATCCTGAGGAGTGGCTGGGGGGGCAGGGCGGTCCTGCGCCCCTCCATCAAAAAT
>NW_008796043.1:4701936-4708811 GCF_000699145.1 Aptenodytes forsteri
GTCCCAGCCAGTTCTGCCCCACTACAAGAGATCACCATCCATGTAAGGGAACGTCACCCTTAAGACCTGATTTAGCTTTGACCTGCAGGGATGTGTGCTTCTTTAAGTTGTTTTGCAGTGGTATCATCACTCTACAATAGTCACATTTGGTTAAATAATAGACTAGCGTGACCTTTTTATGGATTGGAAATACTTCTGCCTTAATATGATTTTAAAATACGTACTTTAATACTGTTTGAGATTTATGTTCTAAAGGCCTTCAGCTCTTAAATTGCACTTCATAACATAACGTGGTGTCCTCTTAAAGTATTTATTGGTTGGGGTGGGAAACAGTAAAGGTCTTTTGTTTATGATGGTGGATGGATATCGCAGGAAGTCTGCCAGGCATGTCGTCATTCTGGGGTCCTAAAAAAAGCATGAATGAGTCTCACTCCTCCCTGATGGCACGATTGTTTCCAACATTATATTTGCACTTTAACAAACACATTCAAAATATTTAATCACCGGATTTCAGAAAAGAAAGGATGGAAGCTAAGGGTGGTTACCCTGAGACACACAAATACGTTTTGGGTTGCATGAACTCTGAGGAGTTTATCAGCCAAATTCTAACTATTCTCCGGGAAAAAAGAAAAAAGAAACTCTGCACCATTTGAGTGGTCATCATAACCCTTCTCCTGTTGAAGTATTTGGGAGCTGTGTATCTTTCATTCATTCAGTATAAGCAGGAGCAAGACTCATCTCATGCAGTGTTTAGGCTTGTCACATGTATTTGCGTATGAGCTTTTCAAAATGTGTTTTATTTCTGATTATTAATAATTGCTACAGTATCTGCTTAGAAAGCTAGATGGCCTTCAGATTTCCACCTTTCTAGTGCTTGGTGGCAAAGCAGTTGCTGCTGTGCTCTGCAACATTTTATCTGCAGTCTGTGTAACACATTCAGGATATTACACACCATCCAATATTTTTAATCTAAATAAAATATGTGAGAATTTACATTGTGAACGTCTCTTTGCAAGGTGAGAGATGAAAACATCATGCATAATTTTTTGTATCTCAAATCAATCTGTGTGTGTCTGAGTTTCTCAAGGACTTACTGAATAAACAAGATGCAAATATAGACTGAACTATTTGTTACCCGCTTACATGATCTGAATCATACTGATGCAGTCTGTAATTTAGGACAAATGAGGTAAAGCAAACTATGTACGTGAATTTTTCCACAAGACTGCTTATTGTTGAAATGTTTAGTTACCATGATATCAGAACTAATGTTATAGGACTTAAAATTTTCATATGTAACATTTGGAATAATCTACTGAAATATACACTATAAAATAATACATTATTATCTGGTTCCCACTTGTATTCTGCTATATCTCACATTACTGTTGCAAATAAACTATCTGTTAAAAAAAAAAAAAGGCATCATGTGGTCACTGGAAATGTTTAATGATCCTAAAGCTCAGGACTGAAATATAAGGAAAAAACCCAATCCAGCCAATAGAACATGTCTGAGAGGAGTCTGGAAGTGTGTGCAGCTGAGAATGAATGATCTACTGTGGAACAATATTCGTCAGATGTGGTCATGGAAATGTTTAATGATCCTAAAGCTCAGGACTGAAATATAAGGAAAAAACCCAATCCAGCCAATAGAACATGTCTGAGAGGAGTCTGGAAGTGTGTGCAGCTGAGAATGAATGATCTACTGTGGAACAATATTCGTCAGTGAAGAGAAGTGATTGTGAAAGAAATTTAATATCTGTATGGAAACAAGCTAAACCAATTAGAGCAGAAGTTATGCTGGTACATGTACATCACCGATTTTGCTAGATGGTTTTAAAACTCATAGGACTAGTGGAGAGCTAAGGTTTTGCAAAAGTGACAGCAATGACACTGGCACTTCAAAGACCTTTTGCTAAAGCATGGCTTGTGAGACCAAGCTCCCATGAGGACTTCAGCAATGGAAATCAGGTCCTGTAGCAATTACATTTCTGGTTGTCTGGCTCCTTGTTTGGAATGCGAATTTTAGCTCCTAAGACACGTATGGCATTCATGGAGGAGATTAGGATCCTGAAAACTATTAATATGAAACCCCATCATCTGGGATAGCATCTAATCAGCAGGAAGAGCTGAGAGCAGACTTGTACCTGAAACTCACCCCTCGCAGAGGTTCGGCTTTTGCCTTCAGCTTCTTCATATCCAAGCTCCAGAGGCACCTCTCAAGAGGCTTAGGGGTGTGCATGTCTCTGTGCGTGGCATATATCTTACTACACACGTGATCTGTACCTTACTGAAAGAGGTTCCCAAGGGGATTTAGGCAAGCCTAGTAAAATTACTTTTGGGTCACAAACACATAAGGTAGGAGCCACTTTGACATTTTGGGAGACTCACAAACAGGAATCTAGGTGTCTGGAGAATTAGAAAGGCAAACAAGTAGTGATGTAGCTGTCTCCAGGGTTTAGATGCAGCAGGGTCCTGGGAGGAACAGGAAAGCAACAGTGTGGGCAAGGGAGAGCTTTGTAGTTGTCGTGGTCCTGGCCCCTGCGCAAGGATGACACGCAAATTCATGAAGCCGTTACTGTACCACGGAGACCGTTTCGTGGAGACAACTAGCAATTGCAGTAACTTTTCTGAGAGTTTTTTTACGGAGGAAATACAGAATGGCAGGGTCACTGCCTTCTTCTATAATGTTTCCTCCTTCATTACAGTAATTTTTCAGTATTTTGAACATCCTTGGGCAGTTAAGATACTTCTATTAATACTTCTTGGGAATATTGTTTCGGTTTTGTCTAAAGTTGGTAAGCAATTTAAGAATATCATCCAGAGATCTGCCCCAAGGCTGAATAATTATAAGTGGCAGGGTGTGTGGGACAAGATGGGCAAGTACCTAGGCCAAACTAAAACATCGGTGTATTATCAACATTGTTCTCACCCTAAATCCAAAACACAGCACTGTACCAGCTACTAGGAAGGAAATTAACTCTATCCCTGCCGAAACCAGGACAGTAGTGTACCTCTTACCCAGTGTTTGCTGGCACTGTGGTATCACTTACTTACAGGATAAAAACGTGGTCCCTGTTGTATGAGGCCATGCACATAGGCTTGTGGGATCTGAGCCACCGAATGGGAGAGGCTGAGCCGTGCTGGGTGAGTGAGGTCCTTACTCTAAGCTTCAGTGGCAACACTGGCTTCAGCAGCGACAACTGCAAACAGCAACTGCGGCCCAGTCATCTGCTTAAAAAGAGAACTTAGAGTGTAAATATTCCCAATATCAGCTTCCCTTTGAACCCTCCTTTGGATTTTGACTCCTTTATCTGTTGCAGATTGCGGTGTATTGCAAGCGTTATAAGCTGCTTTATTTGTATCTGATAACTGTTATCTTGGCTATTAATTTCTTTTGACCTTTCTTGCCTCATTAGAAAAGCATTCCTTACAAGTACAAAGACTGTGGAATAATCTAACTAAAAAAGCAATCACAATGTTCTTTTGAAAGGTGAAAGGAGCTTATATTATTTGTCTCTCGCCTTACCACGTGTGATAGGCAGAGGCTGTCTGCGGCTGTGCCTGGCAAACAGAGTTCCCGACCACTCTTCTCCACACACGCACAGCAATGACCTTCCTATGATGCTTCATCTCTACTTCCCTTTTGATATGAATCTTCATAAAAAGCTCTGGGATGCACAATATGTCTAAATTTTGTATAAACAGACTCTATGTGTGCACACACGTGTGTGTGAAAGATGCACAGAGATGCACAACTTCGCACAGCCATTGGATTCACTCCTTCCTAGAAGTGGACAACATCAGGAGGTAAAAACGTGGGAGATCAACTGCCATTTGAGATTGCTGCATGCCCCACTGGGATCCTAATGACTCGGTGTAGACACAGTAGTGTCTCCTACTTCCATGGAGCCAATTGGGTTCTGCTGCTCTTCCTCTCAAGGTTCATTTGCCGTAAGGCTTTTCTTTTTCACACTTGAACCATTTAAAAACTGATTACCTTACATGTTTTGGAACCTTCTAGCATGAGAAATATTTTACCGTTACACCGTTCTACCTTAGGGCTAGCCCCATTTATTCTGTGGGGATTATTGCTTTGCTTTGGAACAGCAAATCTCAAGGCACTGGGGATTCATTCATTTTTCCTCAAAAAATTCCTTTGATAATTCCAGTTATATCTCCACTATTCTGTTCCAGTGCTTAATTATTCCCATTTGCATGGTATCTTGGTGCCTAGCTGCCTGGTGGTCCCATCTTCGGGAATGCATGCTTATTTTGTTTTGTTTTGCTTTATTCCCTGCCTTTCCTGCTGAATGAGCTCATCAGAGCTGGCATGAGATGGTTTAGTCTCTAGAGCCTCCTTCAAGCTGTTACTGCCACTTTGGACTTGGGGCCACTTTCTCTAGGCAGCAGCAGCAGCAGAGTTGCCCCAGAGGGGGCACCTCATCTGCCTTGACTTGCCAGAGCTGTACAGTACACAGGCTAAATCCTGCCTTAGCTTCACAGAAGAGATGAAGTCGGTTTGCACCAGCCGAACCCAGTCTTAGACAATTGCAGTAGAGTAAACAGTGTCCCAGCAAAGAAGTAATCAATTTTGAAAAGATGGGATTTGGCCTTGTGGCAAGTCCCTGGGCTCTGATTTGCAAGAAAAACATCAATAGGAAAACTGGAACAATGGTTGATTGGCCCTGTAAGTTCTGAACATATGCACATGAACATCCAGTAAGAAAAAGCCTAATGCTTCGTGATTAAAGATGACAGAGTAGGGACAAAATGAACTCTGGAGATCAGGAAGATGTACATAGACGTTGGACTCTGCTGCTGTTTGCCCACAGGTATTGCTCCAGAGAAACAGCTGCACAGCATCTTCTCAGAGCTGAGTCAGACCAGCTGTACAGGGTAGGATGCACACAAACACAAATGTTTCAGACACAAGGCTTTTTTGTTTTTCTCCCTCCTTCCACAGCTGCCCAGCATACTTCAGATTTACTGGAGGCAAACATTGCTAGGGCATAAATGCAGAAGCTTCTCTAGCCTCAAGACTAAAATGTGAGAATAAAGCTTTGTGTCCTCCAACCTTTTAGCTTTGAAAAAGCCCAGCAAATACCATGGAGGGAGCTTTAACAAAGGAGGTCAAAAAGTCCATCTGAATCCCTCTGCATCCTAGTCATTCCTAGAGCTACCCTTAGAGAAGTGATCCATAGGTTAATTTATCACTGTGTAAATAAAATATCCCCCAACTTCTTTCACCACTAGCCTTTCTGAGTTAAAATAAATATCCTTTGGTTGAGCGCAGCTGAAGAACATCTAAGGTTTATATACAGCAGCTATTGCTATTGTGTCTGAGTGGTGAGGAAAAGGTCAAAGCGAATTTTATTCTCTCCCCAGTTAGAAAAATTGCTTTGTGTGTTTGTTTTGCGGGGGGAGTTTGGTCTTTCTTCCTCTTACAGAGCCCTGTTTCTTTCAGGTTCTCCACACCTTATTTTATCTTTTCTACAGGTTGAATCCGCAAACATTTCATGGAATTAAGTAGAACAATTTATTTTCTCATCTAGCAAAGTCTTTCACTATCCCTTTTTTTTTCCCTTTGTCAAAGAATGTCGCTTGAGGATGCTTTAACTTTTCTGGCTGTTTGATGTCTTTTCTCTGCAGGATCTGATGGCACCCTCCATTGCACGGTCTCCATTTGTCTGTATTTCCTGCATAGACAGCTGTCCCTTCAATGAATTTGGGACCCTATGGGGACTGCTGAGTTTTTTACAATGAAGCTCCAAACATCTGAATTTCTGATTCAGAGTCTTCATTTTCACTTCAGATGGTATTTTTTGTAATAAAACACACACAGTTTCCATGAACTTTATTTCATGATGGACCTAAATTTTTCTTCTGAGTCCAGCCCTTTTTTACCCATTTTCTCAACATTATTCTAATTATCAAAAATGTATCATTAAAACCACCATATTTGAGACAATTGCCTAAATAATCTTTGTGTCTCTTATATTCCCTTCCATTTGTTTCTCATTTTCAGTGTCTGAAGGGCTAGTAGTTTTTGTGCCAACAACATATAAACATTGTGTAAAGGGAGAAAACTCACATTGTGGCAGTTATATATGGCATAGCTGGAGTCTTAGGTGCTGGAAGGAGCCTGAAAAGTTGTCATTTTATATCCCTGCAGACACAAACTTCAGTCAACAGTGAAACATCTCATAGGTTTCAGGGTTAACTGCGAAATGTATAATCCTAACAACACGAGGTGAAAACCTAGATACTAATTTCCAGTTTTGCAATCAGAGGATGGGAAATCCACATCATATCCCTCAGCCCTGGAAAGGGCTCCCAAGTGATTTGTCATGTACAAAATTTGCCTTGTACAATCTGGGGCTGAATCAGCTCAGAGGGTACATCTAAATATTTGAAGGTTCCTTTGCCATCACCAAGACCAGAGGTACTTTCTCTTCAGAGTGCCTCCACGGGCAGAAGATTCAGAGCGAGCAGGACTTCATGTGTCTGAACTCATTTGTGGGCTTAATGCAACAGTGGGAAAATAGATAGAGGGTCATGCATGGCCAGAGTTGACGAGGAGGCAAGCTGAGGGCAGGCAGAGAAGGGGATGAGCACTTGGCAAATCAAGAAGTGAGCTGTGTTGTGCTGGGCTGCTCCCCAGACATCTCCTGTAGAGCCATGCAAACAGAGTTCTTGCCTCCTCTTGTCCTGGTTTCGGCAGGGATAGAGTTAATTTCCTTTCTAGTAGCTGGTACAGTGGATTTAGGATGAGAACAAAGTTGATAACGCACGGATGTTTAGTTGTTGCTAGGTAATGCTTACACTAGCCAAGGACTTTTCAGCTTCCCATGCTCTACCGACTGAGAAGGCTG
>NW_008796043.1:4709032-4711755 GCF_000699145.1 Aptenodytes forsteri
GAGCGGCTGCGTGGTGCTTAGTTGCCGACTGAGATTAAACCACGACAACCTCCAAGAAAGTTTGTGGTAGAAGGACCCAAATAACAGTAAGATCTCCAGTTCCCAGAAAGAAATCCTATGGCTAAAGCAGCTATCAAATATTGAGCCCTGCAGTTCTAGGAAACAGTTAAAACTATTTTTACAATTACATCTATATATGTCTCTCTATATATATAATTTTAATATTTATATTTACATATATGCATATATTTTATATATAATATATATATTTATACATGTTTATATATATATGCACATGTGTGTGTGTGCGCGCGCGCGCATATATTACAAATGGTTAAGCAGTCTTGAAGTGCTCTGGTCACCCCAAATAGTAAACTTTAACCGGGAAGATAACACAGGCAACCTGACTCCCATTCTTCTTTTCTGAACATTGGTATGTTCTCTCTTATGAGTGTTAACTTTTCTCCAGACAACAGAAAGCATTTATTCTGCAAATAAATCTGAAAAGGGGAGGCCTTGTCTGCTCTCACAGTTGTTACATGGACAGCATTTTCCTGTGGTTTGATTTAATATGAAGCTACAAACGCTCTCTGTAAGTGTCAAATCATTACACATGCACTGAGTAAACGTAGTACAACTTGCTTTTGCTGAAACATGATGGTTTTCTCTTGCCTTATTTGTACCTTCTTGAAGGCAAATCGTGTCAGGAAGTCCTGAAGATCAGCCAGTTCATTTCCAACCATGGCTGTAGGTCTTACCAGATCCTTCAGAACATCAGCTGAACTATCTAATACAGACAATTCTTTTTTTTTCTTTTTTCTTCTTTTTTTGTGTGTGGATCCTTCTGTCTGCTTGGTTTCTTTTTTCTTTTCCTTTTTTTTTCTTTTTTCTTCTTTTTTTGTGTGTGGATCCTTCTGTCTGCTTGGAACACCTCTGGTGCTGATAATCCATTGACAAAAATAACCACAGGGATATTTTAAATTCCTTTTTTTACAGACCAAACTTTACTAGTGAGGTTGATGCCTAAGAGACCTCTGTATAACCCAAGCATGGCGATTTCTGTAGGTTAGCTATTTTTCCTTTACAGATCTACAGAGGAACCTAAAGGAGGGGCGGCGCCAAAAGTACAACCTTGATCATATGCATTTACATTGTGGCTGTACCTCTCCTGTCCCTCCTTAATGGCAGTAATAGAGCTGTAAAAACCTGCTCAGTCACAGGTGTGACTTTTTGGTTGATGAGAGAGAGCTCCCTTCCCCTTGCTCACTACTGCCAGCTCTCCTGACTGAAAAGGCTGCAGTGGGTGGTCTGATATTCTTCAGACCCACAGATTTGAGTTTGGGGTTGAAGGAGATCATTAATGAGTACTTGGGGACATATAGCTGCTGTTAAATAGGGGGAAGGTTAAGTTTGTCTTGACTTGACTTGACTTGACTTGTCTTGGTTTGGTTTGGTTTGTGCTATCTATTTGGTGAAAACAAGACCAGAAGACCAGCTTTACAATAACTGATGTGCCAAATCCAAAATATTACCAGTTGTGTGGTAGGACTCAGAATCACAATATTGTCTTTTTAAAGTTAGATGGGTTTTAAATTAAAAACATTTTGTTTGTCTGTTTTTTTTAAATCTCATGTGATCATCTGTTACAACCGTGAGAGCTGGAAACTTCATGATCTGAGACTCCAGGGTTTGAAGAATATACCCAGGCTGATAATGAAACAATTTACGAGTAGCAATGATGTTGTACACTTGCATTAGCTCTTCCTTTTTAATGATGCTGTCGTTCTGTAACAAATGAAGCAGGCGAAGTATCTCCACTGGAAATGACTCTGGCATTAAATGCTGTCATGGGATTAGGGTGGTCATTCCTCTCACAGCAACACAGGGGAGCTCAAAAAACCTCTGAATGGGGCTAGATCTGTTGATACCAGAAGTCTTGAACTGCGTAATAGGAGGTGGCCTCAGGTGGCTTGGAAGCTGTCTCAGACAATGGTTAACATAAATTGCCGGAGATGCTGCAGTAGTGGTGGTGGTGTGCTCTGTGCAGTGTGACCCTGCTAACATAAATTCAAAGAGACTATGGGAAAAATGTTTGTGTTAAGAATAAAATTTGTTTTAAAAATAGATGGTGAAATAAAAAGCATGAAAGTAGGCACTTCAAAAGACATTTCACAGCAAGCAATATCTCACATTAAGTGTTTCACATTAGGAATTGCACTGTATTTTAGTACTTTTTCTTCAGTTTATCATCCCAAGGAGTCCCTCAGAACATTCCTTACGTGACCCTCAGAGCTTTTGTCAAAATCCAGTTGCAAACCAATCTCATAAGGGAAGCAGGAGTTTATGTTGCTAATTAGTAAGGCCAACTTGAAGATGAGCTCACAGTCCCAGAGGCAGCAATAAGTCGTTCTAATCTCTGTTAAGAAATGAGATCTCCTTTTCTTCAGGATGTCACCTACTCAGTCAAACCAATGTATGGAAACAAAGCTGTAATGTCATGCTGCGAGGATAAGTCAGTATCCTGTCCAGTGACAGCAAAAATAAATTATTCAAATGACAAGATCATAGAATCATAGAATAGTTTGGGTTGGAAGGGACCTCTAAAGGTCATCTAGTCCAACCCCCCTGCCGTGGGCAGGGACATCTTCAACTAGATCAGGTTGCTCAGAGCCCCGTCCAACCTGACCTTGAATGTGTCCAGGGATGGGGCATCCACCACCTCT
>NW_008796043.1:4712398-4755680 GCF_000699145.1 Aptenodytes forsteri
ACCTGCTGGCCATGCTTCTTTTGATGCAGCCCAGGATACGATTGGCCTTCTGGGCTGCGAGCACACACATTGCTGGCTCATGTCCAGCTTTTCATCCACCAGTACCTTGCCCAAGTCCTTCTCGGCAGGGCTGCTCTCAATCCCTTCATCCCCCAGCCTGTATTGATACCGGGGCTTGCCCCAACCCAGGTGCAGGACCTTGCACTTGGCCTTGTTAAACTTCATGAGGTTCGCACAGGCCCACTTCTCGAGCTTGTCCAGGTCCCTCTGGATGGCATCCCATCCCTCTGTGCTCTAAGATGATGTGCTCTAAGTCCTTGTTACCAGAACTGAAGTTAGCCAGTTGAAGTGTGCTCCATAAAGCAACCAAGCTCCTTGGAAGAAGCAAACCTCTTGAATCTAGGGGTCAGTCAGGGCTCTGGACCCAAAGGTCTGCAAGTCCTTTCCCTCTATCATTGACACAGGCAAAGGTTGTGGGATCCTGAGAAGAAATTGTCAACATGCATGTTTTCAATGACTGAGCTTCTCACAAGCACAGGCACAGCCTATGCTCACCTGAATGGATTTCTAGCAACTGGTTTTAAGCCATTTCTCTTTGTGTATGCTGCTGTTGAGTGCACTTGCTGTGCCAAAGATTGAAATAGGTCCAGTGTTCATAGGAGTGGCAATTGCTGCTAAGGGACTTCAGCATATAGTTGGACATGTTTGCAGTGGGAGTAGATTTGGGTATCACTATCCTGTTCCTTCACTTTGCTCCAGATACCCATCTTCCACAGAACCTGGAAAAGAGAAAATGAGTGTTCCTCAGTGGAAAGCAACTTTGGTCAAGCCATCTATGACAATTATTTATAGAGCTGACAGAGTTTGCACTGATACATTTGAAGACCATTCACGCGGTCAGTCCTGGGAGCTTTGCTCAGGAGGTAGCAAAGGGACAACAAGACACTGGAGATGTCCATAGCTCTTAGACTCTTCTTCATGAGGATATCTGACCATTCCCACAGTCAATAGAATAAGCATTGATAGAATGCTTTGATATCTATCAATGCATTGATAGAATAAGCTGGATAGAAAAGCAACATGCAGTATGTGCTAAGAGCATGCGATGTCTGCAAGCAGTAAGTGTTCTCCAAGTATTTTTAGGGGACTCCTGGTATAGAACACTAGTGTCATAATACTTAAAAGTAGATAGTTGCAACTTCTTGACAATGACCACGCTGACAACAATATACAGGAGCTGTGGCATTTCCAGCAGAGATGTGATAATAGCCTTGTCAACTTATTTAGGAAGGCTGTGAGTTCTGCTCCTTGACACAGATGTTTATCACTTTTTATTACATGCCATTCTGTACCAGCAGGTCAGATTATCATTATTAGGAGTTAACTGTGGTATGATAACCTGGAGGTCAAGGCTTCACTGTGCTAGAAAGTGTGCAAGTATAACAAAGAAATGATCTCTGTCCCAGAAGCCTGGCACTCAAACTAGAGGGCTGGGGAATGAAAGGAACATGAAACAGTGCAGAGACAGCCAGAAAGACAAGGATCACATCAAACCACGTGTGAGCTGCAGGAGATTCTCTTCACGTTTCTGAAATGCCTCACTGATACAAGAGATCTTCCAATGGATTGAGCTTTTACTGTAAGTTCAATGCGTATGTTATGGACACACATGAGACTTTGGTGTGTTTCCAGACTCTTTGAAAAAGGAAAGGGACTGACAAAGAATATGTTTGGGCTTTCAGTTACAAAAAAATGTTATCCTTTATCATTATGCTAAGTACCATTTGAATGCAAAGGTAATTCATCCTTAATCTCTTCCCTGTATACTTATCAAAGTCACTATGTAGGGAAAAAAATGCCGAATACATCCAAGGTACCCCTCTGTCAGGGACAGATTGTTTCCCACAGTTCATGTATTAATACTTTTCTACCCTACCTGCAAAATGACTTTGCTGTTCTTGCTCTGAAAGTCGGGAGTAGATTTGTAGTAGCCTCTGCTTATCTCTGTTTTCCTATACCCCACTTCTGTTGAGCTACGTAGTTTCTCTCTATCCAGTAAGTCTATGGCCTTCAAATATCATGGGGTTTTGTTAATATGATTTTAACCAAAGAACACCTACTGTTCTTGATTTACATGTTGATCCCTTCAGCTCATCGATCATTTTTCTTATTTTTGTCCACGCTCCTGATACTGATATTGTCAGCATCTTTTTAGGCCTGGGACTCATTGCAAAAATGCTGCTGATGTGGCTCCTGTGATACACACTGAGAGATCTACATCTCTTCAGCCAAAGATAGGATGTCTTTGCATGTATCTGCTGTCTTCTGCTCGCTTGTACCAGGACAAACTCTCCAAAGCAGTGCTGTGTGTTCCCTGGCTGTAATACACTAAGCCCGAGACATTACAGATTCATTAAAATTGTGGCCAGAAATACTACCTTTCACTTAAAAGCAATCCAAAGAAAGACTGCAAGGGTGAGAGGCAGGGTTGAGAGGGAGAAGCCAGCAGACAAACAAACGTGGGAAACTTAATAGAAAGCCTCCTGCACTTTCTTCAGTACACAAATACTGTACACTCTCAGAGGGGAAGCAGCTGGCACTTCTCATTCCTGGGAGAGATTTGCTGGGCTGTGTTGAAGCTACAGCTGCAGTGTGCCCTCTTATGGCAACACCAGTTGCTTTCTCTCTCTGTTTTGCACAGTGGTGTTGCAGGGGGAGACGGGGGTTGCTTTGATTTTTTGTTCTTCTCTTTTTCTTTTCCCTGAAAAAGAGACATGGGAAGAAAGTATTAACTCTTTATGCTGTGGCATGCTTACAAAACAGGCTTGAAGCTTCACGTCCGGAGCATCAAGCAGTGCCCCATCTGCCAAAGAAGATGAAATAGTGAACAAAGATAAAAGAGAGGCTAAATGTCATCAGGCTTAGCATTTGCTGATGACATGTATGGCTTTCATGCCAAGGCATATGTAAAATGAAAGAGGATTGTTGGTTAAAAGCACTGCATTTAACACATGACACCAAGTTAGTTGACTGAATGTTTCTGCGCTGGCTCCATTGCAAGCCAGGCTCAGCGCATGTTCCTCTGTATTGCTACAGCATTTCGAGTAAGAGGATGACTAAAGTATTGCCATTATTTTGTCAATATTCTATCATTGGACCTGTTTTGAAGGGTGTGTTCCCATGGCTTCCTCTCCCTCTGCTTCTAGTACCTTCTTCTCCTCTGATGTTTTGCCCTTGTTACTTCTCAAACCTCCCCCCTCCACCGCCTCCTTGGAGTCCCCCGTTCCAGTGCAGCACTCCCACAGCTCCCCTGCATTCCCAGCAGGACTCTCCTCCTCTGCTCACTGAGGATGCTCCCAGTCTCATGGCATTTTCCAACCCACAAAATCACAGTTGGAGTACCCTGGGACTCATACAGCTCATACTTTCACATCTTTCATATCAGAACAGCCACATCGGTCTTGCTAATTTCATATTGCCCCTCTGCTCATTGAATGTTTAAAAGCACACAGATATTCCCTGAGAGCTCAAGGCAGGAGTTACGACTGTGACATTAATGCCTTCTACTGCAGTGACTTGGCACTGTCGAAAAAAAGAGGCATGGGGCAAACTCTACCTTTTCCCAATTTCCTGGTCAGCCTTGGAGATCCAATATACTCCGACCACGTCATGTTTCCAGTTCCAAAGCTGAACTAACCTCACGTGCATGAAGAAAATAAATGCATTCCCAGGCCCCTGGCTTTCTCCATCAGAATAAAACCTGGCACCACATGGCGGTACGCGCGAGTCCTCACCAATGGCACTGCATGCTCCGGGCACAGACTATTCCTGGAATGACCTGTTGTCCTGGGGTGCAGGTTCATAACCGTGCCCAGGAGCCATGCACACACACCCTGGTATTTCTGACGGCAATGTATTTGTGTTTCTACTTTCCCTCTGGCTTAGTGCCTTTTATATTTACTTCAGCATGCCCATTCACCTTAACATTAAAAAAAAAAACAAATAAGAAAACAGTCTAAATGCTTTTTCTGTCAATCAGGCAGCTTCTGCTGCAGCTCATTCTGCTGCAGTTAATCTTGCTAATATCTGTCCTTCATTATAACAATATAATAATCAGGCAGTTCCAATACCTTTGATTATTGACACTAAGATTGATGATATTTACTACAAAAAGGTAAAGTGGTCTTTAGAAACTAGAAACCAACCTGCAGGCTCACTTTGGATTTCAGCTGAACCAAAACCCGCTGGAATGGTGCTAAAAAACTATGATAAAGCTATCGGAAATGTGACAATTATCTTGGCCCTGCTTGCCTTAGAAATGAGGAGCGTAAGGTGATGCTGTCTAGAGTTACACCACTTCTGGCCAGCCCTTGGGAACACAGTTCAATGACCCTTAAATGTTTCTTTTGTACTTTCTGTTCGATGGTTTGACAGGTATTTTGTAATTAAGTCAGCTTCCATCACCAAGTTACAGTTTTCTATGTCAGAAGAAATGCTTTTTCTGGTAGACAGGGAGCAAGGATGTGAGAATGTGGCCCTTCTTATTAACCTGCACAGAAGCAGTTGAGAGTTTCACTGTTTAACATCATTCCCCCTGGCGCGTGCTTGTTTGTTCTTCAAGCCTCGCATTTATTTTATTGTTTACAGTAAGGTTTGCGCTGTGGAGGAGACTGCTGGTGGGGAAGCTCTAGGAGGAACAGAAAGGTTTCTGTCCCTTTGAGATGTTCGTTCACATACCCCCAGCTTGATACGCAGCAAACAAATGCTTCATTTAATTAGGAACACAGACCAGGAAAGGATCTTGTAGGCTACAGGGCCCAGTCCTTTACTGTCTCCGGTAACCATAAAACATAATGTTTTCTACCCAACACATCAACCTTTCTTAACATTATGATAAGCGGTTTTTCTATAGCTGCTCTAATTGGAAGGTTGCTCCAGAGCTTACAGGTCTCAAAGCTAGAAAACTTCTCTTAATTTCCACCCTGAATTTATTCATGGCTAGCTTACACTCACCTGTCCTTTACCAACAGACCTTGGTTTACAATACCTCTTCTTCCTTCTGTTTTGTCATACGCTCCCCATCCTTCTCAATGAAACTCCTTCTTCATCCTTGAGTCCTCCTCTCGGTTACCTTCCCCCACACCCTGCCCCTACACCTGCTGCCTGGGGGTGCCATCATTCATGCACAAAGCACAGCCCTTCACCCCTCTCCTTCCCTGGGATCGGATCTGTGTGACAACCACTGGTGACCCCAGTGATGAAAAGAAGGGGCTGTGTCTCAGCCAGGAAGCTCATCACCCTGCTCTCGCCTCTGCTGCCAGTGGCTCTCGGTGAGCATTTACTAGTTTCCCAGACTGCATTTGCCTTCCTTCATTCTTCCCTTCTTGTTTTAACACACGTAGAAAATGAAGGTGTGAACACTCTTACTTGAGTCATTACCTTAAGGCTTCTGGTTTTCTTCCTTAGCTTCCCCTCCAGCGATCCCCAAAATAAAAGAATGAATCCTAAAAGGATAAAAAAAATATAGACCTGTGCAAGAAACTACAAAAACTCTCACCCAAATGAGTGCCAATAGCTGCCAATTCTAGTCTCTTGATTTTTGCTTTCAAGGCTGGGAAACTCTCCATATATCTGCAGGGATATAAATGAGCTGATACTGGATAACACTCAAATGAATATGTTCTATGAGAATTGAAGTATATTTTGCAGAATATGCATACATAGTCTACTAAAGGACTTTATCCAAAATTGAAACCGAGCACCTTTTAACCGAGCATCTCCTCTTAACAGTATCATGGAGAAACCCATCCTTTGTAACTGCCCCCAATTTAAGCAGAAGGAAGCGGAGGAAACTTAGGGGCAAATGGCACTTGAAAATATACCAAGGTGGGGAGTACACAGTGAGGATACTTGGGCATTGCGGTTGCGCTGGAGCACTGCGTTGGCTCCACTTCCTCAACCGTCCGCACCATTGACAAGTTCCCAGGGAGCTCCTTGTTTGTGTCAATATTCACAGAGCATTCTTCCCTCTGTCAAACATCAGAGTTATTCAGAGTCCTGGCCCAGAGAGATGATGTCTCCTGTAATCAAATCTGTGTGGTGGTACAGTGCCTCACAGACTTCATCAAATTTTGCAGATTAATCATTATCTAATTTTTTAATTTTACTAGAAGCAGTCTCTATGCTTTCACAACCAATGAAGGCTGGAGCGTGCCTCTCTGTGTGTGTTCCACTTGTGTATGCTCATTTCAAGCAAGGATCTGCTTTCCCCCAAAGACATTTTGCTGTGAAAATCTTATTGTAATGGATGTGTGTACATTCATGATGCTGACTATGATAATTCATCTGTTACCTACAAACTTCCTTTCTTTTAGTAATGAATTCTATGGATTTGGGTACACCTAGAAAGCAAAATGGCACCTGCAATCACATGTCAATAGAACATGGAAATCCAAAAATTTATTTCAGTAGAGGAAAGTATTTGTTAATTTTGTAGAGGAGAGGAAGGAGAGGAAGGAGAGGAAGGAAGGAAGGAAGGAAGGAAGGAAGGAAGGAAGGAAGGAAGGAAGGGTACTGTCTTTCAGAAGTATTTTAAACTGTATTTGAAATTTTCTAGATTTCTAAATTGGCTCAACATAAAGACAATTTCTCAGATAAGAGAAAAATACCCTGCTATAATGGACAGATAAATCTGATTATGCCCACAATGCAAAGCTGTGGAATGTATAGTAACTGATTTTATTAAAGTAGGGGGGGTTCAGGCAAGAGTGGATCGTTATATTTAAGTTCTGGAACCATCACTAAGCAAGTTCTCTGATTTCTACCACAAACCAGAAATGACATCATAATATATGAGCCATCACAGCAGCTGTTTGTAAGATGTTTAAAGCACCCTACCTGTGTTGGTTCAGCAGTTAAAAACAAGAATAGGCCAAGATTTTAAGAAAGTGTGTGGGATGGATTTTCTGTGGATAACTAAGGGAAGGCGGAGGCTTCACAGCATCCCATTAGCATTGCCCAGTGTAACCATCCCCCTTGATGAGGGAGAGATGAGGCCACACACAGTCCCTCCACCTCTCCTCCATCTCTGTCCTGGCTGCCCTGATGGAGGGACACAGCAACAAGTTTTAAACGAGTAACTCAGGTGATGGGGACAGTCTAACAGCAGCACTGTTGTGAATTTATCCCATTGCAAACAGCAGATCCCTATGCCAGAAGAAAGTTATTTAAAGCTTGCTAACATATCTTTACATAATGCTTTCAAGTGCAGTATAGACACACTGTTTGTTTTAGGTATGTGAAGGGGTAGATTAAGCATGCGGTGCACTACCGGTGATGACTGGCAGCAAACCCCTCAGCTAGCTGGTCATCAAGGTGTGCGGGTCATGCCACGCATTTGCCCTCCTTTGAATGCAGTCCTGGGCAAGGAAAATCATTCTCCCCCTGTTTTCAGATGTTGCCTGCTGCCTGCCTATCACCAAGCATGCCTTTCTCAGTAGCTTTGAGCAGCCAGTGTCCTCAGTGGTATGCTGGTGGGCGCTGCAGGTTTGCTCTCCGGAGGCACACACTTTGGAGCAGGCACTGCATCTGTGTAAACTTTTGTAGAGCACGAATGCAGTGGAGTTACAACTATAGGTACTTTCCAGTGGTAGAAAGGGACCAGAAAGGTATCTTATGGGTACAACAGTACCAGTTATTCCACAGAGGACAGAATACAGTGTGCGGGATTTCAGTGTTTCTGTGGCCGTGCTTCTAATGACTTTGATTCTCCATTTTAATTGCTTGTGACACCATGAGGCAGCTGTTGAAAATAAATTATATTAATTTAATAGTGTTAATTAACAAGGACTACACAAAGGGAGACTGGAAACTTAGGTTTGGAAGGACTTGGTGTACATGCCACTGCTCTTCCCACCACCTTGAGATCACAAGAAAGCTTCACCTGACTTCTGCCAATCATGCAGTAAGGTTACCGAGAGGCACAGAGGCAGGTGGAGTTTAACGGGTTGTGAGCCCCCCCGGCGTGACCTGCGCAGGGTGGTTCTGCACCTACCCCGCTGCTGGCAGACTGGCCTCTCTCCTGGCCTTCTCCCTGTAGTCTGGTTAAGTGGTGTTCGGTGTGTTTCTCTAGTCGCTGTGTGGAAAACCCCAAGAGCTTATGTGGAGGTTTCAAGGGAACTGGGGTCCCCAGGCCCACGCCAGCCTGCATGACTGGGGAGGATGGAAAGCCACTTCTCCCCTCTCCCGCCATCCTGAATTATTGTCTGTGCCATCCTTTTGCTTTCTCACAGGGGATAAAGACCACCAGGAAACACATTTAAAAATCATCTGTGGCACACAGAAGGAGAAGAGAAAAAGTTGTTGGTACATTTCAGCAAGCCTCGTTAAAAACATCTCTAGGCACTACAAAGTGCATGTTATCAATATGCATATGTGATGTCTCTGAGGCAGAGTTGCCTTTAAGGTACATATTCAGCAGGACAACATTTTCCCATGTGAGGCAAGGAACAACAGTGAATCATATGTGTGGGAGGGAAAGGCCCTCTGGCTATGTACAGTATTTATTCCCTTTTGTGTCTTGCTTCCCCCCCTCCCCTCTTTTATTAATGGCTTTTGCAATTACTGGTAACAGGGTATTGCTAGCTGGCAGAAAGCAGTGACTTCTGCAGTCGATTGCTTGTGGGAAGCTGGATGTATAGGGGAAGGAAACGATGCTCATGCACTGGCTTTGCTCACCCCTCCAACCACCGAGCGAGAGCCAGCTGACACGCTATTTGTGTTCGGCACTTGCCTCCCCAGCTGAATGTCACTTTACTTGACCTCACATAAATGCACATATAGATGTAGAAATATAGAAGGTGAGGCCTGCAGTGCACACATTAAAAATTCCTAGTGAAGGTGTCAGCAGGGGGCCCAGAGAAGCTGATTTAGATTTAGAGGGAATCTGAAGGAAAAGTATGGCACCCTGCTCCGCCTGCAGCCATGGAGGCTGGGTATAGGACTTGGGTTTTTATTTCTCACCCTACTAAAGAGGGGTTCCACTCCAGGAGCATTAGCGCTGGAAAGCATTGCAAAAAGCAGGCAGGTGCACAGGTGCAGGCGATGAATGCACTCTCAGGATGTTAGCTGAGTTCCTAGTGAGCTGACAGGACAACACTGGAGTTCAGCATCTACCTATGTGCCGATCAATAATTGTAAATGGATGTGAACAGTGACATGCAGTCAGTAGACAGCAGGTCTACTGCAGTAAATTGCAGCCAAGCAAGACAGAGTACCCAGGAGGGTGTAGCTGTGATGGAAGAAACCCGATGTCCCAGCAGTGAGCACGTTCTGGCAGTGGGGAGGTTATCCAGGAACCGTACCTCTAACAGGTCTGGGGGCTGGCAGTGTGCTTCCCAGGGAACGTGGCAGAGGTAAAGGGCAAGCCATTTCAGAAAAATGGCTGTTCGGTTGCTTTTAATAGAATTACATCATCTAGGAGCAGCAAGATCCAGTACCAATGTGCGTTGATGGAGAGCTTGTGCGGCTGTGACTGTATCAGCCATGGAAACACATATACCGCTGGGACGGAAGCAGTGGTGAGCTACAGCTTTTTTACGGTTCCCTCATCTCCTTGCCTTCCCTCCCCAGTTTCCCTTTGTTCAGCTACATGTGGATTTAGAGGCTCCTGCTGAAGCCGAAATGTCAAAATGCAAGACATTGTATAAATATGGGAGTATAAGTGACCTAACAATTTTTAACTCTGAATGGAGCAAAAGGTTTAAGAAAGAAACATGAAAGCTGGTATCACCGACCTTACAGTGCTATCATTTGCAAACACTAATATCAAGATATCACTGACTGGTAAGTTCTGCTGTTTGCTCCTTTTTTTTCTTTGCTGGAAAAGCAGAGGGGCACTGGCGAGAGGGGAAAGGGTAGCAGAGAAAATGGGCAGGTGGAGCGAGCAGGTTGAGGCTCATAGGAGAGGCTGTGAGAGGGGTCGCAAGAGGGAATCAGAGCCAACAGCTCATTGATGAGAAAAGAGCATCTGGAAAAGAAATGGAAGGTTTTGAAGCACCAGCGAGTAGAAATGGTTGGCAGTTTCCTGTCAGGATGGAAGGGATGTCATTCTTTTCTGTGGAAAATGCCCTTTTAATAACTGTCCATCAGATAACATTTCTTTGAAAATTTCCAATTTTACCTGACTCTTATTTTAAATTTGTTTTGGGGAGGAATTGTCACGCAGCTGGGAGCTGACATTTCTGGCAGGCTGTTATCATTCACGTTTTCTACCTAGAGGCAAAGAGCGTGAGATCCTTCCAATCTGGGAGCTACAGCTGGGCTGACAGGGAGGTGCTGAGCCTGGCGCTTGCTTCCAGCCATCTGCCTGGAAGCCTCACACCATGGCAATTCTCTCCCCCTAGGCAAAAGTCAGGCTGACAAGAGCCTTTCAAGACAGCAACCAGCAAATCAAATAAAGTCTTTGTTCCTTCAGATTGGAATGTTTCTCTTTTCTGCCCAAATGAGACATGGATGTACAAACAATTTTGTGAGAAAAGTCTGACTCTACCAATGACCTTAAAGAGTACAAAGGTCCTTTGGTAGCTGCTTGCCTGCACTTCCACTGGCTAAATTTCTTGACAGACCAGTTATTTTGTCCCTGAATTTCACATGGTTGTAAGCAGGACCAGCTGCCCTGAGGAAAAGGCTCTCCTGTACGCAGTTGTGTCCCTGGGAGCACTCAGAAGCAAGGAATATGCTTGGTTCCTCTTCTCCTCTGCCTCCTCACTGTGCCCATCATGGGCATTTGCTCTGCTCTTACTGTGATGGCTCTCTAGCTAACACAATTAAGCAGGGCACTGTAAAATGAGTATAGCCTGGCATCAGTGCTGATATATATAACAGACTGCAGATTTCACTGGCTACATTAGGGACCATTAGCCAGCCTACCTGACTCCTGCAGGGTCTGTTAGTTTCTGCAGAGGGCCCCACAGACCAAGCTCTATGAGTGGGTTGACCCTGCAGACTGCTTCCCACTGGAGTCCAGCTGGAGCACCCTCTAGGAAAAGACGATTTTGAGCAACTAGGAGAAAGTTTCCTCATGATACCCCTGAAAAATAAAACTTGATGGAGACTTGGTTTTCCATTCTACTCAGAGTACTATGAGGTTTGGGCACTGAACTTCAAGAAGGAGGTAGGCCAAGTGGAGATAGTCCATAGGAGAGCAACAAGAACGATCAGAGGTCTAGAAAACTGGATGCTGGAAAGACTGACCTGATAGCTGACTGACTAAATAATTCTTAGTCTCCAGAAGAGAGGCCTGGAAGAGGATACTGACAGATATGTAAAACGGGGTCCTCTGTGATGGAAAGGTTATGAAATAATGGATTTCATTTCAATCAAAATATTCATATGAAATGCTAGGAAAAGTTTGGAAATTATAAGGATTAAGAATGTATTGATTGGAGAGTTTTCCAAGTGATATCCTTGGAGATCTTCAGGAACAAGTTAAAGAAAGATCTGTCAGAAATGGCAGTTGATCCTGTCTTGGATAGGGGAAAGGACCAGATGACTTTTTGATGTCCTTCCCAGCACGATGCTTTTCTGTTCTATGTTCTTTGATAGAAAACCGTGGGTTGGGTTTGCATGCTTTTTCTAGACATTTAAATTGGTCAGAAAGCAGATATGTAGAGGGAATCCAAATGTGTAGGGAAAAAAGATGGGTAGAGGAAGTCTGGGCAGCTTCAGACAAACTAAACAGATTGTCTGAATCCTTAGCAGGGGAGACTCCAGACAGCTACTCACTGGTGATGCTAAGACCCGGGTGTATGCCTGAGAATTGTATGAAAAATATTCTGCGGATGGGATTGATGTATCTGCTATTTTGGCTTTGCCTGCACTACATTTACCTGTGTTAAATAAACAAAGAAAGTGCTCTAAGTATTGCTCTAAGATTGAATAATAAGTGGAACATTTCTTCTTTTGTTAGTAGCTTGTGTCCTTGCTTATTAAGTCTCAGGCTGAGCAGCCAAAGGGAGTGTTTGAGACATAAATGCTGGAGGGGACTCCCACTGCTGAAAGCAACCGGCAAGCAGCTTGAAATGTGCTACTTCTGTTCCTGGAAGACCATGATGATCAGAAATACACGCTCTGTGTCCTTTACTCCCTGCCCTCTCTTCTCTACCCCCTGCTCTTCCTCCATCCCCTTGAATAGCATTCAGGAATTTCAAAACTCATCCTTAATTGCAAATCAGTGACCAATAAAGCGAAATTGTTCTTTTGTCTTTTGCTAACTAAATTAGCAGAGATCAGTTTTGGACAAACTGCTCACTTTAGTTAGTGGTAAGATGAATACTAAGATTTCTCCTGCTTTTCTGTCTCTTTGTCTTAGATTCGGTTTTTAAATCACCTCACCAAGGCTTCTACTCCTTGGAAAAATCTAAAAAATGAGAATATAAGAGAAGTATCAAGTCTATTAAGATTCATTTTCACCTTTCAAAACCAAACCTATCTCTCATAAAAAAGAAAGGGCATATTATTCAATATTCTGAAAAGTAACAACTGCTTACACCAGACCATCATGTGTCTTTTAAGTCATTTCCTCATGAAAGCTTCCTCTGCCTTACCAAAGTCAAATCCCCCAGACAAAGCCAAGCTTTGTTAGTCTGAGCAAGAAACAGGAGTTCCAGTGCTAAGGGCAACACAGGAAAAATTTCATACCCCCTTTTCACATGTCTGTTAAGATATTTAGCCCTAGCACAGCTGCTAATCACAACTGCTTGCTATCACACAGAGAGCAAGGCACAGTCTTTCAATCCATACCTGACACTTCCCAAGAAACTAATTGGAGCCAGTGCAGATATTGTAAAGTGCTCCCTTTGCAAAGCAACTGCATGACAGAGAGCTGATCTAATGTGGAATGA
The DNA here is from genome assembly GCF_000699145.1 of Aptenodytes forsteri. NCBI lineage: Eukaryota > Metazoa > Chordata > Aves > Sphenisciformes > Spheniscidae > Aptenodytes > Aptenodytes forsteri. The sequence goes on from NW_008796043.1 coordinate 4,725,301, forward strand.
GCAGCGCTGTGCTTCACTTTATAACAACTCACTCCTGCAATTATTGCCAGATGTTTGTAAATGTTCTGTAAGTCTCCCATCTGAAGTTAACTGCTCCTTCCAAATTTTTTACAGCATTCAAAGACTGAGGGTGCTGTTTAGCTAGTGCTGGCAAGAAAGAAAAGGGGAATTAAATAGCCCTTTTTCTTTTGTTCTTTCTGCTAATAGTAACAGGGATGAAACCACTTGAGTGATAGGAAGGTCCGCAGTGGTACTGAGGCACACGATAAGAATTTGATTTTCAGGTCTCTTATCTAAACAATATACCTCAGCCTCAGTAATGTGAGCTGCACTTCTATTTAGTCATGTAATTGAAAAGCCTGATATTTCACTGCTGGTGTATGTCATAATTTTGCAAAGAAAGAGCACCCACTTATTCAGATAATATTTATTAATACACAGATTAAGTGGCTCAGACAAAAGTCTGTTAACACCGTTCCCTAATATACTCCTATTTGCAGGCAGCAGAATGAAATGTATTGACCACTTTATCCGCTTTGGAACAGCTGCTGGAGGATTTACCTGCAATTACCTACTGAAAATGAAAGAAAAGATTAGTAGGAATAAGATGTCAGTTTGGACTTACGGCTCCTGTTGCTAGGGAAACCTTAGAGTTAGCATCCTGATTAGGGCAAAAATTGCTGTAACCCAGCTGAACCTTTGTCAACATCAGCGTTCAGCAGAGCTGCAGATAGCCTGTTTTTCTGGCCAGGGACAGTGATTGCCCACTGTGGTCTCCTGGTTGACTGAATAGCCCTTTCTGATGGTGCCTCATCCAGACACCAGCTTACAAAGATACCTAGCAGGGACTGTGTAACTGAATTACACAAATACAACACCAGTGCGATTAGATGGGTAAAAGGGAAAGGCTGATGGGGGAAGGGAGATTAATTATGTTTAATACCCACTACCTTTAGTATCAAACAATTCAGAGCTATCCAGGCACCCAATGCCTGCCAACCACTCCTACAAGAACACATTTCATACAGGAAGAACAGTAATAGAGAGACATCAGTCAAGTGAGAGCTTGGCAATAAAACCTGCAAAAGGACTTGAAGCAGTGGGGCAAGGCCAAAGAAAATGAAAAGTATTCTTATATGCATGTGCTTGGGCCTCCAGAGGGGAAAACAGGTGATTATGCAGAAAGCAATGGAGGTGGGAAGGGAAAAAGTGTTACACCCTCCTTACGGAAGGAGGTGTAGCCTCCTTACACCATCCTGAGGAAGAGACTCCTTCGCATATCTGGAGTGACAAGGGGACTAATTTCAGGAAATCCTGACTCTCCCACTTCCCCCCATATTGGGGAACCCCCATACTGGGGAACCCTCCTTGAAGATCTCAGTGCCTGCAGCTTCACTTAGGGGACAAAGGTGGGTCCAGCACAGCACTCCTGACACTGTCAGACATCGAGGAGGGCCCTCACTTGGGTAATGGCAAGAGAAAAGGTTTCAGACAAGTTCAGAGGCTTCAGAAGACAAGTTAATGATTTTTATTTGTGAAGTTTGAAAGCTGTCAGGGATCAGTCTGTCAGCGTAACTGAATTAACTGCAATCAGTACTTGGCTGGATTCAGTGAAATAGATGCTGTTGTGGTTTTGTACTTAGAGATAACTTCTGCTTCGAATCTATTAGAGGTATGACTTAAAAATGTCCTAGTTCTCAAAAACACTGTAAGAGAGCTACTGTATCAGATGAGAAAGATGGTGGGCCATTTTGTTTTTCAAAGCTTTTGCTAATATAGTGCATTACCCATCATTTCAGCCAACACAAATACTGAACTTGAGCTACGTGTAAATTAGAGTGTAAATCCATAACATTATCTCATATTTAAATTATTGGATTACCTAGTCTCTGCCCTTTGTAAAAGAATCGCAATCCTTAAGAGGAGAAACGCAAAGGCTGCATGACCTGTTCATGACCAGAAACACCAAAACCAAACCACTTCATTAGTTCTTTCTTCTTTAATGTTACCTAAGTGCTGACTTTTAAAAATAATCTGGGATTAATATCTTAAATATGCACAGACGTTCTTGCATTCTTCTATCCACAACTTCAGTACCAAAAGAAACAATATAAATGCCAGCACTGTAGGAGTGTTGAAAGGAAAATTACACTCAGAGCTCAGGAAATACTGCTTGTCTGTGTGCTTATGACACTTACTTCTTAGAGATTTGCAAACTTTAGCACAGAAATTTAATGGGTGTTAATAGTCGATCTCAGGTCTTTTTAGCTGCAGTGACTTAAATACTGCTTCCAGCAGCCCACCACATCTTTCTGTAGTAGATCACACCATGTTGTGTAAGGTGTGGCAAAAAGGAGGGTGAGCCCGTTCCTTAGCCATCACAGGTCACAGCTAAATGAGTCATTACACTGAAATTCTCCCACAATATCCCAGGCTGTAAACAGTGAAGTGCAGTTCAGCACTTGCAGTTATGGGAGTGCTGCGTTTCTAAAGAGAGAACTTGAATATTCAGCTTTTTGCTCAGGTGGAAAACTCCTTTCTGGTCTCAGTAATTCTAAGCAAACTGCCATCTAATTGCTAAATATGATGAAAGTAATTTCTTTTATTGTCTTACAACTCTGCTTAATTCATGAAAATTTTCTTCTCACTTTTTTTTTTTCCTCCCCATTAGGTGCAGGGAAGAGACCTTCCATTGGAAAAGACTGTGTGTGTGTGTGTGTGTGTGTAATTATTTCAGTCTCCAGTAGTGATTTGGCCAGTTCATAGTGGTTTCACAGCAGAAACTTTGCTACTTTTGAGCACACCAGAACATTTCATAAAAGTAAGGAATCAAAATATACTGGTTTGTAATATATTACAGTATATTCTACTCATAGCCATGTATCTCTTCTGTCCTAAGAATTGAAGGTTTAGTAGTAATAAAATAAGTGAATCTTATTATGTATGGAAACACAGCTGAAGGGTTGTTGTTCCAGATATAATATGAGGATTTCCTTTGTTCTTTTTCCCATGAGTTTTTGCAATTCATTTTAAGGCATAAAAACTTCTTCTTAACCCAAACGAGTGAAAACATAAAGTTGTTTTTATTACCTGCACATCATACAATAGCACCAAGGTGCTCTTAGCACCACCATTTTGGTGGGTTGACCCTGGCCAACAGCCAAGCCAAACACCCACACAGCTGCTCGCTCAGTCCCTTCTTTAATTGGATCTCTCCCCTGGTATTATGCTCTGAGAAATTTGCAGTCACTTTTACTCCGGGTGGCCTTCCTGCTGTGTTCCTGCCTATCACTCCGGTAAGGACTGATCAGCAGAGGGCCTCTCAGATCTGGGGAGTGTATACAGCAGTCAAGGTCTGCTGCATACCTACTGCCTTGTATTGGCACCCAGCCAGAACCTGCTCACTCTCCTGTCCCACAGGACAGGGAGAAAATAGGAGGAAACCAAGAAGACTCGTGAGAGAAGATCCTCTGTTCCTCTGATGGTGCTGGACATGCTGTCCCAGAGGAGAAGAGAAAGGTGGACCACTGCCTTTGAGGACACCATGGCTGAGACAGAGACCCAACTCCCAACTCCAGTGATCGCCCCAGTAGGCAGAAGGAACACTGGAAGCAGAGGTCAACAGGTCCATACCAGCATTCCTAATTAAAAGAGAAAGGGAGGATTTGTGGGCACATTTTTCATTTCTGGAGTAGTCAAGTGCCCTTTTCATGGCAAATATTCACCACCAAAAAGCTGGGAAATAGTGCCAATCTCAGTAGCGTGTCTAGTGTGTGGATGGTGAGTATAAAAGGCATCAGCAGAAGACAAACATAAACCATTTTTAACTCCAGACATAGAGGAAGTTCAGCATTACGTGCCTATCCATCCACGGTGCTTCATGGCATTCAGAGCCACAATCCAAGCTGGGACAGGGCCTTAAATAAAAGGGCACCATGTTAGCCGTGGTTTTCATGATACTTCCTGTAGTCTACAACAATAAGAAGTTCTGGAATTTCTGCTCCTGGTGTGGCCTTAAACTCCAGGCTGCTCATATTAGCTTCTGATATTAGAGGAATTTTCACTGTAAAAACAGTAAGAAAATTCTGAAGCAGTGAAAGAAAAAGTATCTGCAAAACTAGGAAAAGGGAGGAAGGAGACCACAGCAAGGCACAGAAGAGACTATATATGTCTAGTGAAGAAAATGCTTCAGTGTGTGTACCTTAGTAAGAAGTAATCAAAACAGGACTGTGATTCCACTAGAGTATTTTAGCAACAGGAAGTTTTCTTTTCTAGATTAAGTTTATGGATGACTGGAACTCTTTAAAAAATAATGATCAGAGACAGGTGCTGTCTGAATTAAATAAAGAACCATTGCACACAGAAGCAGCAACCTTGAGGAAAAACACATTTGAAAAAATTCAAAGCATTCATCAAGCTAGAATTTTGCAGTTCTTTTCATGTTCCTTCTGTCCAAAGGATAGCTCCTGGTAATGTCTGTCCTGGTGATGAAGGTAAAAGTAAAATTTATGCTGTGTAATAGAAAGGAAAAAGACATCTTCAGACTACTGTGAGATTTTGTAGCCTTGCACCAAAGGCAAAACAAAAACTAGAAGTGAAATCCTGATTCCACTTGAAATTGATGGCAAAAATCCATTTAATTCAGTTATTTTAGAATTTTATACCAGAAGGGCATCAACAGACTGAGGATACAGAATGTGGGTATCAGTAGCCATCCCACCACAGCAATCCTAAGTTTAATATATAAGCTGTAATATAGGTGGGTGACCCTGCTCAGATCCTACTGTGGCTGCTCTAATTATTTCAGGGCTAGTACACTGAGTACAAGTGTAAGCGTAACCTAAGACACACACAGAGCAACAGTTAATATGAATTAAATAAACTTTTCCAGGTAACGACATTTTGCTGTGTCAAAGACTACTCCAAAAAGAAAGCAAAGTAAGAGCTTTGGTGGAAAGTTCCACTTGTCCATGGGAAGACTCTTTCCTTAAAATCTGTTCTTTTTTCTAATAGAGTCTGTCTTCCAAACAGTGGAATTTGAAGCTGAACATCTGTGAAATGAATATTTTCAGTACATGCTAATTCAGAATGTGCTGCAGGCAAAAAGGTGCAGCAGCTGTGAGCACCACAGGTTCTGGTTGGGTGCCAGTACAAGGCAGTAAGTACGCAGCAGACCTTGACTGCTGTATACACTCTCCAGATCTGAGAGGACCTCTGCTGAACAATACTTACTGGAGTGATAGGCAGGAACACAACAGGAAGGCCACTCGGAGCAAAAGTTACTGCATATTTCATGGAATATATCAGGGGAGAGATCCAATTAAAGAATCAGAACTAGAAAGTCTAAGAAAGTTTGTGATGATTAATCCAATGGCTTGAAAGAGATACTGGAAAAGAATGAGTTTAAGAAACATCCACAGAAGCCAAGAATAAGCTTTGACCACTAGCAGGATTGATTTTCTACTCAGCGAAGAGGCTGCACCTGGAAAAAAAGTTTGGCCCTGGGTTCCCTGTAAATATATATATATGTGTATATATATATAAGTACAAGGAATGGGGAAAAATGTTGATAAAATTATTCCAGTGTCAAAAGTGCTCAATAATTATCAAATGCTTGCTTATATTAAACAGGCAGCAACAGGTCACATCTTATTTTGAGGATCCATTGTGTTAGATGTTCTATATGGGTTAGAAGTAACGGTATGTGTTATACATAACAATCAGTAGCCTTCTTTGAAAAGATTACATCAGTGGAAAGGTAGACAAATGCTAGACAAAAGAAAACGCTACCTTCATTTCTGTATGTATACAGCTAGCTGTACTTTGGAGCAGAATTGTAGAAGAGGAGGGGAGGGACTGGGGAAAGGGAGGGCTGGGAATAGAAGAAAAGGAGAAGGGAACAGCAAGGAGGTACCTGCTGAAGATGAACAGGGCCAGCTGGGGTCAACAGGAAAGAGGGAGCAGCCGAGGAGCAGAGGCAGGGAGGTAAGAACAAGTCTGACTTGATTAAATCTAACTGAGGCAGGAGCTGTTCTCACCACTGCAGCAGGAAGCAAGGTGGCACAGGTCACCACTAGCATGAAGAGCTGGAAAGACTGCTGACCACATCCAGTGCAAGCATGAGCAGGGTGTCCTGCAGAGCCCGTCTCAGCACACAATAAAATGGGGCAAATATACCTGAGTCCTGGCTATTAGTGCTGCGTGGGTCCTGGAATAAGCCCAGGGCAGATAGGGAAGAAAAGAGTGAAACAAGGTACCACAAATGCCAAATAGCTAGTGAATTAAAACCTTCCTGAACAGGTGAGAATGAAGAGTAGGAGCCAGGGCTCCTTTCTTGTCTCCAGTGGGACAACACCAACTTTCACCTTCGTCTGCTCTCAGTCCAGGTAGGACTCCTGAACATGTGAACTTGAGAAGTACACTCCAGTTGTTATAAGGTCTTTTGGCCTTGTTCCTGATTCCCTGGGGATGGAGGGAGAGTCCTTTACCTTTCCAGCCCCCTATACTTCTGATGGTTTATCATCATGATGCTATGTGAGCATAAGATAGTTGTGGAGAGATGACAAAAATAGCCTGAGAGCCTACCACATGATCATGAGGCTTGGTCGCTTCCATGGTTGCTGCTGAAGCTGCGGCCCCATCCCCCATCTCAGGGTTACCTGTGGTGATCGCCCACTCCTGCAGGGAGCCGGGTGTGCAGGAGCTCTCCTTTCTGCCATGCTCCTGGAAAGATCCTGGTGCAGAGACTGCAGTTCTGCTGCTAACTGCCTTATATTTCAGTCTCCCCACTGACAGTGGCCACCCATCTCCACTGTCTTTGAGAGGATTTACCTACAGGAGTTAATGTGAGAATAAAAAGATGTTGTAGTGGAGTTGCTGAAAACAGTACTCTTTTCCTGGGCTAAAAAGCACCAGGTGCAGAGGAGGCATGCTGGGGAACTGACTCTACAAGAAGTACATACACACAGTAGGTATGTCTATTCCTCCTCTCTTTCTCATCGTTCTTTAGGCCACATCCATTGAGTTTAGGGTGCTACTTTCTTATAATAAATAGTGGTAGGACTAACAGCAAAGAAGGGAGAACTTTTTCTTGACCAAGTTAAAACCAGTCCTACGCAAACTTGAGTAAAATGGATGAATATGCATATGCTAGTTTGAATATGTGGTTTGTCAGCTATTTGCCTACATGTATTTAACACCCACAGAAGGCCTAAGGCAGCAGACATAGACTTTCTTCCACTTGCTTTTGCAGAGATCTTACAGAAACCCCAGAGGAGTTAAATTACTGCTATTATGATGCTATGAATGACTGATAGAAGTATATTACTCTCCAAAGCATTGATTGGCTTAATGTAAGCAAAAGTGCAGCTAGTGCACAACAGCTTGGGACTAATTTTGCTGGATCCTCAGCTATGGCCTTTAGGAGCTCAGGAAAGTTGGCTTGTGTTTGTTACGTAGTCATTTTCTTCTCTTTTCTTCTCTGTTATGCGCCTCAAAGAGTGATATAAGCTGGGTCTTGGGGCTAACTATGGTGTTTCAGTACCCATATGTAGGTGCAGATAACTGACAAATTAGGGAAGATAATTCTTTCTGATTCCTCCATCTTCTAGCCCCACCTATTTAAGCTAGGTGGCAAAAGAGTTTAATTTGGATTTAGCTACTCAACAACAGTAGCGTGAATATTTGTAAGCTGAAACATCCCCTGATTTTTCAGCTTCTTGACAGAAGAAAAGGTATTTATTTCTAGGACACTGTGTTCCACTAATTTAAAATAAAATCACTTTACCCTGACTTTAGTGAAACCATTTAGTGAATGGTTTATTGTAAGTAGCAATTTGGATAAAATCTTGATTCTGTTGAAATTAAGGGAAAAAGCAACTTCCATATGAAATTAATTTTAAGAGAAAGAGAGCGTGAAATCCCATTTGTATACACCATTTCAATCAGGGCTACAGTAAATCTCTAAAGTTCTACAGCCATAATGGAGAGATGCCTGGGTAGCAAAACATGTCTTCTTAGAAATATGAAGGAACCTTTGTCAAAGGCATGCATCTCACAAAAATCTTTGTCCCCCCTCTACCACTCACTTTAGGACACAGCATATTTCTGCATGATTTTGTGAGAGGGATCTATTCACTTATAGCTCTGGGGATCTTTTGGAGAGCTGATAATTACTGAGACTCTCATATTTCTATCTCACTGGCTGATCCTGTCTCCTTTTAAAACATCTGAGTATAGATGGGCGCTGACTATATGGCTATCTTGATATGACTGTTTCCTTTTTCATGGTAATTTGACATCCAACATCAATGATGGTGCGCTGTTGAGTGCAAAGGGGTTTCCTTTTAAGTAGCAAGCTGGTGAGCACGCTGAGAAAAGAGAGGGAAATAAGGAGGTGAAACTGTGCTTATTTACAAGTTTCATTATGAGGCCCACAGAAAAAGACATGTAGCACATGGAAAATTTGCAAAGTAATAGGTGAGAACACCACATGAATGGCTTTCAGATGCAAGAGTTTGGGGGCAGGATATTACTGAAGCAGGAGATGGAGGGAAATGGGGATGATGCAGCGCCACAGTGTTGTGCAAGGGCATGGAGAGCTTTGAGCTCTGCTGGGTGCCATGGCAGGGAGAAGCAGTAGTCTATTTTGGCAGACCCTAAAGCCCAGGGTAGGCATAAGCTGCTCCTGTTGATTAAAAAAAAATATTGTCTTCACATCAGTATTTTAGAGGAAATTTCAAAAGCATTCTAGAAACTCCCACAATGACGAGGTGCTCCTATTCAGTAAATTGCACAATTCCTCTGTCATTGGGGAAAAACTGATATTTTACAAGACTCTTAATGGCATGTTACAGACTGGAGCAAAGCCTCTTTGTTACCTGAAGTCCTAGACATTGCATGTTTTTAATGGAACAGTAGTTTAGAAACTAATAAATAAAATCACTTTAAGAAAAACTTTTTCAGTTCAAAAGTTTTGAATGTTGCACTGTTACATTAGATTTTTTCAGCTAAGATGACAATTTGAATGCTGACTTTTCTTCCTCCCACCCTCTCAATAAAATGCCAATGTATCCTCATAATCAGTTGCAGTATTTAGAGTACATCACTCAGTACTGTATACTTTAATGCATTTTTGGCCTGTTTTCCACTTTTGTAGTAAAATGAAACTCAGTTTGCATTCTGTTTGCGTTGGTGTGGTTTCTTTAATTTAAATAACATCTTTTCGACTCCTGCCATTCCAATGTGCCAACTTTTAACCCAGGAGGATGGTGAAACATCTGCAGAAACCCAAATATTAGCCAGACTGATCCCCTCTGTATAAGGCAAATGAGCGTTCTGTAAATACAAACTCTGTTTGTTGATTTCCAGCTTCAGACTTCTCTCTTCTTTGCACTGGAAATAACTTTAAGAAAATTTCACTTATCTGTGCATAATCACAAACCTTGCCCTGGGGCCTGCAGAAACAGAATTGTAATGCACAAGAAAGAGAAAGTGCTATAGGTGAGGACAGATGATGAAATGGCTTGCAGATACAAAGGTTGCGGAGCAGTTTCTTCCAAGGTCCTTGATGACATCCTGCAGTCAGTGTCCCTTTCCTCCTTCCATGGGTCTCTTGCAGAGGATCACAAGTGGAAATCATGCCCAGAAAACCTGTTATGCACCTGCTTTTCATTCTGCTTTTTTCATCAAGGCCAGTTGGAGACCAGGGTATTCTTTGACTTGTTCTTCCCTTTGTTAAACTGCTCTAAATGCTTGTTCTATACTTTCAAATCCAGGTTCTTGCCTGTTCTCAGCCACTTCTCAGATCATCTTTAAATTCTCTATGAATATTAAGTTGTATAACCCCAGTTATAGCTACCCCTGCCTTTATGTGCATAGAGAAGGCAGTTTCTACATCTAAGATGTGACAACGGATGCAAAGACTTACATATAACTGCAGTATTGTCACCCTTAGTTGGTGAAACATTTGGAGTAATTAAGAAGCAGTAATGTAACAGATTAGGAGCACACGTTGGCTTTACTGTGTACAGCTATTACACTTGTATCTTGCTGATACAAGATGACAATTCTTGCTGAGTTCTGTATTTTGGGAGCATAACACAAAATTAAATGTCAGGGTGGCTGTTTGTAAAATCTTGGTGAGTGGGTGTTCTTATCTTTGTTATCCATATTATATATATTATCTATATCTTCTGTATCTTCTATATCTTCTATATCATGTGTATCTATAACATGGCTATTATTATAACCCAATAAGGCTATGAACCTTAGCACACAGAATTGTAGCACTATGCTGTAAATAAGCATTTCATTTACACAGAGGTTGTCTTTTTTTTTTAATTTTACAGAGTTAGGGAATAACTCTGGTGTTCATTTTTCAAGACATGCTCCCCTGAGGTCTGTCAGTCAGCGTGCAGAACCCGGGGAACTCTGCCCACAGCGAAATGCTGCAGCTTCAGTAACAGCTGCTGAGCTCTGCACAACATTTCCAGGCCCTCCTGCCCAGCAGCTCCCCAGTCTCTCCTGTTTTGGATGAGAAGCCTCAAATGGAGCGTGCAGAATAGAGAAGCCAGGTCTTTGCTGTGCATCTGATCTCCAGATGGGACCTTCCAGCCTGTTTCCTGGAAAACCTTTCAGGAAGCGAGGGGTTGAAAGGAGCAGGGAAGCATCCGTACCAAGGCTTGGGGATGAGGCATGAAGTCAAAGTTGTTTTAGCAGCAGTGCTGTTTCTCCATCTTCTGACACTGTTCTTTGATCAGTAGTAGAAGAAAGCAGCTCTCCATGTGCTTATTTCATGTCGGCTTCGTCCTGAAGCTTTGCTGCTCTACTTTGAAAAAATCTCATCTCGGCAACAAAGGCAGAGATGAAGATGCTACAGCCTGCAGCAACCACTGCCTCATTTCCTGAGTCAGCTTCTCTTTGGCTGCCACTAGATTTCCACCTGAGGAGCTCTGAGGTCCAGCTTTATTAGTGGTAGCACCGGTAAAGGGTGACATTGGCTTGGTGAAGTACGCATGGATATTATTATATCCTGAATCATGATGCATCATGAGGCAGTGATTGGGCACACTATATGTTAACTGCAAGCAAACCACTTATTGCTATCATCTTCAGTCTCCATTTAAATGTTTTTGCTCTGAGATAGTCACACAAAGTCTTACCTGTGCCTCTGTCCTACTGCACTGCTCCATGCAGGAGAAAGGAAACTGGCATAAAGATATCATTTACCTCACCAAAAATGTGTGCTTTGTGAGCTACTCCAGAGAATTTGGACATTAATTAGCTGGGAGTAAGCAGCTAGAAAGCTTAGAGATCTGCTGATGGAATATCAATACTGCAAAGGTTGCAGGTTGAAAACTCAGGATATCCACTCAAAGGATCTTGTGGGATCATTGTACTTTCTTTAGAAACCTCATTATATTTTGGTCATCTGGATTATTATTATTTTTTAACTCCTGCATTACCCTTTTCTGAGGAGGAAAATTTTCAGTAAAATCCACCAGAAACAGAGTGAAGAGATTCTCTGGTTCCTGATGGAGGGCAGGAAAACAGTGTTTTCCCTGTTTGGACACTGCCCCCTAACACTGTTGGGATCCAGCTGTTTCGTATTACCTCTGCCTCCAGTCCTACCAAACTCCATCTTCTCTACTAACTTTGCACTAGCAAGACAGGCTGGTAGAATAAAGTGCAATAGGCTGTAAACTGTGACAAGGCATAGGCACATCTTCATTTTCATCATTACCACTGCTGGCCTCCAGGAGCTGAAGGGGAATGGGTAGGACCTTCCACTTTGACACCACATCTAGCATCTTTCTGCCCTGTACAGTACTAAGAGAGCTGGTAGTCGTTTGAGCAGCGCTGTCTCAACCGATGGTGACCAACAGCAGCATCTAGTGGCTCAAGCATTGTTTCAAATGAAGAAGATTTTGGTCTGAAATCTTCAGACATGAAGAATTTGTTTGCACATCGCAACGAAGTATTTCTCCAAAGTCATGACACTGTGAAAGCATGCCATTTGGCAACCTTGGTGCACAGAGAGGTTTTACAGCTGGGTGAGCAGTTTGAATGTATCACCTCTTGTGTGCAGACCTGGTGGCCTCCATGGAATGACTCGAGGTCAAATTGATAGTGAACATCTGAATACTGAGAGATGTGAAGAACAAAAGAAGAAAGAAGCTGAACAATATGGCAGTGAAGCAGAGCGCGTGGTAGCCTTGCTTGTAGAACCAGACTGATAAGCAGCTTCCTCCAGCGCTGCCTACCCATCAGTTGCAGGCTCGCCTGGGAACAGTGACACAGAGGTCATTGGTTGTGTATGCAGTTGGTGAGCATCTCTATTCGGTGAGCAAACTCAGCAGATGAGCCCACAAACCAGCTACTTGCCTGGTCAGAAAAATAAATACCAAAACTAAATGCTGATTTCCACACAGGCCACAAAGCAAATTTTGTCATGTATTTTGGGAAGGAGTCTGAATATCGGACTCTAATACCTTGTATCAAAGTGGACTTTCTGCTCCTGTCTTTCAAGGGTTGCTAAATGAAACAGTTGCAGATACTTACGGAGGCTTTCCCCATTTCCCTGGACCTAAGAAATTATCTGAAGAGATGTTGTGTGTTAATACTGTGCTAAGTTTCTTCTGGGGAAAACTGCAGAAAGGGACGGCCAGATTTCTTCCTTATATTCTTCCAGTAACACAGGCAATACATATTTTCTGTAGCTGTTTCTTGAGAACATTACTGTTTTGGAGAGAGGGCAGTTTCTGCCTGCTGTTTACGTTTATCTCTGTTCAAGTGGTGGCAAAACTAAGAATTTTAAAAAACCAGCCAACAGCTTGGGAGGTTCTGGTGCCTGCCACCACGAGGCTGAAAGTGGAGGTCTTCTTGCAAATTGCATGACTTGAATACTAAGCACTGGCTGTTTACTGTAAACAAGGATCAGTGTGGTTTGGCAGATAATTACTCTCCTGATAAGCCTATTTACCTGCAGCCCACCCCCCTTCCCTACTATCTAATTTCTGGCTCTACCCTATTAAGTCACATATTTAAAGCATTTATGCTTGTTTTCTATGCATAGCTGTTTCCAGTCAGCAATGGGTTGTAATCCCTGCTTCATACTTACTCAGACTAGGCTTGTGTATGTGAATGCCTGGCTTGCTTTGTTTTAGTCTGCATTTTTTCCCTAGTACGGAGCAGTTTGGCCCTCTGAGCCGGAAGGATGAAGCATTTGCTCCTACTGCCTTGCTTTACATAATAAGTATGTGGGCTTAAGTGTAATTATTTTACATGGGATTTCTCACCTGGCAGTGAGTTACTGTGATAACAGGGTCTGTGTAATTACCAGCGTGACACAGGAGTTCATCTAAACACGCCCCTTCAAGCAGATTCGAGTCTCCTTTTATCCTGTTGGTAAACTGCTTGATGTTTGGTTTGGTTTGGTTTTTTCTTTAATTTGAAGCAAATATTTGCCATGCCAAAATACTCTGGGGGTGCCTGACCCTGAATGGGTGCTGCCCTCCTTCAAAACCCCCTTTTCCCAGGCGGTTGCTCCAGGTTGCCCCAGGGCAGGGAGCAAGGCTTCTTTCAACCGCTTCCCAGAACCGAGTGGCTCAAAATGACCAGAAACTGTGCAAAGGGGAGATTAGATCAATTTAAACTAATTCTACATTTGAGACGTAGCCACAGGACAAAGCCAGAATTTGAACTGGTCACAGAAATCACCTGTGTGTGGAGGAGATAATCTGTATGTAGCTTTTCAACATTTTCCAGTGCAAAGAAACCAGGGAGCGCAGCAGACAGGTTTTGCACAGAAGTCATCCCTGACAAAGCGCAGCAGTTCATGAACGCTGGATTAACAGATACAAACCTGTATTGCATCAAGTTATCAGATCTGTCTCTCAGTGCTCGGCTCCTTGCCTTGGTCACATCTTCTGTAAATTACCTGGAAGCTTTTGAAGGCATTAGTGCCTTTCTCTGTTGTGTCTATAACAACATTAAGGCTGAAATTACTTTCTTATAGGTTTAAAAATAATATCCCAATGCCTGCTTCAAATCTGGCTGAAGTTAATAGGAACTGGCTTAAGTGAGTTTCAGTCAAGGTCTGGGGATTTCAAAAAGTTGTTCAGAATTACCTACATTTATTACATTATTATGTGGTTGTCTGAGCTATAGCAGGTGAGGGTCCCCTAGCCAAGACAGTTTTGTGAAACAGCAGCTACCACCACCACTGCTCCCCAGGTGGGGAAACAGTGCACAGAAACCACCGCTGCAGTCACAGGCATGGTTTTGACACCACCAGCCACTTCAACTCCTCTGGCATGTGGTGCGAACTCCCCAGGCACAGCACATCGCAGGGCAGCAGAAAAGACCTTGTCCCCATCCCTCTTCTTCCCCTCTGCCATCAGAGAGGGTTGGTGAGCAGCCAGGTGGCATTAGCCTGTCCTGAGCTCTGGGCTGCCCTGGGGGACTTCTCGCTCTGTTCCAGCTGGTGGTTGTATCTGTGCATATCCACAGTCTCATTGCCAGTGCTGCAATGGGCGTCTCAAACAGCATTCCCCACATCCTCAGCCTCCTCCTCAGCCAACGGGGTTGAGATGAACACTTTCTAGGAGCAGGAGTGTTATGGTCTGGTGCCTTCCAAGAAGTTATTGCTTTGCTAGAGGATCCCAGCGGAGAATCAGCTGTCTCCTGGGCTGGCCACCAGATGTAGCACTGATAGTGTCTCTGCCCTCAGGAAACTCACTGTCAAGAATTTAAACCAGGGCTACTTAATACACTTCTACTATTTTCTGCTGGGTCATTTTATGGTTAAGATTTTATGATTAGGAAGGGGGCATGGTGTTTTCTGCTTTGCCAGGCTAGTCTTTCACATCACACTACCTTCAGAGTGGGGAACTACAGCCTCTGCCTGGGACACGGGGAGAATAACCAAGAAAGCAAATCATTTGGGGGAATATGGAGAGATCTGGAAGGTATCTACACTGTGAGTAGGTTATATTAGCTAAAAAAGTAGCAGTTACCAGAGCCAAAGCTTATAAGTTTTTATGGTAGTTCTCTGACAAAACTCCATGCCTTTTGGAGCTTGTCCAATCTGCAAGAGGTAAAGGAGCACGTAAGAACTGTGACAACTGCTTTTGCATAACTTAGTGCTCATGTTGGCCTCTGTTCATCTCTACCTGCTGTCAGTCTGAGAAGCACCGTATCATGGGAGGTCCTGCCCGCAAAATTCTAACTTAGAAACTCCACACATAAGCTTCCGAAGA
Organism: Aptenodytes forsteri; assembly: GCF_000699145.1. Classification (NCBI taxonomy): domain Eukaryota; kingdom Metazoa; phylum Chordata; class Aves; order Sphenisciformes; family Spheniscidae; genus Aptenodytes; species Aptenodytes forsteri. The sequence goes on from NW_008796043.1 coordinate 4,740,561, forward strand.
TTGCAGTTGTAATGTTTTTCAGCCAGCCCTTCTCCCAAGCCTGGAGGTTGCTGACAACACCTTTACTTCAAAACATCCTAATGCCTACACCTCTCTCCAGTTCTTGAGTTTCTGATGTGCTGAAGTGAGTTTTGTGCTGTTATTTTTGGAAATGTGGGATAAGGGAAAAAGACCTTGCACATTAAAGCTATAGTTGACCCTTTGAGACTGACTCCTTGCCATATTCTCCTTCAAAGAGGTGCTTTCCTAACATAAGCATGCTCAAGAGGAGGGAGGGAGCAGCAGATCTGACCATGAAGCCTCGTGTTCGGTAGGAGAGAATTGTTCCTGCCAGAATGTGAAACAATTCCTGTATCCCTGCCAAAATAATTGCTTGATGTGTGCTCCCTAATAGCTCATAATGAACCACAAACAAGCTTTTAAAGTAAGGATAAGGACACACATGCTTATAATGTTCATAGACTGAACATCTAGAGAATTGAACAAAGAATAGTTCAGCTAAACGGGGATGTAGCGTGCTCTTCATCACTTTGCTAATTAAAACAATGGGTCTCTGAATTACAGTATTTCCACTTTTTGGGATATTTAGACACTCGGATTCTTCCAAAGAGGCATTCCTCCAATCAGTGTGTCAGAAGGAAAATAGAGCCCTGATCCTGAAAAGAGAAGCACACAGGTGGTTCCCTCCCTCCATGAATTCAGTGAAGATTTGTGCAGGAAAAGGACTCAACCAGGCCATTTGTTTGGGATCACGTAAGTCCTACAGTAATGTGGACTGTGGATATTGTGATACAGAATGTTTGACCTACAGCAGCATCTGTTTAATACACTTGGCACTGATAGCCTGCTTCAAACCTGCTGAAATCTGGGTGCATCTCCCCATTGACTTGGGTGGCCTTCAGTTTCTGTCCTCCCTTTTTTCTCTTTAATCTTTTCTTCAATGTTTTTAAAATAAGACTGTTTATTCCTGTAATAAACCAGATATTTAAAGGAAATTAGTGAATACCCAAAGCACTTGCCTAATGCTTTCCATCCACATATCTCAATCATACAAAGAGTTGGATACGTGTAGGTTTTATATCCACTTTTGACCACTGGGATAATAGAAGCACACAATGTCCAGATGACTCACTCAAGGTCAGAGCAAGTCAATGGCTTAGAAAAAAATTCAAGTCTTCTTAATTTCCCAGGTCTTATCCACAAGAGAATGTTGCCTTTTACATGAAAAGAGAAAAAAAAAGTTTTTTATTCATTTACAAGAAGAAAAACCACAAGTATCCCTCAGGATGACAGTAAATTATTAGTCCAAACTTCACAGAAGGTTTTTATGCTGTATGATTTGCAACATCCAGCAAAATTCAACAGTTACAGCATTAAATAATAGAGAGAAATTAAAAAGTTATAAGCAAAGGGAAAAAAAGTAGTTTTTTAATAAAATGTGGGAAGGAAGCAGGAATCAGTGAGGCAGGAAGCTGCAGGCAAAAGTATTGCAAGGGACTAGAAGGGTGAAGTCGCTTGCACAAAGATGGTGAGTTTATATTAATCTATTTATAGCAACAACAGTTACCCAAGTTGAAAGGTATACAGTGCATACACGTACATATAGAGGGAGCAACATGTTAAAGTTCAGCTTTAGGCTGAGCTTGAAATAGCTCTCTATTGCCTTAATTCACACAAATAGTCCCAACACAGTTGTTGGTCCTATTTGTGTGACTAAAAAGAGAAAGGTCTCTGGGGCCCAGGCCAGCTTTTAACTTGGCCAAATGCTAGACAGCTGGAACATATTTTTAAATGTAATTTTTTTCTGACTACTATTTCCAAGGACATTCTCAACAAAAGCCTATTTTGTTTCTTCTCTTACTTTAAAAAGTTCAGGCCTCAGCAAGAGCAACAAAGTGGTCGAGGAGAATAGGAACTGCTGGAAGAAGGAAACCTGTGGTGGTTGATGCACAACCTGAGACACAAAGTAATCTACCCTTCCTGAAGCCAGGAGCCCTGTTAGTCCTGCTCTTGCTTTTCTTCATACACTGCACGCCAATGACAGACCAGGTCCATGACCTTGTTCTCTATATGTCCCCATAGCATAAAATGCAGCATAATTGCAAGTGCTGATTACTCGTACAGCCACTGATGCTGCATGCACACATGGGTGCAGCTGTTGAGAGTACATCCCAGTATACATCAGCTGTAGAAATGTGTGAATGGAGGACTAAGTTATATCAGGCATAGGACTCTGGCAAGAAACCTGTATGGAAAGAAATTGTTATGTGAAGTCAAACCCAGAGGACACAAAGTTCTCACTGAAGCGATGAAAACTAGCCTCTTAGGCAGGGCACTGAACTCAAGGGAGTTAGGTTTAATTTTCCAGCAGTTCAGCCCCACATTTGTTTGATTCTGAGCCGGTTAGATAGATACATCAAAACACAGGTGCAGACAAATCAAAGCCCATGAAAATTATCTCCCTTCTTCCTATACAAGATATCTTCAACACCAGCATTTCTCAGAAACCAGTAGCTGCTTCAGGCAGCCACTGAAACTCCAGATGAGCTCCCCTCTCTGATCAGTTGCTTGGTGATGAGAGGGCTATAAATTGGAGTAAGGGCATTGGGAATTTTCCCCAAGAGCCGCATGTTTCTTTATTACTAATACTAGGTAGTATTTCATTCACTTTGGTATTAGGAATTACTCTGAGGCCTGAGCTGCTTGCCCCGTGCTAATACAAGGTTTCCCTTTGCCTTCACTGGATGTACAGCTGGGCCCGGTGCACAAATAGCCAAGGCATGTTTTTTTGCTACTGAGACTATTATTCATCCTCCGTGCTTATGTTGCTTTCATGACAAAATTCGGAAGGTGGTTGTATAGAGTACCATTTGGGCATATGTCTCTGGAGACGCATGGGAAAAAAAAAACACTAATGGAGTAATATCCTGGCATTACCAACCGCTTTTCCCCTTAAAAAAATAAACTAATCGTATTTTCAGTACATTTCCAACCACTTTTGACCCCACTGATCCCAGAGGGAAAGGAGCTACGGAAAACTATGCCATTTCGAGGAAGGGCTGTTTCTGAGCTGTACCAGTACATTTGGAGGAAAGGTTACCGGGCCAGAACATACAGTTGCATTTTATCTAGAAGGGAGGTTTCCTTGCTAATGCATGCAGGCAATTATGATTAATCGAAATGGGTTGGGAATTCCAGCCTAATCTAGGATCATTGTTGGACATTTTCGTGAAGACGTGGCATGTTGTTGCACTCAGATTGTGCTGTAGATGTTTACTTGTTACAGCCCTTCATCTAGGACCTCACTTAAAACATTACATGTCAGAAAAGCACAGTGAGAATAGCTCCACCATATGAAGATGTTTTATATATAAAAAGGTTGGCAGCTTAAAAGGTCAATTTAAGGGAAGTATAACCATTGTTTTCTTCTATCCAGAAGTCCCATATTTGGGTTTATATGCCCTAGAAGTTTGGACAAATGTCCTTTATTGTCCTGTTTCACTTAAACATTTAAACATGTTTATACTTATGAATCCTTACATGGATGACAAGCTGAGGCAGGGTGGAGACTATGTTTGGGATGGGATTTTTAATGTGCCAGATTTTGGATTAAATACTTTTTTTGCTTCGGAAAAGGGACAACAACTAATCAGTTGTACTAAGAGGGAAAAGCTAATAGGCATTAAAATAATAGATTAATCCTACCAGGATTTAAAACTTGCTGTTTCTGCAGTATGATGCAGATTGGCAAAGAGGTCCAAAGCAGCTAGAATATGTAATTCACATTGCCTTGCAATTGCTTTCAACACATGCAATAATTTATCTTCCTTCTAGACTGTGTTGACTTTTGTACAGTTGAATCTCATCTTGATGGTACAAAGAACTCAGAAAAGACTGATCTGGGCTGTTAGTTCATCAGTAGAAGGAAAAAAATACAGCATTTTCACAAGGAAAATATGTTGATAGCATAGCTGCAGAAGTTTTCTTATGCTCTAAAATAAAGACTCAGAGTCACATATTTATTTGTACCTGAATACAACATAGGGACCTAAGAAATAATTTTTTCCCTTCAATCCTACAGACATTTCTATTAGGTTCTTGTATACTGAACAAAAGTTTTCAGGAGCTCAGTGAATCCTCATGAGCTATGAATTAAGACTTAGAATTACTTATACTTGCTCTAACAGCAGCACTCTCCGATACACCAGCCACATCCAAAACAAAATTAAAATCTTTGCTGGTACCCTGCTCCAAAAGCCACTCAGTTCTTCACAGTGTGGATAAGTGCTTGGGGATGAAGAGAGACCAGGATCTAATCCCTGTGGGCCTCTTGGTCTCTTTGTGGCATTGTACGGTGGCACTGTGACCCTGCAATATCGCCATGATGCTGAGACTCCAGAGAGTCTTCCCCATGACAGCTCATGATGTTCTTCAACCGTTACATCTCTTCAGAGATCAAGGAGGCTCAGGGACTTGGCCGACATGCCACAGGGTACAGGTTTACTAGACATAACTCAAGGACAGCTAGAAAGATATAATGGAGGTGTCTGTTGGGAGAGACCATCACCAAGGGTTCAAATAAAATGAGCTAATGAAAAAAGTCCATTTATCCTGACATGGATAAATAGCTGGCTGAAAAATAGGAAAAAAAGAGCAAGGATAAAATATGATGTTTCATGATGGATGTTACCAGGGTGGTCCCACAAGATCTGTACTGGGATGTGTGCTTTTCAAAAACGCCAAGGTAATCTGGACAAGAAGGTTAAAAATTAGGCAAGGAAGCCTGCAGAAGACACAAAATTATTTGGGATAGTGAAATGTGTAATTGACTGCAAACAGCTATGGAAGGATCTCACAATACTGAGTGATGAGGCAACAAAATCACAGATGAAATTCAACAAAAATCACAAAAGAAATGTCAATAAATGCAAGTAAGGTGCATGAAGGAGAAAAAACAACTATCTGTATGTCTATATACACAGTGATGAACTCTAAATTAACTATTAGCTAGGGGAATTAGCTATTACCAATCTAGCGAGAGATCTGGGAGTCTATGGATAGTGCTTTGAAAAGTCAGCTCCATGGCAGTGAAGTGGCAAATAGTGCATTGGGAATTATTAGGGAAGGAACTGAAAATAAAACAGATAGCATCCTTGCAGCATTATATAAATGTGTGGTGCGTCTGCATCTTGAGTATTACTGGTAATTTCAGTTACCTCTCTTGCAAAAGGATATGCTAACATTAGGAAAGATACTGAGAAGAATCGCAGGGAAATGAGGGAGAGTAAATAGGTCAGGCTGTTTCTACATGGAAAAAGAGATGTTGGAGCAGGTATATGACAAAGCAAACAGTAGGAATGGGCCTCTCTAATGGGAGCAGGAGAGGGGAGCAGTAAATATCTCCTAGGGGCTGACAGAAACTCTAGGAAAACTCCATATAACTTTTGTCTCTCTCCAACTTTCTTGTCCACAGTAATTTTTTTTTCCCTTGTGGTAGTTGTTTGAGACATAACATTTGCCTTGTAGCACAAGAAGCAAGCAGAACCAAAGGATCCAGCTCAGGCAAGGGTCCACTGGGTGAGCACACAGCTGAACACCTACCTCTCGCCAGAGACCAGGCTAGGCAGGGCAACTGCAACGCCGGGCTGCCGGGAGCCAGGATGCTGAGGGTGGTGTGGGATGGAAGTCATCCTTCTCCCTGCAGTGCAAAAAGCAAGTAGGAAGGGGAGATCCTGGACTCAAGAGGACTTCAGATGTTTTTGAAAGAGGCTCTTTGGGGGCAAAAAACATTCTGGGGGCAAGCTGGGCAATGAGGAGTTATTTCTGGAAGCTGGTACAAGCCCAGGACTGGCTTTGTTGGGCACTGGCATGCAAGGACTTGGTGAGGGGACAGAAAGTTACACTTCAAAGAAGGAGCAGGGGAGCTGATGGATGGGCTTTTTCTGGGAAAGGCCAAAGAATGAAGTTACATAGGCATATATGACGGGAAAAGATAAGGGCAAAGAAGAAAAGGTGAATAAATGGTCAAATCTGAATACTCAGACAATCAGTTTAATTATCACGTAGAAAATCATGGATGGTACAGAGAAGGCAAACAGGGAATGATTATTTAATATTTTCTATAAAACACCCTGAGTAATGATCAGATGGCAGATTTAAAACAAACTTATAGAAATACTTTTTACCCCACAAGACATAATGATACTGTGGAAGTCACTATGAGATGTTGTGGAGGCCAGTGGGGTACAAAAAGGAGCAAATAAACAGGCAATGACTGACCTGGAAAAGATTATGTTGTCAATTCATCATTTCAACTAGTACCACCTGTACCTTCCTCTGCTTTCAAAGCAGAAGTCACTAAGGGCCACCTTGGAGCCTAGTATGTCCATTGTATCATTACTGTGCATTAACTTCCCCATGTGGAAAAGCACTGAGTGTGAGTGGGTATAATTTGTGCATCACAAAGCAGAAAAAAACCAGTGGTACTCTCCTATTATGTCTCTGCACTACAAATTAGCCTTTTCTGGTTTCTTCTACACAAAGCTGTAGGAACACCTAATGTAGCTCTTAAAGTATGTTTAATGGAAAAAGTACTGATTTACTTGGAACCTCTCCATTTCAACTTTTGTACTGGATTTCTTACAGTAAAGTGTATGCTAATTTTGATGCTGACACCAGGGACAGCAAAATCAGGCTGGTACATGGCAACCTAGGAAGTACTTAATTTGAACCTGAGCATGGTTTGGTTGAAAGTCAAAGGCAAAACTCTTTTTAGGCTCAATGGGACTCTCACTGGGCTATTTTTCTTAAAGAGGGATTAGGACATGTTTAGTCACCAAAGTGCTACCATACTTTCCTGTGAAACATTGAACAGGATTTAAAAAAAAAAACAAACAACTGAAGCCCCCTACATTCAGATTGTTCTATCCATCTATTTATCTATCTACCTATCTATCTTTCCTGTTAAAAAAAATCACACTGCATTTCTTGTTTTGCTTTGCTAATTTGAAGAATCCTGTCTTTTTTTCCCCTTCATTATTATGTTTATGGTGTTTCTCCATAGACAGCATGGAATGGATAGATAAGTAGATAGATAGATAGATAGATAGATAGTTTCATAGATAGATGCATGCATAGATAGATATGTATCAGTTCTTTTGTCTTGCAAGGAACTTCACAAATAAACTGAATGCTATAATGTCTGCTTGGGCATCACCATGTAAATTAATTCAGGACATCTATTCTTACAAAAGCCTGACAACTGTGTCAATTTAACGAAAAAGATCCCTTCATTATTTATGGTGTTTCTCCATAGACAGCATGGAATGGATAGATAAGTAGATAGATAGATAGATTAGATAGATAGTTTCATAGATAGATGCATGATGCTATCTAGATGATATGAATAGGTAGAAAAATAGACAGACAGGCAGGCAGATAAATAGATCTGCTGCTTCTTGATTGTTTCAGATGCCAAGATTGCAAGACTAACATACTGATTGATTATCTTCCTCCTAGATACTTAATGGTTATAATAATAGCTGAGGTCAATCTGCCAGATAGATAGATGCATGCATAGATAGATATGTATCAGTTCTTTTGTCTTGCAAGGAACTTCACAAATAAACTGAATGCTATAATGTCTGCTTGGGCATCACCATGTAAATTAATTCAGGACATCTATTCTTACAAAAGCCTGACAACTGTGTCAATTTAACGAAAAAGATGATGCTAAACCTAAGGCTAGTTCAGCTTCTCTAGCTGGACAAACCCAGGCTTGGTCATGCATGTTGCATATTCGGTTTCATGCAGTCTTTCTTTTTCTCTTGTTCTTTAACCTGTCAACCAATTAGCAAGCACAGGCTAAGAAAATATGTGAGACAAAAGCTCTTTTAAATATATGCAAATATATGTTTGTCTGAGCAATGTTAGTAGTCAGAATCACCTCCTTGTAAAAATATCCCAATTTCTTGAAAAAAATTGCCTTTGCATAGAAAATAATGACATGACTGTGCTTCTTTTCTAGTAGCTGAAATCACAGTTGTGACTAAGTTAGCCCATTCAGATAAGGAGGGGGAGAGAATCTTCTTCTTCCCTGGTGGTGTAGAACTCATGTATTTACAAGGGAAGTCTTCTTGAAAGAGCATGTGGTATCCATACATTTGCCACTGCAATTTCCAGGGGAGACAAGCTTGATTTATTTCCACAATGTAGCTGCTACTTGTTTCCCCATACTTTTTATATGGAAATGAAATTCTTAAAAATGGACTGGTAAACTATTACCGTGTAACAGAGAAATAGAATATGTCGTTAATGTCAAGATATATTCTTGCTGTATCAACATAACTTTCATGTTAATCCACGTTTAATCTGCCCATGTATTCATTGTTTCTTGGAAGGAATTTGCTTGAGTTGCACAAAACCTTTCCTTTTCTCTCTCTGTCTCTCTCTCTTTTTTCTCATAATAGTGTGGTTATAAAGTAGGAAGCGTATTACAATAAAAGAGCCTCAGACTGAGGTTCTGCTCCAAAGATCGATTACAGCAATACTCCAGGAGAGCAAGCTGCCAATAACTGAGTAGGACGACTTGGCCGTATTACTCAAAACATGACACGAGAGAGGAAGAGCCAAAGCATAGATCCTGTACTGTTGGAGGGTGCAGCTCAGCAAATAACCAGTGAATGGAAAGCTGCTCTGCTTGCCCTCTGCCAGGCAGCAGTAGGAAAGCTGCTGGAAATGCTAACACTGTTTTGGTTTTTTCCTAGCAGGAAGATTTTCCACAAAAGGGTAAGGTTTGCACCTGCTTTAACATAGGTTGTTAGAAACGTGAATAATTCAAGTGAATTCTCTTGTGTTAGATAATTCAGAGACAATGGAGAAAAATCCACATTTTTCAACTGCAATACCTTTTCGTGAACTGGTGGAAAAGTACATATTCATTGGCTCCACCAATAATCTGAATCTCATTTAAACAAATGGTCTCTCCAACATGCAAAAAAGCCACAGATAAATCTAGTGAATACATGCCACTTATGAAGTTCTTTCTTCCCATAAAAAGCAGATGGATCATACAAAGGTATTGCAATTTTGCTCCTAAAAACAATGTAACCCATTAAGGGTGTTAGGATAGTTAGGAGGGAGTACCTGGCTCTGGAATGTGCCCAGGAGACAGGGATTTAATTGCTCTCCATCCTAGATTTCCTGAACATTTCCTTGCCATCACTACTCCTCAGTTCTTCCCCCATAAAGTAAAGATAACACTCTCCTACCTTCCAGGATGCTGGCAAGGATAAGTATATTAAACAAGTTTTGGTGCTATGGCACATAAAGGGAATTTATAAAAGTGTCTAAGATGGATAGTCTATTCTTCATTTCAACATGCACAACTCTTGGCTCCCACAAGCACTTCCACTGAGGAGCAGTGATTCATATTTGGCAGATGGGAGCAGAGTGATCAGGCCGAACACCCTCTGGAACAAGATCTGTAATACGTTGCAAATTATTAATAATGCAATGCTCTTCTGCCCACCTTAGACTCCACGTGTAACCTTAACAGAAGTATAGAGCCAATGGATTTCTCTCAAAGGTGACTGGGCAATGCATTAGATACTTCACTGGAATAAACCATTATAGCCTTAGTGAAAGTATACTGAATTATAACACTTAAAGATCTGGTCTAAAGTTTAATTGACTGAATGTATACTTCATATCTAAACAGTTAAGAGAAAGGTACTGTCTCTGGCTGTATAAACTTACATGAAAGTGAAATATTTCTCCCCAGGCAGAATCCAAGAGTAAACTCTGGATGGTTTGAAATCCTTGAAATAATATATATTTCCCTAGTTTTGGTACAAGTAAGTTAATATGATTAAATTTAACATATTTTAGCCAGAATGTTAAAAAAGAGAAAGAAGGAAAAACAGTGGAGAACAATTATACGATTTGGTTTACTAAACTGATTTTTTCTGAAGTTGATATTCTGGTTTAGATCAGCGACTCTTGCAGTGCAATCAGTCCAAAGCAAGAACTAGGCTTATTCATAACCATATATGTCTTTCTAAAGCACTTTCTTTGATTGATTCAGATTTTCTCTTTCTTGGCTGAACAGTGACAAAATACCCAAAACAATGTCTATCAGTCAGCCACATTTTCTCTTTACTAAAATGCTCTTGGGGGAGGGCGAGCAAGTGAAGAATCTGCCCCTCAAAACCAACCCATCCCTCGATGGCTCTGATGTCCAGGTCCCCTTGGGCAGGGTTTGCTGCTCTAGTTGGAGAGAAGCGATGCTGCAAGCCGATTCCACTGAATTTATTTCTCAGTTTCACTGGAAAACTCCTACTAGAACAAGTAGTCTTCCCGATGTGTGTTGCTATGGTATGACAGTTTTCACTAGCCGTGTGAGGTATTTATTACCGTACTGTGTGCCCCAGAGTTCAGAGGCAAATGCATAGATGAAACCTGTGGCTGGTTCCACTTCTCTCTCACAACCTCTGACAAGGCGACAGAGATGGAAGGGCTAAGGATGTTACCATGGTCTATACCACCGGCTGTCTGCCAAAATAAACCCTCCACCCAAGTGGACAAGAGGAAAGCAAGTGAAGAACAGTGTTATGGGCCACAGCTTTGCCTTGGAGTGATAATGCTTGCCCAGCTATTCACACATCATTCTGCAAATGTGTGGGTCTAAAATCTCAGTGAGCATATGGTTTACCCACTTCTCCATACAAGTAAAGTTTTTCTCTTCTCTTGGCCCAAAGAAAGGGAACTGCCGTTTTTCCTTGTAAAGGAAATGTTCTTCCAGAGCTAACTAGGGCATCATCAAAAAAGTGTCAGCACTTTCATACTCTGAAAGGAGTATATTTCCTCTCAAGAGCGAAACTGGGATCCTTACCCACCTAAATGAGTGGGTCCCATAGAAGTATCTGATTCTAGTGAGGCTGAACACATGAGCCGAATTTACAGTTGCAGGTCTTTCTGATATATTGTGTCTTCCAAAAAGCTGCAATAGATGAATAGGTCTTGTCCCCTAGATGAATCACTGAACATTACAGTTGCTCTGTCTAGGCAGCTGAGCATCAGGAAATCTTTTATGCCAGAGACCTGGACTACTGAAGTGGATGATGCTGGTGGTGGTTGCTTCGGAGGTATGAGCTGCCCTCCACAAAACAAGTGTGAAGGCATCCCTTTCCGTGGCCAACTCTAGCATCCCACCACTGACCTGCGATGCTTTATTAAGTACTTATGGCACCTAACAGTCTGTCAGTGTATCCTCTGCCGTGCCAGGGACACCCTCATAAGATGTTACCTAGCTGCTAAAGCCTTTGTGTAGCCAATTCTTGAAAACAGTAATCCCAGGATTTTGTTGACCTGACTAACTTAATGGCTTACAGGAGCCCAGAAATTCCCCATGAACACCTGAGGTCATGGCCAAGGCATTACCTGAATCCCAAATAAACCCAAGCTTTACAGGGAACTATGTCCTATTATATATTTTGTTGACTATTAAGAAGCAATTGTAAACAGAAGGAGGAGGGAGCACTCAGGCTCAGCTCACTCAGTTTATTGAACACAAAAGACCACTACGAATTAGAACAACAAAATTGTTATATTCTCATGTCTTGGTTTCAATACAAGTGCCACACGAGCTGAGAAAGGGACAAGTTCTCTCAACAGAAGGATTATCTACCAAAATGTATACCCCATTTATTGACTACAAAAATCCTAAACTGCTTCCTGATTTCCATCTCCTTATTTTATAAGCAGAAGGGGAAGAATAACACAATAGCACCCATGACAACAAGTAGTAGGGCAATCTTCTTTGATTTTCCTTAAAGTAACAAATAAATATATAAACTGGGAAAATATGTACCAAGAACGGTTATTCATACCATAAAACAAGAAAGCTTTTTGTCAGTGACACGGGAAATATGAGAAGGAGTTAACTAGGCTGCTGGTCATGGAGAGTTCAGCTGACATAAATAGCAGAGTAGTAGAAGTTTGCCTCAGAGTTTAGAGCAACAATAGTAAACTTTAATAATAGTAAAGTGTTTAATACAAATACCACCTTAACTAGATCGACAGTTACAGGCCTGTGCTATTGATTGCATAGTATTATATTGATGCATTATAGCTGCAGGGGACAGGAAAACCTTATTCCAGGGAACAGCCAGCATGCTGCCATGTTGATTTAGCCTCTTCCTAACTACTATGCTTTCAATACATGTAGTTCAAAATACAGAGAATATATATATTCTCCATCTATTTCTTCTCCAAACTATCACACCATAGCTGAGTGAGTTTGCAGTGTCAGCAACAACACACAGTTATACACCCTTTGATGATAATTTTTTGACCGTGTCTCTCCTGTTCTGTTTTTCAACTGTTTTTTTTTTCAACTGAAGGGAACTTCACTAGTTCTCTCAGCTGTGTCTCTCCTGTTTTTCAACTGTTTTTTTTTTTCGACTGAAGGGAACTTCACTAGTTCTCTCAGCTTTGAGCTGATATGAAATGTTATGAGACCTGACTGTTCCATAAGAATATTTCCCCTCTTTCTTCCAAACCTGTTTTGAAGGACTTCTTTAAATAATTTTACAATCACCCACCCCATTCTTCTGGGTTACCGCAGCATACTGCACACGTTGTGATGATGCCAAAGTGCTGCAAATGGAGCGTTGAAGGCAAAGATGCTCCAATAACCCGGCTTTCTGCAGCACCCCACACACCTGGGGCTCTGAGATCAGAGGCATTATCCTCCCCAGCCACCCTGCCCGGTGGTTCGGCCACCTCTCCCACCATTGTGTGAGCCGCCCCCGGAATGCAGGGGCAAATTCCTCGGACATGTCATCTCTTGAGTCCCCTTTCATCCGGTCCAGGATGGAGACAGGTGTTAAATCAGTGCTAGCACCCATCATATTGCAGATGTTAGAGGGGAAAAATGAGAAGAAAAAGACAATGTCCCTTTTGTCCAGACTGTAATTTCTATGTTAAGACAGAACCTGTGTTGCTTCTTCACATTCAGTCAAGTTCTTTGCCACAAACTCCTTGCACTCCATCCCTTGTTTTGGATGTCTCCAGAGACTAGGATGAACCTTTCCTGCCACAGTGACAAGGAGTAGGTTATTTATTAGCTGCACAGTGTAACAAAAAAAAAAATACAATTTTGAGTATGGTTGAGAGGGACTTTACTCCCTCTACCAGAAGAGACAGGTCCTTCTCCCGTTACCCCAAACCTTAAGAAATAGAGGACATTCCTGAGCATCCTGCAGAGCCATAATTTTAACCTTGAAAGTGTTTGCTTCTTTGCATTGCATAGCTTAAAATAAAAATAATCATGTTGAAATCTTTAGTATAAAGAAGGTTGAGTTTTCAACTTTGCCATGTTATTTCTTTCTCATATTTTCTACTGCTCACAACATTTAGTTTTATTTATAGTTAAACCACCTTTGAAAACATCTTTACAATTATGGTTCCACATCCTAAGCAGTTCATTAAAACACCAGTCTTTAGTGCAATAAAATCCCTGACAAAGTAAACAAAAATCCCTACATGAACCATAATGTGTGCACTCTTGAACTCACATATAAAGAGTACATATAACAGATTTAGGATTAAAGCCAAAACCAAAGGAACGTGCATAGTTTTCAGTCATCATCAGTTGTAACATAGCAGCATAACACATCCCCAGCTGTATGCTCTGAACAGTGGTGACATTTTATCGAAGTCTCCTTTCTAGTTGCTCAGCACCTCCTCCAGCCTCCCTTCTTGGACGCACAGAAAGTCTCACTCCTAGGCTTACCAAAGCTCTGCAAAGCAAAACGAGCCATTGCAATGAGATGCATCTACTTCTTGCCACCCATCAGCTTTAACATCGGACTCATCAATCTGTCCTTCAGTCCTCCGGGTACCAGTGGGTATGGCAAAGTCTCCTTGCTATTATCCAAACATGCTGCGAGAGGTCTTTACCCAGGCAGTAAGCTAGTCCTCTCCGAAAGACTAAAGTAACAGCTACGCTGTGGGTGGTACGACAAGTCTCCAGGCAAGGATGGCCATGTGCATCTGGCACATGGAGTGAAGCCCATGGTGCCTGCTCCATCATTGTGGCCATGAGGATCAGCAACAGCATCTTGCCCCAAGAGAGCAGTATCTTGGCTTGGCTCTGAAGTTGGGGCTCCCCAGAAAAAAAAATCCCAGAGGAACATCTGCTTGATTACAGGAATTGCCAGTGGTATCCTGAGCCATGAAGTCACAGACTGAGGGTAGTTACACTAACCCACGCCTGTCTGTATTTGTCACCATGAGGACTGCAACACTCAACAGCGTCTCCTCCATGCTGCCACTTGGAAAATAGCATTGACTGTCTCACAAGAAGTAGATGTATGGTGGGATGAAACTGGGGGAACGTTGGAAGATATATAGCTCAGTCTCCAGCTTGTGTTGTCTCCCTGCAGGCCATCATAGAGCAGCAGAACAATGCACAGTGGGGCACCCAACCAGACTTCCCTGGCGCATATGTCGAAACACGGAGGTGTGGCATGGCAGCAGCTTAGTCAGCAGTTGCTAATACTTGTGTGCACACTACTTGTGTGATAGGGGCTGCAGATCAGTTAATGCAGGATACACAGAAACCACAATAAGTGCCAGATGTGAACATGCCTCAAGTTGCATCGGTCGAGCCCTTCGCCTGCCCCAGGCCCTTGGGTAGGTGTGGAAGGATGACTCCACACCCTTCCTCGCCCACAGCTTCTCCTGAGCCAAGCTCTGGCCTGGCACAGGGAAGCACGAAATCTTTTGTTCAAAGCTGGACTTTGAGACCTAAACTTGCAGGGAATTAGCATCCTGAATGTACATCTGAATCCAATTTTCTGGGGTGTAGGCTGATGTCCTGGTTTTGGCAGGGATAGGGTTAATTGCCTTCCTAGTAGCTGGTACAGTGCTGTGTTGTGGGTTTAGGACAAGAACAATGTTGATAACACACCGATGTTTCAGTTGTTGCTAGGTAATGTTTACACTAGCCAAGGACTTTTCAGCTTCCCATGCTCTACCGACTGAGAAGGCTGGAGGTGCACCAGAAGCTGGGAGGGGGCACAGCCAAACTGGCCAAAGGGACATTCCATACCATGT
>NW_008796043.1:4755872-4765912 GCF_000699145.1 Aptenodytes forsteri
GGGGGCGGGGAGGAGTGAGCGAGCGGCTGCGTGGTGCTCAGTTGCCGACTGAGGTTAAACCACAACAGCTGAACGAAAAAATAATGGATCGAACTAAAACCTACTCTAAGTAGTCCCAAAAGTTAGGGTTCGAGTTTTGAGCAGCTCCAATGTTATTGCTAATCTAATCCTGCAGGTTGAGGTGACAGGGATCCAGCTTGCCTGACTTTCTGAGTGAGGTTTCTGAGACTTAGCCTTTTGTCCTGCCCTGCTTTCTGTCTTGTAAAGACTATTCTTCATTCCCTCCTCTTTCTCTCTTTCCTTCCTCGTCCTTTGAACTTACCACTAGCATGTTTTATACATTTTAAATCTTTATACATAAAAATTTTCAAAAGAGATTTCTAGGCTGCCAGTCTCTCATTGTATCTGTCATCTCCTATTACTCTCTGTGACATGACAGACCCTCATATGAATATGATGCATTATGACATGACACATGACACCAGTTACCCAACATTGTACCTCATTAGGAGAAACTGTAAAGGCATAAACCAGGGGTGAGCCCTTGTTCCTTTTACTACTGTCATTAGGAGTTCGTGTGGTTGTTGCAGATTTTTTCCCCCATGGCCAGTCTCTTAATTGTTTTTGAGTACAGATAAGAAACAAAAAAGGAGAAAAAAAACCCTGAAAGGTTAAAACCCATCACACTCTTTGCTCTGTGAGCACGGAAAGAAAATCTTTTGAGATAGACCTAGTTGATCCCTTCTTAATATCTGGAAGGAAGATAAGAATTTGTATATCCCTGACAGCACATCCTGATTTAATCATTTCCTGACCACAGAATGGGTTGATCAGAATTACTGTTGGCCATGCAGGAAAGAATCATCATGAAAGATGCTGGGTTCACTTTTAGCCACAGTTTGGCAAAAAAAAATTGACAATTCTCAGATCACAGTAAGATGTTTTCTGTCAAAATCTGCTGGAGAGAAAAAATGCAAATGCTGATGTAGGAAAGAAAGACTATTGTTGCTGTTGCTTCTAGTTTCTCCCTTATGTTTGATAAATGGCATCTCTGATTTTTTCTTTCTAATTTGTACCTACCAATATCACCTCCTAATATGGCAGAATGAGCCTGCATCGTTGCCATGCAAAACTGTGTGTGGAAAGAAATTGAGGCCAGTTTCTCATCTGTTTCTATGAAGCTCATAAGTTCCAAGAACGGGAAGAAGCTATTATGAAGGTGGATAGGAGATATTTATTAGCCACAGCAGATAAGCCTCAGTCTGATTTTCAGTTATCCCAGCTGACACTGCCTCTTTGTGTTCGGCGTGGGCGCTCTCTGGGTTGCACTAATGGCTCAGACTTGGCTAACAAACTCCTGCCCAGTGTGTGGTGACTACAGCTCATGAAACACCAAGGCTGTCTTTCTATGTTTTATAAAATTTTAGTAGCAGAGATGGTGGATGAGAAATGGATGTTTATAAAACTGTAGGAAGCAGTAGAGAAATTAATCAATACCAGCAGCAGATTAGACATCTGGAGACAAGTTGCCAGCTATTGCAGTTACGTCAAAGTCAAGGGATACAGCTGCAAACTATTATATGGCCAGTATTTCCCACTGGACAGAAGAGTGTATGCATATAGCTCAGGTGACTGAAGATATTTCAGGAGGATGTCATTTGGGTTCTTTGACGACATTTGGTGTCATGAAGAGATCTGGTGCATTAAGAATAAAACATTCCCCTGGAGTTCACTGAATTGAACCAGTTATGACTGACAGTCACCACCCACCTGATGAAGGCAGCTGTTTGCATCCCCAAAACACACATTTGGCTCAGCTGGCACCTTTAATGTCCATCTCATTGGACAAGCTAAAGATTGTGTAATCGTGGAAAAAGTGATACTAAGCTGTCTCATTCAGGCTGGAAGTATCCTCTACTGGCTGTGCAGATGTGGGGTGATGCTGTTTTGCCATCGCGCCTGAAGGTGAATAAATGTTCTTGCTCTTTTACATTGGCATTCCCTAACCTTTCACAAGATTTAAATTCACTTTAAGAGAAGGGGAGAGTATTTTTAGGATTGGATTTACAGTTGGACCTCATGGTCCTGTTACTGAGCTTGCTATTTCTAGACAAATATACTCTACAAAGCAGGAAGCTAATCTTCTGTTTGATAGTAAGTGCCAGATATTATACTGCAGCTCAGCAGAAGAAATCTGAGGCACTCACCTTGACTAATTGGTACAACTGGTTTTGGGATGTGTTAACATGGAAAAGATTAGCCATATCCTCAGAATCCTCAATCAAAATTATTTCTGAACATTTGGTTGCGTATTTCTGACTTCTGCTGGGGAAAAAAACCAAAGCCCTGTAGAAAAGCTGCTAACCTTCTTTTTCAATCTGCTGAGCTTTTTCTCTTTATTGGCTGTTTGCCACAGAGCTTCTGACAACTTTGACAGTCCATTATAAGGAATGAACTCTCTCTAACTGTGGGTTTTTTTCATCTTTAAGTGCCCCAAATAAATAATGAGTTAGCTATATAAGAAGCTTTTTCACTGCAGAATGCATATTCTCCATTTATAATGGTTTTCTTTTGACATTGCAGGTGTTAAGAGCTGTCTAACACAGCAGACACTTCCCTAGTGAGGTGCCAGTAAATTCTAGGTTATAGGAGGCCTCATTCTGCAAAAAGATGAGTGCGAGGGCAGCCACCAGCTGCCAAATAATCCATCTGCAGGATCCATTTCCAACACCACAGCCTTCCTTCATGCAGGCGATCCATTTAGACCGAGGGAATGATCCTGGATAGCTACTCTATCTAACAGAGCCGTAATCTCTATGACACATAACTTAATACATTTTTGTATCTGTGGCTTTGGGCTGTTTGAAAAAGTAGGTAGTTTTGCTTCTTTAAGTATCTAAAGGCACTGTGTACTTTCTTAAAATCTGTTCTGCTGCTACCTAACCTTACTAAGGACTTAAGTGTCTAGAAGACAAAATTCACCAGGAGGCTTTACACTTAGAAATGCTTTCTGTTATTTTCAGGTGCCCCATTAAACCTCCAATCCCTAGGTAGGTGTCCAGGCTCCCCATTAAAGGGACGGTTCCTGGTAAGCAGGACAAGCTCAGCTGAGTAGCAAGCAGCAAAGAGACATAAGCAGGGCTTAAAGGATCAGAGATGAACCTGGCTAATTCCAGGTTAGAAAAAGCCATTTCTTTTCATTAGGATTTATGGCCCTGAACCTCTTCTGAAAGCAGGCTAGGTCAGAAGAGATTCTGGGGGGAAAACAGTGACAATGCCAATAGACACAGTGTTAGACAGTAGGTTAGCACCTGAGCACCTGGACACCTAGGTATCAGTGAACTACTTTAGTGGAGTCATGAAAAAATGACCAAAAAGGCAAATTTTTCTCAACAGGTTTCCATTCACTTTGGAGCCAATGAAAAATTTGTAGGGTTCTGTAAGTCAAAAAAGGATGAAAACACTCAGCTAAAGTCCTGCATTTTTTTCAAAACTGCAAAGACCAGACATGGGTGTCTTAAGCAGCTAATCCCACACCCAGCTCCAAGACAGAGCTCATGTTTTATGATCAAAGCAAAAAAATGTACATACTGCCCAGAATAAGAAGCAATTTCTAGCAAGTCCAGTCCGTGCCTACTTTCTCTGCATTTTGCTTCCACCTAGTATAGGTTGTTTTAGAGTGGTAAGCATGCTGCTAGGCTGGTTTCTGCTGATTTGTACCCTAAATTACCAGCTACCCCTCCGCACAACATTTAGGTTGTCTAGCCCAGCATTAGGATAATAATTCCGTTTGCTAGAAGGCCACATAAGGATTAGCTGTTGCAGCAGTGCCTGAAGCACAATGATCTTGATCAGACAGGCATTGTAACAAGAGCCTAATCCATGTCATACTGAAGTCACTGGAAATATTTCCACTAATACAAATGGATTGAATTAAGACTTGCAAATCTTTGAGGCAGCTACTGCTGTTCAAGTATAGTTCCTTTGTTAATGATAATGATACATATCTGTTTAAAACCAAAAACAAAAAAATTACCTTTGAAAGCTAAGTCCTCATGTTTTAAATTGGTTGACCCCGTATGTTCTTCCCCATAGGCTGATGTACAAATAGAACATAGGGTATAAGAGGCCAAACTATTTTTTGTGTCTTAGGTTTATATATTTCTCTCAAAATTAATATTAGGTAGTTTTATTCTATCACTTTATGGGTTACTTCGCCATCCTTTCTGAACCCTCAGAAGCCTGATCCCCTGACTACCAATCCATGGCTTACATGCCACTTTCAGATCTTTCTTATTGTAAAAATTAATGTGCTGATTTCAGTCATGCTCGCTCAAAATGAGCAGCTCCCTCTGAAAAACATTATTGTTAATGATACTTCTGAAAAAAAGTACTGCTTAGCACCACCTGAGTCACATAAAAAATGAGGAATGCTGAAGCACAGCTACCTTTAATGACAGATTTTAATATCTTTACTCAAAAATGGTGGTGTGCCTTATGCTGTGAGTAGTCACAGGGATGGATTTATAAGAAAGAAAGTGGAGGGGAAGGAAGAACAAGAGGACTGTGGGCATTGATCAGCATGGCATGTGCTCTTGATCATGTAAGGACAGGCTGCAGAACCCCCACCTAGCTCATGGTAGATCTGGCCTTGAGTAATACTGATGTAAGAGGACTCGCTGAGGGGAAGAAGGGATGTTGCAGCAGCACCCAGTCATTCAGTGGGGCTGGAGAACCCAAAGGATAACTGAGTTTCTGTCCAAAGAGCAAATTGAAATTGCTACCTCTGTCCCAGTGTTGGCTACCAACCTGGACCCTCCCTAAAGCCTTTTCTTCACTCCCTCCTTGATCATGACCCCTCTGCCTTCATCTGCTTGATGGTGGGATGGAAGAAGGCAAGACGCAGCTGGACAGGTATAAGGGGAGTGGGTCTGTAGGATCTGCCTCCTGCCAGCTGAAACCACTCATTTTACTTTACAACCTCCTTTGAAGGAAAGATGATCCTTTTCTCTTTGTTCTCAGTAAGGGCTGGGCTGTGACACAGGTGCAGTGCAGCTCTGGGACCGGCTAAGCTCAAGAGCCCTAAAAGCAGCTCCAGAGGGAGGGAGCCCTAGGAAGACAGCTGAAATCCTAGAGGCAGAAAAGTGTGCTCCAGGCCCTAAGTTAGCTTCAATTTTAAAGTGGCCTTTTCCACTGCAAAAGACTGGCATAAGGTCTTCACGGCTGTTTTAGCCTGAACCTGAGCATCTACAACATGTGGACGAGCCTGCACAGGGTCAGCCGGGTTACCAGAAAAATGAAAAATTCATTGCTTATTGAGGTAGTCTCCCTGCCAGCTTTCTTTATCTATGAGGGTATCAAGGATGCTGAAAACAGCCTATGGGAAGAAAAATGAAACCGAGTTTTAAAGGCATGTGACAGTGTCTGTATAATCCCAACAGATTACCCACTATTCCTACATACCATAGCAATTTCTGTTCCTGTAATTCCCTGTATGTCAGCCAGATACCATAGTGTGGGCAAGGGAAAACTTGGGAAGAATTAGGGTGTGGTATGAAAGACAAGCACAAGCACAAGCACAAGACTGATGTATCAGATTGTATGTGAGGATGCGCAGCACAAAGCTGCTTTGAGCAAGGGGCCTGATATCATCTTCCAGGGACACTTGCCTGGAGTTACCCCTCCTTCTGTGTACGGGCATGCTGTTAGAAAACCGCGGTACACTCAGGCCTGGATTCAGCTGCGCTGCGACCTGAGGGTGGGAGGAAGAGAAGCTGCACAGCCGGACGGCTGTCACCACCTCTCCTGTGCCTGCTAGGCACTGACAGTGGGGAGGACTGTCCCATTAGCCCCATCCTCCATAAACCTATGCTGGCAGGTGCTGATCAGCACGCCGAGTCTTCACTACCTCCGTGCAAAGCACAATCCATGTTACTAGAAGGCTGTCACTGCCAACGTCGCTAGAAAATGCTTGCCTTGGTTTTCCCAGGAGGGGACAGACAGGTGCGGAACAGAGTGGAGCCACGGTGCACCCCCTGATGTGCCCCAGCTGGGTCTCCAGTCCAGGCGATCAGAGGAGCAGGACTGCAGAGGACTGCAGCTAAACAGAAATGGGCTGAAACCTGAAACACCCTCTCACCTCCCTCTTCTGACTTCAGCTCTGGTCTGTAACAGAAAAGCCTTTGCTGTAGGATGCTGCCTACCTAAAATGGACCAAAACATAGATAAGAGTTATCCTGCTGATCTTGCCCTGGGTGATGCCCACAATGCTTTCTTGAAACTCCTTTGAACATACAGTTTAATTGTTTCCTCTTGTAAGCCAGACAGTGAAGACTCAATCAAATGCATTTCTTTTCTGTTCACAGTCTTTTTCTCTAACTGGCTCTAGTCCTATTGTAGCAAGGTCTCAAATACTACCAAAGAAACTACATTGATGTAAAAGTACATGTCATCTTTGCCTTTTACAGAATATCTTGAGAACACATTTTTAGAGCTAGATTTTATAAAACTTGTGTCCGCTTAAACTTTGGACCAAGCAAAGCCAACAAAATCTTTTTAATACCGGCAGGGAGGCAGCTGGATACAAGGCAGAAAAAGAAAGAAAAAAGGAAGCACTAAACTTATTGTAGTGCTGTAGTACATGCAATGTAATCTGTTCCCTCTGACATCAATAGGATTTAAGCATGCTTGGTGCAGTAGGCTCCTTCTAAAGCTTTTGTATATGTTAAGGCAGAATTTACATTGGTTTCAATAGCTGAACTTTATTAAGATGAAGTTTAAAGTTTTTAAAAGCCTAAGTAGAAACAATAGAGTTGTTACAGTACTGGGGAAAGAGTCTAACTGTAATCATGTCCAGAAGCATTTGAACTGAAGGATAAATTAAAAAAACTGTGGAAAACAATAGCCCACTACAATGGCAAAATCCATCAGCTGAAGAAAGCAGGGCAGACATGGTCAAGGCATTGTGCTTAAAGGATATCCATAAGACACACATATACAGTAACAGAGAGTGACATTCTTCATGTTGTATCAGTTTAAAAATCCAGATAGATCTAGATATAGATGTCAGCTACTAGGACAACCAGGCTTCATCGCCCATGGACATCAGCACAGCCAGCACCTGTCTGCTCAGCAGGTTGTGTGCCTCGTGGTGAAGGGATAAACATGATCCGCTCCTCCGAGCCCCCGCCGCCCCCATGCACGGGCCGTGGCACCAGCAGCCCGCAGCCCACGGTGCGCCTCCCACCAGGCTGTGCCAGCACATGGAGTGCAGTCAGGGGAGGCAACTTATAATTATCTGATGCAGATTGCAGATGGTCACTTCATTAGCACCGACGCAGAGCCACCCCTCACAAGGCAGGGGGTCGCCTTTGTCCCCTTGCAGAGGGGGATGGCTCACTTGTTCTGATCTTTTAATGCCTCTCCCAGGGCTTGATCCAGGGAGGTGCTGAGCAAGGTCTCTTACATTAAAGAAGTAGAAAAGACCAAATTAACAACCCTTTGGGATAGAGGCTTGAAAAGGAAATTAGAGAATAGGATTTCTGCATCGTAAAATATTAGGGACAGAGTATATTAAATTGCTCCTAAATGGTGACAAAGGAGATCTGTTTCACTGTCTGGTTTTTTAATTGTTTTAACTAAAGGATGTGTCTTTCTTGTGGGGTATTGACTGTTAATTCCAAAAGTACAAATATTGCTGATGCGTTATAATTAGGCTACTATGCTAATTTTTAATGAAATAATAATCAAGTTATGTATGTTGTGCTTCTAACATTTATTTACTTGTTGAAACCAAGCCTTTTATTGAAAGTGGTTTCATGCATTCTTTCACCAGTCAAGTCAACATTACTGTCTTTTTAAAACAGCTGTAAATCTCTTTGATTGGGACTTGAGGCTGGAATCATTCGTGCTGTGTTAAACTAAACTGTCTTATCTCCTTGAGTGCTATGCAGCCTCGAGCATGTCCAGAGCTGCATCTGCCCATGGCCTAAGGAGGCCAATATTTGAAAGCTATTAATAAAGACATTTGGGGAGGAGATGGAGACACGCCTTTAACCCTCAGTGCAATGTGTTAGAAGAGATGACAGAGTAGGAGAGGCATACTTTTTCATTTTCAAGGATAGGGGTTATTTTTTTTTTAAATGGGGACAATCAGTGCCCTGCAAATAACCCATTATTTTCAAAAGAATGTGGGCTGCTGAACATCTGCACCACAGGACTGAAGGCTAACCCAGATAAAGGTTTCAAACTGAATATGGGAGGAAAAATAAAATTGCCACGAAGCTAGCCCCCGTCAGCACCACAGCAGGGAGACCAGCACCTCTGGTGGCTCCTCCTGCCCTTACAGCCCCAAACTGCTGAACTCCAGATGGAGGGGAGACCCTTCCATGGGCCTGGAGAGCCCTGGAAGTTTCCATAGGGCTGAGTCAAGTAGGGAAACCATAAAGCACCTTTATACGGGGCCAGGACTCCCTTTGCATGGGGGACTCCTGTCTTCCCACTCAGGCAGAATCTGTTCTTTTGATGTCAAGGTGGCCCAAAGAGAGTTTCAAACTGGTCCCATCATATCTTAGTATTAGCCAGTAACTCAAGTACTACTGTAATGCGGAACATATAGTTCCTCTAGAGACATCAAATTACAAAAGACAAGTCAAACGTCTGGCTTGTTTTTCTGTTTGCCCCAACTCAACGTGCATGATGAGGAGCAAGCCCTTGATGAAAAGCCAGACTTTTGAGGGAGGCAGTATTAAAAATCTCCAGGCTGCTAGGGACAGGTGGCAGTAACTTCCTCAGCTATCCAGGAGTCAGACACCTAAGTCTCTGTATGGCCCACATTGAGAACCAGGGCACACCCAGAGCAGAGTTACCATATCCATTGCGGACCCCTATCCAGAAGGTGGCTTAGTTCCTTCCAATGTGACAAGTGGACAGGGCACCGGAGACATGGCCTCCCTCTGACTTCAGCTGCCACAGAGATGAGTTTCACCCAGAGCAGCATCTGGGACTTTGTCGTGGCAAATCTACTGACATCACTCTCAAATGTACTCCATAAAACCAGGGCAGAGGTGGGGAAGGGAAGCTGGGAGATTGCTCTGGAAAGCATCCTTGCTCCTGATTTTCCTCTGAATCAGCTCTGCCTGGGATACTACCTTTCTGGTGCTGAAGGTGTTGGTGACATGTACCAAATGAGTTATATGCTCCTGCCCTCACACTCCCTACCCCTACAGCTCTGCTCTCAGGAGCTGCCTGTTTCTCACAACTCACCAACTTGATCCAATGTTTCTCTTAGAGGTTTTGTCCAGATCTGTGCTTCCTTCCAGGCTGGGCTACCCGTATTTAACATCAGGCAGTCAGGGAGGACCATGCTTATGGCTAGGGGAAAGGCAAACGAGTTATCATATTGCAAGGCAGGGCATGCCTTTGCAGCTGTCATTGCTTATTACAGTAGAAGAGGGAAACATCCCTCTTCCATTGAAACCAAGATTTGGCCTCAGCTTTCCTTCCTGTTGTGGCCTCCTCTGCAGCAGTGAAAACTCAGCGATCTCAATTCTCTCCACTGCCACAACTGTCTTTTTGGTCTCCACAATACCCACCAAAGTAAAAAGAAAATCCAAGTACTACCTCTTACAAAAGTCCTCAGGAAACGCAGCACTGGTGAGATACAAAAGGCCAGCCTTGCTCCTGAGAAAAGCAGCACCTATCTCAAGATAAAGGTTCAAGAATGGACTGTAAGTTCTTTCAGAGACAAATCTGGCAGTTTGCTCACTTAGACAAACTCTACCCTACACCAGGTATTTGATGTCTTTTTAAACTAAGAATTCTCTGAGTTCTTGTATCATTTACCTATGTGATAAGGATAAAACATATGATCATAGAATCATAGAATCATAGAATCATAGAATAGTTTGGGTTGGAAGGGACCTCTGAGGATCATCTAGTCCAACCCCCCTGCCGTGGGCAGGGACATCTTCAACTAGATCAGGTTGCTCAGAGCCCCGTCCAACCTGACCTGGAATGTTTCCAGGGATGGGGCATCCACC
>NW_008796043.1:4766964-4801464 GCF_000699145.1 Aptenodytes forsteri
ACTCCATCATAGAAGGCCACTAGGTTGGTCAGGCAGGACTTGCCCTTGGTGAAGCCATGCTGGCTGTCTCGAACCACCTCCCTGTCCTCCATGTGCCTTAGCATAGCTTCCAGGAGGATCTGTTCCATGATCTTCCCAGGCACAGAGGTGAGACTGACTGGCCTGTAGTTCCCCGGGTCTTCCTTTTTTCCCTTTTTAAAAATGGGGGTTATGATAAACTGAATTCACACAAAAACCACAGAATCTACTTCAACATTCCAAATTGTTACTGTGCAAAAAACTCAAAGTGATGGGACCTGCTTCTTCAATGCCAAGTCTGGAAAGTCCCAGTGAAATCACCGCTCCCTGGACAGCACATAAATGGGCTGTCTCAGCAGGCCTTCAAGCTCTGCCCTCACCAAAATCTCCGAAGGCTTGCACTGCAGTTCATTTTCCTGGCTTCCAAAATTGCCTTTAGCTTTTTCTCCCAGAACAGTCTCCTTTGTTCAAATTTTTTGCCACCACAGAAATCCCATTACAAAAAAATGAAAACTTCATGAATCAATGCTGCAGTTATAATAGGTCTAAGAATCCACTCAAAACAAATGTGTGACAATTATCTTGCAATTAAAATTGTCGTTTTTTATACAGGATTTTGGCTTTTTTTGTCCAAAAGCAAATGTTTCTATTTAAACTGAAAAATTATGAAGATAGGAAATTGCAGTTGGGGGAGGAGGGGGCTGTGGAGAGTCCTCCACAAAATATACGCTATTTTCTGACTACCATTTTTCTCTTATTTCTAAAATTTCCATCCCTGCAGTAACTGAGCAGCCTGAAGTCCAGATCACATTTGGTTTCATTTCAGAAGTGCTAAAGAGATTAAACAGCTTGCAGATTGGATGATATTGCATGATATGCCCTATACATAATCATACAGAAACTGGAGCTTAGCTTCCCATTAATTGTGCATTGATTCACTTTAAACAGGCTCTGGATACAGGCTGAGATGTATTAATAATATTTTATTGTATTTTAACTCACTTCTGCTCTTATTAACTTGTTAATTTGTTTTAATGAATTATTTAGTTTTTCTCATAAGATTTATTAATGTGTCAGACCATGCTTTCACCTGTAGTTTTATATTATATCTATGGCTGAGAGGAAATACCAAGGAAAAAAAGCAGAAAGAATTTTTGTAGAGTATCTTTGTTCCAGTTGTACTATGTTTTGTAATTTATTATTACTATTTTGTTGCCTTACTTCACACAAGTAAATTAACCAATGAGTGCCTAAGGACATGTAGCACATGTTCAGCATTTGTGGCATAGGAGTGGATAAACAAAGATGGCAATATCGGCTAATAGAACATCACATCCCACAAGGGGTTTTCATTTCTTTTCTTTGTACAGTTCCAATAAGCAATGCTAACCCTTTAAATGAAGAAAGGCATTTGTCCCTGTGAGGTTTAGGCTAACAGTCCACAGGCTGTCCAGTTGCAACTATTTTCTTCCCAATCAGTTTGCAGTTGGGTGCAAAGTCATGCTGTTTTGCAGTTCTCCTACCTTCATCTGACCTTCAAGATCATCTGCAGTGTTATTTCTTCAGCATCAAAAATCACAACACACTTGGGCAGAATTGGCACAAGAAACCTGTGCTAGAAACCACAGCAGTTGGAAAAAGGGTAAGGAAAGTGGCGAAGCAGTGATTATTTCCCTGCAATTGAAATAGATCCTTTCCTCGAACAGAAAGCTTTCAGTGCCCCACATTTGGCAGAACTGAAGAGAAATCAGCAAACATGAAAAGTTTCAGCAGCATTACCTTTATAATGAAGAATCTGCTGTTGCCATTACACCCAGATCAGAATATTGTAATCAGTGCTATTCTGAGACACTTGGGTTATGATCATCTTATATCCTATATCCTTTAACTGCCTTTTTCCTGTTACAAAATCAAAATTTCTGTGTGCTTCTACCTGGAGCAACACAGACCCTGGACCCTAGATACACTGTCTTTCCAAGTAAGCACAAACCATCACGTTCCCTTATGCTTGCAAGTTGTGATGACTCATCTAGGATCAAAGATTCATCAAATTTAAGACAAGAAAAAATATATTTGTTCAAGTAATTTATTCCCCGATTTATCTTGATTTAAAGATACCAAGAAACAAAAACTCTACCAGTTCCCTGGCTACCTTACTTCACATTTAATCACCCTCTGTACTGAGAACCTGCACTTAATGTCCTGTGTGAATTTGTGTGGTTTCAGCTTCCAGCCACCAGTACTAACTCAGGAGCCCTTTAGTAGCCAGTATTTTTTCCCTCTCAAGGACCTCGTACTCGTACACCACAGCTCAACTATTTCTGTGACTCTCTTCACTGCTGTTTTCAGTTTTTCCCACCTCCCCTTTACCGTGTGAACACCAGGACTGCAGGCAGCACACCACTATTGGTCTCATGAAGGCTTTCACAAAAAGACTATTCCTTCCCTGCTCCTATCTGTGTAGACCTACGCAGTCCCACAGGAAGCTCATTTTCAGATCCTTTTCTGAGCGCTCTCTGCCTCCCCTGCCTTACCCTATGGACCACCTCCCATGCCCCTCAGGTACAGCTTGTATTCTTAGCATGGAAATGCTTTTTGTTTAAATGGGCCTGTCCTTCCAAGGAATTTCGATCACTATGTAATTGTCACCACTGCTGTTTATCACTTAGGGTTGTCTGCAAATTTTGCCGGCAGCGATGTTGCAATTCCAGACCACTGAAGAAAATGTTAAAGAACATCATCTTTAATGTCTCCTTGTTGTCTTTCCCCTGTTGGTCACAAACCACTGATTTGCTGTGTTTGTACCCTCCTCTTTTGTAATGTCTGTGGTACAGCTTTTTCGGTGTGATGTGACATGCAATCTGTATTTCCAGTTGTGCACCTTCTCCGTGAGCCTTCAGGCCGTGATCCAGGAACCTTTTCTGTCCTTTGGCAAAAATAACACGTCTACAGCAGGTCCAGAAGCTGTTTCTTCTGCTACGTGCCAATTTCTTCCATCTAGGTGGAAATAATCAGCCCTAAAAACTCCCTCAAAACTTCTGTTCACCCACTCAGAGTATCAGTGATGAGATCTCCTTACACAGCTGTACCACTGAGAGAGGATTGATCTGTTGGAGGTATCACATCTCGGGTTTGATCGAGGGTTCAAGCCCTGGGTTCTTCACAGGAAGCTGCATAGCTGGAGGCAGCCGAGACATGCAGCAGGGTAACACTTGTGTGTGGCTTTTGGTTGATCTCAGAGAACGGGCAAAGCAAGCACACATCTGCCCGCCGGAGGCCATGTAGACATACCCCCGGGGCACAAACAGCAGAGCTGTTTCATGTGGCCTCCCCTTCCCCTCCAGCACACACTGAGACAGTCAAGTAGAAATCCAGAATTTATGCATTAAGCAGATGGGAAAAAAAATAAGCAAAGAGATGTGCCTGGCAGCTCTTTAACTGTAGCAAAGGTTTACATGGAAGCATTTTTCTGTAGGGAGTGAAGAGGGCAGGGACGGTGAGGAGGAATGTCCTGACTCCAGCTCCAGTGTGGGAGCTGCAGCATTCCAGGCAGTATAGGCAGTTCGAGAGATGGGTTGGAGATAGCGCTGCATCCCGGGAACCCTATCACCAGGGCTTTGCCTACTGCTCCTACACCTCACAGCCCTGGGCAGCGGCCAACTGCTTGGCTGAGGTAGCTGGAAGGCTGCTTCCTCCTTCCTTTACCCCTTCCCTCTACCCTTATTAAAGCCAATGAGGAATTCTTCGTGCTGTTTTTTAAGCAGTCTGAAAGAAAAAATGCAGTTGGATGGCATTTACGTACCCTCAGCCAAATTTCAGACAGAAGTTTATGCATTCAAAGAAATATAGATAGCAATCTTGACTTTTTTGTTTGTTGTTTGGATTGCAAAAGTATCAGGAAGCAAAGGTGCCCTGGAACTAATTTCTATTGTATTCTCCAGACAGCTTGCTCAGTAGCATAAATCCTGTTAATAGATGACCTCAGATGTTGCCTTTTGAGCGGTGGTGAGTTTTTGAAGAGCATAAGCAATGTTTGTCTGTGGCTCTATAATTTCCCTACTGAATAAGCAATCCTCTTTCCTCCCCTTCCCCCAACTGTGACTGCTTCATCAGCACTTCCCTGGCTGTGCGCGAAACACGGGCATGCTGAACAATAAACCTTCTGTTTTCCACAGCTGTACTTATGCCAGTAAAAGTCTTTGTACCACTCTTAGACTAAAAGCTCCCACCCCTCTCCCCATTCTCCTTGTGTGCATGCCACCAATCCTCAGAGAAAAACCCGGCTTGTTCAGCTACAGCGAGCCTTACTTCATTAGCCCTTTATCGATGAGAAGAAAGTCACTGGAACAGGTGCCATAGCTGCCATTCTGGAGAGTGCTGCCGAGACCAGCTTCTGAAAGGCAGGTGGGTGGCTGAGGCTGGAAATAGTACGTGATGCTACTAATTTCATCTGCTGAGCACTCAAAAGTGGACTTGTCACCTGCTGAGAAAAAGTCCCTTGCAGCCGCATTAACTGCGGCCAATGCAGTGGAAACTCCTGTGTATGTCTCTCTTGGAAAGACTCTGATCAAGAGATAAAAAAATTATCACTGAACTTATTTTCTCTCCCTCTTCCTCCCTTCCTCCCTTTTGCTACCTTTTTCAAGTTCATGGATCTCAGACTTGCTGATGGTAAAGGATCGACTCAGAATGAAGATGTTGTAAAAGAGGAGAGCTGAAACCAGGAAGATCAACACTTCAGCTCCTACAGAGGATTTTAACACAATCATGTGCAAAATTCAACACTAAAGACATCTTTCATTTTGTTTTATTTACCTACCTGAAGTGGGCTCTTACCAAAATCCCTTTTGCAGGATTTGTCCGAAGTATGACAAAACCAGGACTCACCTCTGGGAAGAAGTGCCAGAAAGGAAAGGAAAAATTACTGCTGAACTTTCCCAAGCAAACCTCCACTCAGACGAAAGGTGTTGTGACTTCAGTTTTTAAGACCTATCGTGAAAGACCCACACACTGTCAACTTCCAACTCTTCAGCCCATTCGCCTTGAAAAGCCATGGGCTAAACCAGCCCTGTTGGGTTGTGAACTGTGTGCGGGTTTAACACCTATGGTAGCGCTCTGCATCTGTCACTATGTGTAGTTGTACTTCCCTACTGCTGTTTGCACAGTGTGGGACCACCACGCAGAGCTATAGCTCTCTCCTTATTAAAGTACTTGGATTTAATCAAGGTTACAGTAGCTCGGGGATGACACAGGCTGCCCGCAGAACAGACAGCATCCCAAACTAGGTTAACTAACTGAATAAATAGCTAGAGAAGAGAGAAAGGAAGCAGTGCTTTTGTTCCTTTCACTTTGCACTTCTGCATTCCAGCTGCCAGGGCTGAGGGCCAGAACTTGCTTTTGCAGGCAGCCAGAACTGCAGGCTCTGTGTGTGCTTTCTTTCATATCGGAGCTGCTGAGTTCTGCTGCTGGGCAGACCACACCAGATGCCAGCATGGGGAAGGATATCCCTTGGGTCACCCCTCCAGCTGACCCTGCCTCTGGGGGAGGCTGGAAGGCAGAAGTGGGGAGAGGCTGGAGGAGGGAGATGTGAGCCGGGAGTCCTGCAACCCTGTGGGCTGCCACCGTACCATGTGCCATAGCCCTCTAATGCCTAAAAGCCTGGCTAGATTTTTCCCATCTGTAAATATTATGTTTGCCACTGTCTAGCTAATTTTCCAGTGACACTTGAAGTTTTCATACTAGGTCATGGATTCTGCAAACAGCTGTGCCTGTCAAAGACTATCATTCCTAACTGGGGGTTACCATGCCCCTACCAGAAAGCATTGTCACCTCAGTTCTGCCAAGAAAAGGGCACGCAAGCCCTTCCTCATCTGCTTCAAGCCAGACAGTTAGCAAAACTGCCTTCCTCAGCTGTGTAACCTCACCCAGCTGCCTTGCCCAGGAGCTCTCACTGGATCATGTCTTCTGGCAGGAGTAGTAACTTCCATTAACTAGGACAGGAACATCTTCAACCCGTGCAGTTCACAGCAGAAGGAACATGCACCTATAGCTTCACTCTGCAGCACCAGCAGCAGGTGCAAGACCATCCTTGCACATGCATTCTGTTTCCAAATCACATCTACCACCTGTGCTTCTGACACATACCTCTGTCCCTGCATCCTGTGGACATCTCAGAAGCTCTGTAGCTACAACAAGAATGGAGATGTCTAGATTTGGCATCCACTTCTGCTGTTTCTACTTTTATGGCAGTGGAAAAGGGATGCCAAGCACTCAAAGTGGACTGGCATAGAAGCCATGCAATCATTTTTCTCATAGTCATAATGTTTTGGATTTGGATTTTGTCATTTTTTCCAGCTAGGCAAAATCAAGCCTGATCACCTGTGGTAGAATCCCCCACTGAAACGACAAAGAGTCATCGGTGGGCACAGTCATGGTTCTCTCCTGCAAGTCGGCTTGCCCGGAAGCTGTGTTTGTGTTACTGCAGCATCATGCTGAGCTTTTTAGCTTTGCAATACCAGCACATCAGGTACCACACTTCTCTGTGAGTGCTGAACCAATTTCTTAACACGTGCTTATGGGCTGCTTCAAGCTTGACATCTAGAGGCACAAAAGATGTCTTGAATTTCTTCTGGCAGCATGATGCTATTTCGCTAGTGGCTAACTTTTGAGTGCCCAATCACTGCAGAAGTTTGTGTCAAAACACTCTACACAGTGCTTGACAAAAGCTAGGCACCTCATAACAGAAGCCAAAACAGTCACTACTCTTTTCAATGTAATTGCAGCCTCCTCAGGCTTAGCACAATGTGGCAGGAAACTCTGGGAAAACAGGTGTATCGATATTCAGTTTTACCTCTTCAGGGGCTGAGGTATTTAATACGTTGTAAGATGCAGTTAAAATCTGTTTAGGATTGACCGCCTAGAACCCTGTCCCAAGTGGATCATGGCACTCCTTTTTGTTTAACAGCTGGCCAGAATAGGAGTAGGTCGTTTCCCCGGCTGGGGCTGCCCTTCGATGGAGGACCCAGCAAGAGGGAGCCAATTCAATGACCCTTATCCTTCAGGCTCCCTTCCGCAGGGAATGAGAGAGGAAGTTGAATCCCCTTGGACAGAGGAGGGCAGAGAACTGGAGACTTCACAGCACATGTCCCATGGCACTGCCACGTGGTCTCCTCTGTCCTGGGCAGGGCAGGGTTTATGTTTGTGTGCCAGCTTGAGCAAAAGCCAGGCCTTGCTTTAGGGGTGGCTGTGTGTAATCGCGATGCGCTGAAGCAATCACTGCAGACAACGCTCATAAGTAAAGCTCCCTGAATGATCCCTGCATAATTGTGAGCTATATAAACACTTTTTTCTTCTTTTTTTTTTTAATGTGAAAGTCCAAGCTATTTGTGCCTATCCTCACTTACCCAGAGCTTACTGGGACACAAAGCCTGAGGAATTTTAAGCACTACTGCAAAGTACTGTTGCTCATTAAATTCTGTCCTTCCACACCCACGTCCCCTCACCTCACAGTATTAGGTGCCGCTGCTACCTTGCAGCACAAAGCCATCAGCCCCGAGAAGTGATGATAGCCTATTTCAGGACTGCAGCACTGCTGTGAACAAGGTGCTCAAGTATGATACATTATCCCTCCAAGGCTGAAAATATCACCTCTGCGATGCTCCTAAACTCTGAGCTAGGTGAGGTTAACACCACAGCCCAAGTTTCTCATGTGATAGAACATTATGCTCCTAACCAAAAAATCAAGACTGTTTATACATACAGGACACTGGAGCTTATTACCCTTTGCACCACTCTGTGCATGATTTATGTGATATACCATGTGGGCAGAACAGTTCGGAGCTCAGAATACTGTTCCAATAAGCTTTTGCACATGTGACAGAATTTGGTTAATCAGCACTAACTAGTGGAAGCCCCACTATGAATTACTGAATTTTGCAAATTAACAACTATGAGACTGAAGACTATCAAATAAGCCAGTGAAGGATACTTCACCAGACATTAGATTTATTTCCTTGACAGGTGTATTATAGTTTTAATGTATTTACTGCAGTGATTCTCAGTGTAAACTTACACTTAAAATAGTTTTATATATTTATAAGGACAAAACAAACTCTGTGATAAAAACTGAAACTGGTGCACTGAAATGGAACTCCGCTAGCGACGTCTCCTATACAGCCAAATTACAAAATAAAGGGATGCCTACCACCTCCTGGGCAATAAAGGACAGATTTATTTTAAACCAGGTTTTTCTGCCCTGTCACATTAACGACCTGTAACATAGCTCATGCCATTCAAATTTTTAAATAAAGGGGTAAGTAGATACTTCCATGACAGTAACCACTTCTCTCTGACTCTGTGTTTATAAAATTGTAGGCACCTGAAATATGATTCTTCTAAGGCTTCATTTGAACTCAAAATCCCCCCACACACACAGCCAAAATGAATCTTCCTCCAAGCAGAATGCACTTGCTAGTCCTATCATAGAGCAACACCGCACAAAACTGCTGGGAACAAACTGAAGAGTGCTTTATCCAATTGCAACTGCCTGGGGTCAATGAAGAAGATATTAGTTTTATTTTTAGCTTGCTTTTATAGCCTGATTGCATTTTCCATAAGATAATCCAGTAGAGGTTCTCCTCTCTGTTGCTTTGGGTTTCTTTTTAATCATCAGGTTGGCCACATTATTAATTAATAAGTTCTTAATAAATCATTGACTGTTTAATGTTAATCAGAAGAAGCAAACACTGGCATCCCTTGACTAAATTTTGTCATAGTTTTTTAATAGAAACTCTAGGATGTTCATCACTGAAGTATCGCAGCGCCTCTCAAACAATAAAGAATTTGGTCTCATGATACCAATGAGAAGTGGAAGAGTGATGTAAAAAGAGGCTAACAAGTAGGGAACAGAACAAAGACCAATTAAAAAACTTGCTTGCAGTCTCAAAAGAAACTAGTAGCATCGATGCCAAGGCATAGTAGGCTGTTTATCAGTTGGTCTTACCTGATGACCATTTTACAGCCCTCAACAGTTCTGGGTTTAGTTTTCAGTTTAGATTGGAAGACTACAGAAAGGAGAACAAGCTGCAGATGAAAAGCAACAGCCAAAGTTGCTTGCAGTTTGGCTTTTGATATCAGATACCGAACATGTATTTGCTTTTGTGTGAAGCTGGAATCCCTGCTTGGAAAAACCTATGCCATGATATTTTTAGTAATGCTAGCAGTAAGTGTTCAGAAATAATGAATCAGATTTTGAGAAATCATGAGGTTAGTGTAAAAATTATAGGAATGTTTTTAAAGAAATACTCTTTTGTTTTCATTTTTTTCTTTATTCACACTTGCTTTAAAATACTTGAAATTTGTATGCAACAATGCCTTCAGGAGATGGGTTTTTAAGACAAATGCTCAATGTTGTAAAACTCATGAAAAAATTGCTAGAGTTGGTACTGTATTTATTCAGTATTATATATGCATTGATTATGCAGGGGGATTAATTCTAGCAACTTAAAGGGTTATGCCTTATAGAGCCTGGTGGCAGGCAAACATGAAGATTTTAGACAGAATTTCAATAATATTGAGTTGTCAGCTTTTGAGCCAAGACAGAGGGCTGGATTCCAAAGCCACATTATTAGCCTTCTCAGGTCTTCTCTAGCTATGAACCCAATGCCCAGAATAAGAGAAGGTCAGGATTTACTGATGCTGTGGGCAAGCACCCAGATGCTAAGGTCTCTGTGTTTTGCTTGCTGTGGCTGGCACTGGAGTTGGGTGAGAGAGGAGTTGCTGAGGCAATGGCATGATGCAGTTGCCTGCACAGAGTAGGCTGATGCCCCCAGATGCTGGTGGGTTAGACGAGACTGCAGCAACCAGTGAGTACGGCCGGCAGGAGGCTGGAGGAGCAACGGGGGGCCCATGCAATGCCCTCCACGCTTCCCATGGCACAAGCCCCCCGTGTTCAGACAAATGTGTTAAGTCCAGCATTATCTGCCTGTACCATGACACACAACCCTCGTTTGGTCTGATGTACTTGGGAGAGCTGAATAAGTGCGGAACAGGACAATATCTAACCAAGTAGAAACATGTTCGGAGACTTTTTTTCCTAACAAAAATGTTTAAAATCCTTTGTTACAACAGATGATCTTTCTGTCTTTCTCTACCAACATCCACCTGCCACTGCCTCCATCTCTAGTGAGACTCATTCAGCAAGTCACTCACCTAACACGCATTTTGTTTCCCTGATACTAATGGCATTGAGTTATTGGCTTTGCATGACCAACAGTCAAAGCACTGTGCAAATTGCGAGGAAGGAGAAAACTCCCACTGGGAAATTCTGTATGTTTTTGTAGAAGTATTTCATCCATGCACTTACCTGTCTTTTCAGTGTGTAAAACACATCTAGGCTCAGTCTTAAAATGGTAGTTTTGCCTCTGTTAGTTTCCTCTTATATAGAACTTTGTGGTTGGGAACTTTTAATTCCTCTTTTCAGCCACTTTTTTACGCTTAAAATAAGTGTTTTGATCAGAAGCTAGAACACTGGAGCCATCCGAGAGTGTATGCAAATTCAGCCAAAGCCTTTTGCCCAATTGATTCAATCTTCCCTTTAATCCCCGCAATGATCCGCAGTAATGGATAAAAATTCTGAGTAGGAGAAAGAAGAAAAAAAAAAAACAACCAACCCTCAGGAAGCAATTTTGATTGCTGTGAGGAAGCACTGGAGGCTGTTGGCCCCTGGGAACTCTCCCCAGTTCATTGGAGGCTTTCAGATACCATGGTGATGGGGGACTTTATGAATAACTAGATAGATAAATGGTAAGTGCTTTTGATCTCTGCTAGCTTGTATTTCATTTTGTCAGCTGGGGAAGAGGCTATTCAAATCTGTCGGCTGTAGGAGGTCAGCCAGGAGAGAGAAAATGTCTTCATTACAGCCTTCTGTTCAGCCAGGCCTCCCAGCTGACCTCGGCGCCCAGGCTTGTCAGTCAGACGAGGCAAATTTTCCGACTGAGGGAAGGCATCGCTGCGCCAGATTTATCCCTGGTGTAAGAGCTCGGAGGCAGCAGCGTGAGGCCAAGGAAGACTTCGCTTGTGTTGGGACATCTCCCCCCAAGCGGCCATGGGATTCGCGGGCACCTTCCCCAATGGGGTGCATGCAGGGAACCTGAACCCATTTTCCTCGGCGCTGTTTTCAGTGCCACTGGGGTGGGAGGCTCCGAAGGCAGGCTCGAGCTGAGCGATTATAGAAGACAGCCTTACTCTGTAGTTAGAAATGCCTAAATATTAATTACATTTTCTGCACTGAGTCTTTTCAATCAGCTAGTTCCCTCTCACGGATCTGATATACATTTCAGGCGATGGAGCTGGAGTTCACTTCAGTTTACATTTCAGGCTGAAAGTGAATTTCTCGTGTTTAAAGATCATGCTCTGGCTCTGCGGGCACAGCCCCACTGAGGTCTGTGGCAATCCTCAGGAAAGAAACCAGGACAGGTTATTGCAACGCAGAGCCCCGTCTAATGGAAAAGGAAGATCTCAGCTATTCAAGAGGGAGAAGAAGGGCACATTTTTTGCAAGAGGATGCATAAAAATTGAAGTAGGAATTCCAATCCCATTATTTGGTAATGGGATTTGTAAACCTCATGTTCACAGGCTGAGATAAACAATATATGCTTCCCGAATTCCTCTTGGAAGAAGAGCTTCTTGCAGCATAGCTAAATTACACAGTAAGTTATCATTTACAAAGAACAAAAATAGGAAAAGGAATCAGCGAAATTAATTTATGTCTAAAGGATTTCTCAGTTTTTGGATTGAAGGGCGGGGAAGCAGAGTCTCCTCCAAAACCACACTCTTAATGGAGATGGTTTTACTGTGTTAGATCATTTCCAGAAAGCATTAAAAAAAACGTTCCCTTTACTCAAGCCAGCCAGGTTTTAATAGTATCAAAGCAAAATATAGTCTGCTATTAGCATGAAATAACATTAGCATAAATGGAAAAGAGTAAGGACACTTGAAAAAAATTCCACATAAGTGGTCTGTTCATTTCACTAGACATCACTGTAGCTGAGAAACTGTGAAATTTCCATAATAATCAAGTGCAGAGAAAAACAAACAACAATTTTATTATAGGGAAATTACATCCTGTTGCTGAATATAAAACTACAGCTCTGTTCAATGGCCCTTTAACAGCATTGAAAGTATATATTAATTTGTAAGTGTAACTGAAATGTAAATAAAATATTCAGTTCAGTCTGGCCACAGAAACCTCCTGGTAGTATTTCAGTGCAGGAACCCAGGAGACATATATTTGGATTCCATATCGTAGACCCTGAGCTAGCGGCATCTGACACCTTTGTGGGAAAGATTTACTCATCTGCTATGTGGTGATATTCTTATGACAAAAAGCACAGTACCAACTGGTCTATGAGATGGTACTGGCTTTGGGGGAGAAGGGCTCCTTGGGGTTTTTTGCTTGCTTTCTTTTGAAAAGAGGATTCTTCAATACTTTGTAGCAATAATACCAGATATTGCAGTTTGAAGTTGTACTGCTGCAGTACTTCGGACTGTTAGAGCGGTGCTTTTCTTCGCAATAGGATTGTATTTCCAAGGGGAAGCAAACTGGTTTTTTTACCAACTGGGGAGCAGTAAGGAAAGTAGCTATGGAAAATGAGTCCAGCTGGGAAGGACCATACCAGTTGTTACGACACAGACCCAGAGCTGGCAGCCAGGGGACAGGGCTCTGGCCGCAGCGCCGTTGGCTGCCCTGTGGGCTGCCCCACCAGCCCCTGGCTCTTTCAGGGCTGGGACGTGTGTGGTGACAGTGACGGAGCTGCTTGGGTTTCTTAATGAGAATCTTCCCACCTGAAATTCAGCAGCAGTCACCATGAAGCTTGGAAAACCCACGGGGATTCTGGGGCTCGTGCACACACGAGCTCGCTGGAGTCCCTAAGTTGCTGTGGTCCCAGCCGCTGGGTTGCTGTGGTCCCAGCGAGCCAAGCCCTAGCAGAGGGGACCCGTCCACCCTTCACAACAGTCCTGGTAGCAGCAGATTTCTTCCTCCTGCCTGTAAATGTGCCTAGGCACTGAAGGCTGCTCTCCCCATCACCTCCTGCAGCCATAAACACTCCTGCAAAGTAGGTCTGAAGCGCTACCCAGTCAGCTTTACATCCCCTGTACGCTCTGCATGGCAGTAAATGATTTCCCTCGGGGCAGTGCAATGGAAAAAAAGGCCCTGAAATTGTGCCTTAGGTGTGTTCCTGCTGGGCAGCCCCCACAGAGCCCTCCCCGGATGGCTCGTCCTCAAAATGGTGTTTGGGGAAGAAAGGTTTGGGGGGGATGGGAGCAATTGTGTGGCTGCACAAAGCCAGTTGAACAGTTAATGCTTTAACCTTGCGTATAATTTATACAATAAACAAAGTCACATGTTTCTCTAATAATTTAGATGTAAGCAAATGTTGATTTATTCAGGAAGGCTACTGCCAGCAGCAAAGCCTGCAGCACTGAAATTTGAATTAAACTAGGACAGAAGCAGGCTAGTCTATAATAACATTTGTATAATTTTATTTTTGCCCTTGGCTCAGTTCATTTCCTTCTACAGTAGATGCATGAAATTGGTTCTTCAGCCACCTTTAGCTGATGTTCATTGATATCGGGGGTAGGCAGAGAAGCAAGAGAATGTAACCTTTTTAGACTTTGTGTTTGCAATCGTAAGGCTATGAATTCTTAGGTCATTTATGACAATAATTTTCTTCTCTGCCTTTCCTTCCCGCAGTACTCTCTGAACAGCTCCATTTAACCTGGAGTGATGGGGCTTTTCCCCCCATTTTTTTTTCCTGCATGGAGACTTCTAGAACAGAGCCTGTTAAACAGATGCAAATATTGTGTTGTTTTTATTCTTTTATTCAGGCCTGAGGGCATGAAATTGGAGTTCTCTTACTCTGCTTTCAACATGAAGGAAGGGGACTGTATGATACTTTAAAAATGATGGTGAAAAAAATATGTACTAGTACAGATATCTGGAATGGATCCCTTGGCTTCTCTTCCAAGTTTGCCTTCAAGGAGCAGAAAATATGCTGGATAACGGGGAAGATGCAGAGCGGCGCAGGGCATTGATTTTGTCAGGGGTTTCTGGTGGCAGCGAAAGCCCTGCTCCCGAGCCTCAGAGGATTCACAGTGCCAGAATACAAAGATAAACCGCTTTGCTTTTGTCCAGGGAACCCGCAACAGGTTTCCAAGTGAAGTCAGAGGATCCCGCTCTGTGAGTGAGATCTTCTGTTCCCATGCTGGCAGGCGCTGGGTGCGGAAGGGAAGCCTGGTGTTACCTGGCCGTGACCCCACGGGCCCTCTCCAGCGCTGGGCTGATATGCCCTGGAGAGCCTGCTTGAAGCGCTCCCAAGGGCATGGTGTTCACTTTTGCTGAGCCAAGAGGGACACTCTTAGGCTGATGGGACTTCATGGGCAAAGAAGTGAAAGCAAAGTGGAGGCCGGAGAGCAGGGGAGGTGAGGGGAGCTAAGAACAGCACTGGCAGAAGAGTGATAATGTCTCTGTCTGGCAATGTGACAAGGATCATCTTTTAACTGCAGCCAGGACAAGCAAGATTGTTGCATGGGAATGACTCAAGTTGTTTTTTTCCAGACATAAGCCTGGCCAGGTGCAAAAACGTGAATGCTTATCGCAAACTGAGGTAGTGGTTGTCTTACACCCATGTATGCGGTGATTTCATGGCTATGGTATTTGCTAAGAGTAACTTCATTTTTGTAGTCCTCTAGGTTGCAAAGAAAAGCTTCTTAACATAAGTCAAAATTAAACCAAGTCCTGCGGGCCCAGGGCAGTTTCTGGGACTCAGGAGCTGTCCCTAGCCATGCACATGTGCCTGTCCTCAGCATGCACAGACCCTGAAACTTGTCAGTGACACTTTCAAAGGCCAGGACAATAAAAGTTTGAGCAGAAACAGCCACCTGACATGTTCCAGTAGAGGGCCATGGCTGACTGCCAGGATGGGAAATGCCAGCCTCGAGTTCTTTCCTTGAAAAAGTAATATACTCCCTCTCCTCACCACACAGTGACCACAAAAATGGTACCAGCCCATGCCCCTTCAAAGGCACTCTTGCCTCAGGAGTGTGAAAACTGAAACAGGAGAGTTTTCTAGTCCTAAACCCTTACAGTATGTGACCTATGGATGCCTTGAATCTTATGGTCCCACTTGACCCATCTTGCACTATCTCACCTGGAAACTAGGGGCCATGACATATTTCCCTTCAAACAGCTTTCCCTGACCGCGGACCACAGTGAAGGGAGGAGAGCCACCTCTGCGTGACTGCTGTGTCCATTCACTTCTGCCCGTGAAAATACTTGCAGAGCTTTGTTCCAGCCCCTGCTCCTCTTCCTCTCCCCACGTACTGGTTACTGCAAGCAAGAGAAGGGCAAGTTGGGGGTATTTTCTTTGCCAAAACATGTGGGAAGCAGGAGCAGGCTGCAACACCACCAGCCGCAGCCTCCCAGGCTGCTCCTTGGATAGCGCAGCCATGTGCTGCCCCTGACCTGGGGCAAAGTCATGGCTGAGCCCTTAGTTCCCTTATTATTAATTAAAACATTGGAGGAGATCCTCAGCTGGAGTAAATATTCATTGCTCCTGGCCCTCACCCACTGGTTTCCAAAAGCACAAGGAAGTAGCCACATTTATGCTGTTAACACTGAACTTGGATCACACTTCTGCGGTCAAATAAATAAATATCACTGCATCCCATTTAGCTCTGTTAATGCCACATTAAGAATGGCATGTGTTTTGACATAACCACCCTTTCCCCTTTTTTTTTAAACACCATAAATGAAGCATTAAAAGTCCCAATCCATCATGGTGACATCAGATCAGTGGACTGTGACTTTTATGACATCAGAGCAATTGATTATATGACTCTTTTATGTGTAGCTTGCTATGCAATGATTGCTCTTCTCTCCATATAGTACATCCTAACATCCTGGAATAATCTCAAGAGATAAAAAGGAATCACAGTGAAGCAGTGAAGTACAGTAGTTACAGAATTGCCATAAAACTGCCATAAAAATTGTAGAAACAAAAATGCCTTTAAAGATGGCAATGTTCCATTTTGGGTCCCTAGCTAATGGCCTGTAGTTGCCCTATGCATACCTTACTATATTTATTGCTTCTGGATATTTCTGTACCTTTCTCCCAGAAGCTTATATGGTTAACAAGACATGCAGGGCTGTTACCCTGCATACTGTAAGTCCCTTTATACCATTATATCACCTCTAACAAGTCAAGCGCTGTTTGTACCAAGCTAAATTCAGGGCTTCTTTTCAAATAGCCCAAAAAAAGAAAGGGGAAAAAAAAAAAAGCTGACAGAGAGAGAGGTATAAGCTGTTTGTTGCCATAAAATTGCTGAAAGAAAACAGATACTCTGTAGTGCTTATGAAGAAAGGTGCTGTTAAAATTAGATTCAAGGCACAGAATAAGTAGCGCTCTCCTGCTGAGAACTGACATGGAAAGCTCTGCCCAGAAGACAGAGCTCCAACTGGATTTTTTACTATAAAACCATATGTGCCTGAGCCCAGTTAACATCAAGGTGCTGTGCCACGTAGCTATGTGTTTTCTTGTGCTCTCCAGGTTATCCACACTAGGTTACTACTGCAAGCAATGAGCAAGCCAGTGTTTCTCTTTCTCAGACACAAATGTGGCCTTTGTTGCTCCGTGGGAGGATAAGCCCCAACAGGCAAATTTAAATGCTCTTTTTTTCCCCCCCCCCTTTTTTAATCTCAAGGCAATTTAATGTAAGCAAAGAGGTGCTACAGTCATAAGGAAGGTGTAAGTCATCTGAGAAGTTTATGCCTTGGGGTCCTGGAAGATGAGCTCTGGCAAATCTTGCCCCAGCTGCTGCGGATGTCCGTGCCCCCAGCGCTCCACTCATGCTCCCTGTCCTTGCCTCTGAGCAGGGGCACAGAAAGAAAAGCATTGTGTGCCAGCGTCCTCACTGCTCCAGCTCCCTGTGGGGGATGAGGATGGATGTGCACCATTACACCAGCCCCCACGGAACCACAGAAGCATGGACAGGCGTCTGCCCTGCTACCTCTGCTGCTGCAAGTGATGACCGCTGGCAGAGGATAGGGGCCGGTGACCAGAGCAAGGGCTGTTTTCCCTTGAGCAACTGCAGCTGCTGCTGCTATAGATGTGAGTGGGAACCTATAGTTCCTTCCCCAGGTTGTCTGCCTCACTATAGCAATACAGCAGCTTCATGAAGTACCTTAACATCTTTAAAATACTTTGGGATCCTTACACAAAAGGCACTAGAGAAAAGATATATTTGTAATAAAAATTCCATGGGTAGCCGGGTGTGCCAACATCCTCTAGTCACCCTCAGAAACGACGCAGTGGAAGAAAAGCAGCACCTCTCTGGCTGGCCTTCTCCAGCCCCTGTAGCATGCACATGCACACACATACCCATGCCTGGGAGCTCCAAACTGCAGCTGGACATGCCATTTGCTGGGGGGGAGAGAAAACAGAGTCCGTTGTCCCTTCAGCCAAAATTGCCAAGCAGGGGAAGCTGCAGTGAGTTCAGCAGCCTAAAAAACAACCTCTATGCATGGTGGCACCTCTGGGAAAAGCTTGGTGCTGGGGTGGGAGGTGAGACTCTCCAGATGCTCCCAGCATGGCTGGGGGAGCCAGGGGGCTCCCCCTGGCCTTGGGGATCTGGAGGTGAAATACTCCATGCCCTCTTTCTTCTTCCTCTGTCCCTCCCCAACAGGCATATTTGGCAGGCTGAGAGACAATCTAAGCTATCTAAGATGGTGAATGATTAGTACTTAACCCTCTTTCAAGGATCTGTGCTCTGTTTTATTGGGGCAAGGGGGGAAAAGGTGTGTGGCTGGGACCTTCACAAGTGCCCTTTGCAGACTCCAGGGTGATTTCAGGGGCAGCTTAGGGTGTAGGATATTGACAACAACAGAGCCCAGCTTGAACACCCACCCTTAACTCACTCTAATTTATATGCAGACCAAGCAGCAACATTATTGTTCAGCTGTGGGCATATTTAATTGCTGAATGTTCTGCAGATGTCTTGCAGGCTGTATAGATAAAGGCATTTAAGTTGCTGACTTATAACAGCACATCTTTCTTCTTTTAACATAAAAATTCCTACCTTCTTTGATGGATGCAGAATTTTTAGGACTGAAATTCTGCGCTAGTCTTTTAGAATATTTTAGCGAATGTTAAACTCCCTGGCACAGTGAGGGAGCGGCTAAACCCTGATGCCTTTTCATCAGGAAAAAAAAAAATGAGCTTCATTACTGTAAAAGCAGTGCTTTCCCATGGTATGAAGTCGAGGAAGGTCCATTATTGTTTCTTTAAACCCAGCAGTATGACATGTCAGGCTCTAGCCAGACACCGAAGCGATTGCAGTTTATTTAAGTGTAAGCAGTCTGCCCAGTGCTGAATAAGATGTACAAGGAGTAGGAAGCCTTGCCCCAAGGAGACTGCAGCCCAAGGGCACTCATACAAAGCATTGCTGGTGTCAAGGGTCCAGCATAGCTCCCGTTCAGAGCAACGCTGGGAGGTACCAAGCAATACAGGATCAGGCCCATTAACTTAAAGCTTTCTGGGGAGAGGAGAGAACTGTCTTGTCTCTCTCTAGTTCATATCTTATACTTAAGGACTAAATACTGCATATTGTCTCTTTTTTTATGTTTGGTGGGGTTTTTTTTAAATCCCTCCCAACTTTCAAGAATAATCATATTTACAAATGGATGTCCCGTATATTTTTTTAATGACACCTGCGATGTCCTTTCTGGCTTGTGCCACACCAGGACACCTCCATCCTAGTGACATAGGTGTCTGACAATTTGTCAGGGAGATAGCCATAAGTTAGGCAGAAAACCAGACTCCATTATAAAAACATAAAAGCTGGGAGGAGGCAACTTGATGTGGCATGGCTCCTGGCAATGAGGAAGCATGAGTGCATACTGAAGCTTAGAAATAGAAAGTGATGTCCTCATAAAAATATGGCTTTAGGCTGGTGTGCCACTAGAAATTCTTCTGTCAGTTTAGAATATTTAGCTCTAAGGGATCTCTACTTTCAAATGGATCTTTTGATGCAAAATAGGCTGCACAGACAGAGATAGTGTTGAAGAAGGGAGAGTCACATTCATTCCCAGTTATGCTTGGTAAACTGAAGATTTTTAGATAGGCTTTTTGATCCCAAAGTATTGAGTGGGCAGGTGGGTTACCTCACCAGTGCGTTAGCTCTCCAGGCCCTTCTAACTGAAAACCGTTACTGTTGCCTGGGCAGCTAAATAATACTGAAAGCTTCAACACTGCTGGTTATCAGGGGAACCTCTTTAGCCTAATTTGAAAGCTCAAAGCTCCAGGCAACTGAATTTTTTTGGTTACAGGCTCTTTTGTGTGATGTTCCAATGCAGTATATCCAATCAATGATGCGATATCACGCACGGTACCATCATGTGGATGTTTATTCCCCCCGTGTTTTGTATTTGACTTGTTAAACTGCAAGAAGAGTTCGGGGAACAAACGGAAAAAAAAATAAAAAGCAAACTCCTCAGCTCCCCTGCTGCAGAAATTTAAAACTGTCGAATACACAAGCCTCAGTGCTCCAAGAGAAATGAAAAAGAGCGGAAAATGAAAATATATACATATGTATACACATGAACAAAACATGAGCCACAGTCATGGCAATCTGGGCTCCAATGTGCCAGACAAAAGGGGTTATTCCTCCGAGCAATCTTTGTGCTGTAAAATTTAGGACACAACAAGGCTGGTTTATGATCACACTGTAGATCCCGCTATAA
Source organism: Aptenodytes forsteri (assembly GCF_000699145.1). NCBI lineage: Eukaryota > Metazoa > Chordata > Aves > Sphenisciformes > Spheniscidae > Aptenodytes > Aptenodytes forsteri. The sequence goes on from NW_008796043.1 coordinate 4,786,781, forward strand.
ACTATACAGTAGCAGTACAGTAAATTCCACTGGACGATTAGGGCAGGCTGGTTCGGGGGATTTTTAATATTGCATCTTCTAAAAGAAGTAATGTTAAGGATAGTCTGGATGGGGTTGGGGAAGACAAGACTAATTATCAAGATACGTATTCTTCCTTTCTTCTGTAATTCCCCTCACACACACTCTTCATAATTTAAGTTCATTTGGGGAAATTTCAAGAATTGTGAGGATTCTTTCCACAATGATTTTTTTAACACAAATAATAATGGGCCGGATCTTCAGACAAAATAAATCAGCCAGACCATTTCATTTACAGCGTGCCTGTGTAAATAATGTTAAATTGATTTTATTTATTAGGATGCCAAAAATAAAAGTAAGAGCAAGCTCCATGATGAATGATTCATTTACAGAGGGTGCCTGATGCCTCCTGAGGTTTTGTCCCAGAACAGCAGGAGCAGCTTATGGAAACTCCATCGTTTTATAATACTTCTAATTTAATTTGTTGCGAGCTACTTCATCCAGTCTAGTGCTACAAACATAAAAGATAGTTCAGGACTAAGAATTCAAGCAGGACTAGACTATAAGATCATATACCTTTGGAACAGACATTTCAGCTCAACTCAGAACAATGCTTACATTAGTTGCATTTTTCTGTGTTTACAAGATTTTACTTCCAGTCTGGTTTCTCTTTCTGCTCTGTTCTGACATGAGCCATAAACCTGCATTTCTGATGCTGTACTCCCTGGTCACTGAGATAACTGTGACACTGAGTTTCTCCTTGTCATTTCACACAGTCAGTCTCAAATGAGAACTTATATTTGATCCTTAATATCTGCGACAATGAGGCAAATGGGCAATCAAAAGTGGCAGGCATCTGATAGGGGCAAGCTTCCACGATGCACGCTGAGCTGTTTTCTTACACCAGGAGAAGAATCCCTTCTTTTTTGGCTTGGTTGTGCCAGTGCTGAGTGACAGCTGATGGTGCTGATAACCTTGTGCTGTCATTGACATGAGCCAGCCGTGAGGCTATTCCATCCTGCAGGACTGTATCCTGTGCTTGCCATTGCTCTGGAGCATTTACCATTTATTTTTGTCATCCTGAAAAATAAAATCATCTTACCATTATTTACACATTTCCATGGAAGCAAAGTGTCTGTGGACATACACTGGCCTCGAGTTCAACTAATGCTGCTGTCCCTTTCACTGTGTTAGCTCTCTGCCATGTGAAACTTCACAGTGAGTTCACGATGATTTTCTTGATTCCTGGAAGATGTCATTGGTGCAGCTGTGACAGTGAGGGAGTGAGGAATGAAGCAACACTTACACATTCACACTGGGTATATTAATCTCATTTACAAGGGAAATGTTATCTAAAATTAAAGGTATTGTCAACTTAGTAAACAAATCACCACTGAAGTCAGCTGGACGTAATCAGATGAGACCTCTTTTCTCTCTTAAAGGCTTTGGTGTCAGAGTAACAAATCAAAAGGCACACCAAGAGGTGTTGATCAAATTCATCCCAGAGGAGCAAAATTTTCCTCCTCACACCTACCTGTCTTACTCTCTGTATCCACACAGTTCAGGTCTGTTTGTCCACCTTTTAGCTGGTTTCAGTCATTTGTAAGCAGGGGGGAAGGTAAACTTAAGGAGGCAACGACTGCCACTTAGGATACTCAGTTAAATAATGAAAAAACAGCACTCTCCAGATAGGAAGCACAGCAGAAAAGCAAAGAATTAGCATGATTAGGAAACGAGGTGAGCCAGCTAACGTCTCATCCCAGGGAGGCGGAAAAGATCAAAAGGCCTGCCCAGGTCTGCAGGGGATGTGAGGGTCCAGGAGTCCTGGAAATCATGCCAACACCTGCCAAAATGTGCCTGGGGCAGCACAGCATTGCCTGCCTTTTGGATTCCCTCCCAGGGATGGCGAGCAAGATAAACCCCCCATAATCCAAGAGGAAGCAGTCAACGACCTGCTACGCCACCTGGATGCTCACAAGTCTGTGGGGCCGGATGGGATCCACCCGAGAGTGCTGAGGGAGCTGGCAGAGGAGCTCCCCAAGCCACTCTCCATCATTTATCAGCAGTCCTGGTTAACCGGGGAGGTCCCGGGCCACTGGAGGCTTGCCAATGTGACGCCCATCTACAAGAAGGGACGGAAGGAGGATCCGGGGAACTACAGGCCTGTCAGCCTGACCTCGGTGCCGGGGAAGATTATGGAGTGGTTCATCTTGAGGGCGCTCACAAGGCATGAGCGGGACAACCAGGGGATCAGGCCCAGCCAGCACGGATTCATGAGAGGCAGGTCCTGCTTGACCAACCTGATCTCCTTCTATGACCAGGTGACCCGCCCAGTGGATGAGGGAAAGGCTGTGGATGTGGTCTACCTGGACTTCAGTAAGGCCTTTGACACCGTCTCCCACAGCATTCTCCTCGAGAAGCTGGCGGCTCACGGCTTAGACAGGTGTACTCTGTGCTGGGTCAAAAACTGGCTGGACGGCCGGGCCCAAAGAGTTGTGGTGAATGGAGTTACATCCAGTTGGCGGCCGGTCACGAGCGGTGTTCCCCAGGGCTCAGTGTTGGGGCCGGTCTTGTTCAATATCTTTATCGATGATCTGGATGAGGGGATCGAGTGCACCCTCAGTAAGTTTGCAGATGACACCAAGTTGGGCAGGAGTGTTGATCTGCTGGAGGGTAGGAAGGCTCTGCAGAGGGACCTGGACAGGCTGGATCGATGGGCCCAGGCCAACTGTATGAGGTTCAACAAGGCCAAGTGCCGGGTCCTGCACTTGGGCCACAACAACCCCATGCAGCGCTACAGGCTTGGGGAAGAGTGGCTGGAAAGCTGCCTGGCGGAAAAGGACCTGGGGGTGTTGGTCGACAGCCGGCTGAACATGAGCCAGCAGTGTGCCCAGGCGGCCAAGAAGGCCAATGGCATCCTGGCCTGTATCAGAAATAGCGTGGCCAGCAGGAGTAGGGAAGTGATCGTGCCCCTGTACTCGGCCCTGGTGAGGCCGCACCTCGAATACTGTGTTCAGTTTTGGGCCCCTCACTACAAGAAGGACGTTGAGGTGCTAGAGCGTGTCCAGAGAAGGGCAACGAGGCTGGTGAGGGGTCTGGAGAACAAGTCTTATGAGGAGCGGCTGAGGGAACTGGGGTTGTTTAGCCTGGAGAAAAGGAGGCTGAGGGGAGACCTCATCGCTCTCTGCAACTACCTGAAAGGAGGTTGTAGCGAGGTGGGTGTCGGTCTTTTCTCCGAAGTAACAAGTGATAGGACGAGAGGAAATGGCCTCAAGTTGCGGCAGGGGAGGTTTAGATTGGATGTAAGGAAAAATTTCTTTACTGAAAGAGTGGTGAAACATTGGAACAGGCTGCCCAGGGAAGTGGTGGAGTCCCCATCCCTGGAGGTATTTAAAAGACGAGTAGATGAGGCACTTAGGGACATGGTTTAGTGGACATGGTGGTGTTGGGTCGATGGTTGGACTCGATGACCTTAGAGGTCTTTTTCAACCTTAATGATTCTATAATGATTCTATAAATCTGAAATGAAGCTCAGCAGAACCAAAACTAAACACTGGAGGTTTTAGGCATTCACCCTGTGAACGCACAGGGTATAACCAGGCACTAAGAAACTGAAAAAAAAACCACAACAGGTAGGGTCCATGCTTATTTAAACACCATAGCTAAGAGATTTATGAATGTAGGTGTGTTACAAACCCCGTGATCAAATGATGTAGCAAGTGACATTAGGAGGAATGCTTTCTATACAGTCAAAGATAATCTGGTACAGAATTACCTACAAAATTCAATACAGCAATGACAGCAACTATTTTACCTACTCCCAGCTTAGTTTGCCCATTCATACATGACTGGTTGGGAGAGACGTTTTTCCAAAACCTTGTGATCCAGACATTCTGGAAACACCAGCATGCCCACAAGCAAGAGTTTTCCCTTTTGCTGCTGTCTATATTCACTTTGTGGTGGTGGAACGTAACGTGCATTTCTGTCAAGTCATATGGTAGAAAGTGTGCTCAAATGAATGCTCATCCTAAAAATAATGTCAGAAATAACTCATTTTTCTAAATGGCAAATTTTAATTGCCAGCTTAATCTAGTGTAATAACAATATGGAGGCTTTAGGCCTCAGTTCATCAAAGCATTTAAACATGTGCTTAAGTATCATTGCACTTAATGAGACTTAAGTCTCTGCCTAAGTGTTTAGCTAGCTCAGTGACTTGATACAGGAACTGAGGAGTAAATGTTCACTGATTAAGTCAGACCACTGATAATATGATTTCAGAAAATAGTATCTGAATAAAAACTTCTGAGTGTAAAGTTTAAAAGTGCAAGGTTGAAGGGCAAAATAAAACTCTTAAAACCAGTGAATGAACTTTTTGCTATCATGAGCAGCCTCTCAAAGGAGGAGCTGACTGGCATACTCCTGTACAAAACAGAAACAGTAAAAAGTAATCAAACACCATCACATGGCAGAATCCAGCAAGTCAAATTAAGAAAACACCATTTGAGAAGATGAGATTGTCTCCAAATGGTAGTTAGGAAACAGGTCACCTCCCGTCACCGGAGATCCCATTGTGTACAGGGATGGCTGCTGTCTGCAGTCACCCAGAAACACCCAATGGCTGAGCAGGGGGATGGGCACCTGGACCTTGAGAGAGCCTTCGGGTGGTCTGTGATCCAACCAGCCATTTCAGAGTAGGGCATTTAGATTACCTTCCTGCAATTCTCTCCACAGTCTGCCCAGAAGTCTTTCCTACTTCCCCATTTTTCTCTAAAAAAGGAATTATTTTGGGAAAGTCAGTAGGAGACAGCCATTCTGAATAGAGCACTGATTGTATAGCTCATCAATTACAAATTAGGAAATGCAGAAGTAAGGGGTTTGTGCATAGCTTTGTCTCTGTCTGTTGCTCACAGATGGATAGAGATATGTATGTGTATGTACACACATACAGATATATGCAGAAGAGTATTCAGTACTACCACTTCTGTAAAGCAATTCCCGTAAAACCAGGTAGTTTAAAACCTGAAAAAAATGTAACACAACATATTTGTTACCAGTGCTAAAAGTAATATGAAATTGCAGTATATTTGTTTCCACAAGCTTACACTTTGAATCTGTGATATGATCTCCACAGTAAAATGAATTTAGAGATCAAAATAGAAATGAGAAGTACAAATCTGCTGTATTTAAATCTATAGGAACTTTGCTATTGACTTTGGTTTGACAAGGGGTTGGCATGAAAATTATTTTTTCTTGGGACATACAAATCACTGAAGTGCACCAAGTAACTCCCTGAAAAATCCAGAAGAGTGGTGTGTGGTACACATCTATTTGCAAGTTCCTCGTTCCCTGAAGTGTTATCATTAAAAAAGCCAAGCAGTCATTACAAGGAAGTTTGCAAGTTAAATCTTCCAGTTAGTAAAGTTTTGCAACTAAATTAGTTAAGAATAGAAGATTTAAAACACATATGTAAAAAAAATCTCGCAGCTGTATAGTTAAGGCATAGAGGGAAGTTGTTGTATTAACTTTACTTGAGAAAGAGATTGTGCCTTTGTGATCTTACGACATCATTTCTCACTGAAGGCTGGCAAGCGTGCAAGTTCCTTTCACAAACATAAGTCATCTGCACCAACATAGGATAGTTAAGATGATTTATTTGGATTTCCTTCAAGCTTTTGACAACATCCCTTACTAAAAAAATCCTGTAAAAGCTGTACAGTAGAAAAGTAGTGTTGTTCTCTGTTGTAAAAAGCGGACCGGGAGACAGGAACTCTTGAGTTCTCATTGTATTTCCTTTGATCTATATGCCCTGTTCATAATAAGCCTGACACTTATTCCTTCTGTGGCTTTGGGCAAGTCATATAATCTCTCTGCCTCGTTTTTCTTATCTTGGGGGGTATTGCATGGATTAGTTAGTCAATGTTTGTAAAGCAGCTGAAAGAGTATTGACCCGATTCTCCCAGGGAAGCAGGGACACTCGGCTTCTTGGGAAGTCATGACCAATAAATTCTAAGGCGTGCTACAGAGAATAAATACCAGGAGAAAAATGAACCCAGTCCTGACACAGACTACACCTGGTTTAGTTCAGCTTGTTCCTGAAAAAGGCTGCATGCACCAACTCCCCTGCCACAGCTGTCAAAGGAGCCCAGGACCTCCCCAGGGGTGTTTGGCATCCTTCAGGTTTTGGGCTGTAGCTGCTGGTGAGAAAAGAGGGAGAATGGAGAGCTCCCGAAGGGGACACGGAAACTGCTCTCAACAAATGTTTGCACTAGTGAGCTGGCAGAGGAAAATAAACAGTGAGTGAGTAACACTTGCTGATGGTACTCATTGTCCCATGCAGTTGAAGAGGATTGTGAGAAGCCTGAGATGAATTAAGAAATATTGGTGTATCTGAATTTGGGGATGATCGATGATCAAATGAAATTTATCTTGGACGAGCATGAGGTAATAAACATTGTCAAGGTTCTCTCTGTGACCTCACTGATTTTACTTTAAGTTTGGCTTGAATTTGCTACACAGTCACAACCTGTATGTTTCCACATCTATCTGTATGTGGGCACAGGGAAATAACTGAGAGGATCGCTCCTGTCCTAGGCATCAGTGTGGGTGGTTTAGCTGACCATTGAGTTAAAAAGGCAAATTGAAAACATCGTTCTTTAAAACTAAGAGAGAAATCAAGAGAGACAATACCATAGCCAAGCCATTGATAAATGGCAGCAAACCCCCAGGCAAAGGAGAAGGAATATTTTCTCAGTATTTGTGACCTTTCCTGATCATTGTGGATACTACTTTTCTTTGTTGGCTGATGTCAGGAGAGTGAAGGTGGCTGCTGCTGCATCAGCAAAACTCTGTGTTTTCTGCTGGGGAAGAGAAGTGCAGGACACAGAGGGATAAGCCAGTTTTGCCAGTGTGAGTGCATCCACAGTAGTCATTTTTCACTTTGGAGTAGCTATTTGTGTGCAAACGTAGTGTAGTTGCAGAGAGAGGAGAAAGCAGTCAATTGCCTTGACACAGAGCCCTATTCCTTTCTTTGCACCAGCAACTATGCCAGCTACATCAAGCCACTGACTCTTTGCCAGCACTGTTCGCTATTGTATCTGTCAGGGGAGTGTTCCTAGTATAGAGGTGGCCTTGGCAGCAATGCTCGCTTGCCGATGTGTACTTGGGAGATGCCTCTTTTGTGCCACCTTCCTTGAACTGTCTTTGGATTTATATTTGGTGATCATCATGTCCTTTCTTTTCTAGGGGCTCCCTTTAGCATATACACTCCGTGGTTCAGTCGCTCACAAGAAGACCGAAGACTGGAAGAAACACAACAACAAAACCCAAAGCAGGCTAGCAGGAGGTTGGCTGACAAGGTAGGACTTCTCTTCATCTGTCTTATGCTGGTCGGGATGGAGAAAGGTTTCCTGGAGGCATATATGGGATTATTGCCTTTGCATGAACTAGCACAGCAATTTTCAGTGACTGTGGCATGAGAGGGAGAGTTTTGCCAGATAGGCGTTTCTCCCTGGCAGACATTTTCAGCCTCTGCCTTAGGAGATGACTGTGTCTATTTTCACAGGCAGTCAACTAAAATCCTCTTTAAACTTGTAGGTCTCTTCACGTCCCCCTAGCAGCTGTGACAGGACCAGCAGGGCATGGATTAAAATATCGACAAGCTTCCGGCAAGCCACTATTTTTGACCAGGAAACGAACAAATAAAGATTGTGATGAGGCTGCAATGTTCATACTCCTGACTGCTATCACTACCCAAAAACCTACTGTTGTCTATCACTGCTCAGTGTCTACGAGTTTCTTCTATGAAACAAGGTACTGGGACATTACTAAAACATGAAAATTACCCTTATAACTGCAGCTGTGATATATACGCTACATATGGAACCAAAAACAAAGCACATAGTAGCTTGACATTTATGCACCTTTCCTCCTTTGCATAAACTCATCCATCAAGTACAGCCAGAGTAGCCCAGCTCCTATAATTCCTTGCAAACCTCGGAAATGACAGTGATGTAAAAACTGCTGCTTTTCAGGAAGTGGCTAGGAGAAAAACATCATTGATTTGAAAGTGGATTTCTCCAAATTATTCCAAACAGAAAAGTACAGTTGCTTTCCACGGATTCTTGTTTCTACAAAGAGAGAGCAAGGAGATGCTAGCAACATCAGTTTTTCAAAGCTCATGCATAGCATTGAAAGCATAGGGTAATTTCTGTCACACAGGAATATAACACAAACTATAATACACTTTTGTTTTGGAAAGGGAGTGTTCCAGACAGTTGCTGCTTCTTTAGCAGAAGGGTAGTGAGTATCTCTTTCAAATATCCTTTTTAAAAGATACGCTTGCTCTACAGCGAGTCTAGAAAATTAGTCTGGTTCCAAAATCTGCGGCTCACTTATTACAATGAGTGTTTGTAGGTCTAAAACCTTGGAACAGACTGTTTCTGAGGGTGGATGTAGTAACAGCCCTGTTCAAACTCTACAATCTGCCCCTTTCTTTACCCAGATCAGCTGCTTGACAATCCCAGACCAATATGCGCACTCCCAGACTTTGGGCTATTCAAAACACAGACACAAATCTAGATTTCACAGCCTGAGTTTCTCTTGCAGCTGTATTGTGTATCCCTCTGAAATATTTCCTTAGTTGAATAGGATGGTTTATTGGGTAGAAATTCATACTTCAAATAACTGTATCCATGTATTACCATATTATGCTGGTATCTCACACTTTCTGGAAGAGTATGTTTAGAAATACAGCTATATTGAAAGAGAGTGCTGTAACATCAATGTTGATTTTCTCTCTGAAAACTCATGGTATAGTTGAGTAACGCTTCTGAGAATGGTAGTTTTAATGTTAAAAATCCAGGAGGGAAGGTTGTTGGTGTGTTTTGTTATTTAACAACACCAAATACCTCTGCTTATTGTCTTTATGTATATAGGTGTGCTCAGGGAATATTTTTTATAGGTAGGAAAGCAGAGAGATTCTGACACCCAAAGGATGTGCAAAGAGATACACTAACATAAATTTCTATGGTGCCCTGAAGGTACTTCTATTGTATTATAGGGCTTCTCGTGAGCATTTTTGGCTCAGGCAATAGGGCCATGAAGTAAAACTGAGTGGTTTTGGACTAGGTGAACTGAGAATGAGGCAGATTGTACTGCCTCTAGAAACCATGTTTTCCCACATTATAGGGTACTGGAATATAAAATAGCAAAAACAAGTGAATCAAATGCTTATTTTTCTCCTTACTGATTTCCCTTCTCCCCCAACATACACACACATACACACACGCACGCACACTTTACCCTCTTTTCCTCAGTGTAGTCTTTAATTAGAATGAGTTGAGCAGTTAAATTGGAACGATCTTAGAGCAATTTGTACAATCTCATGAGATACATTATCAGTTATGCCCTGAATTTTGCACGCTTTATCTGAATGGTTAGACCAAGTGAAGTTTCTTCCATGTTCAACCCGGCTGGTATTTCACATGATCCAGCCCAGAAAAGCTTACAGTGACCGTAAGGGTGCATTAGTCCTTTTGCAAAGCGTACCGACCAATCCGAATAAAACATCTGCCTTGCAATGGGAGGAGAGGTTTCAAATGTGCACAGGGGAAATCCAGTCAAAGTGAAAGATAGCAGGAACAGAGGTGAACTCTGATTTGCTCTCTGCTTTCACAGGTTGTACAGAACTGGTCCTTTCCCACCTGTTTTGCAGCAAAGACAGACAGATTTTCTGTGCAATAAATGTTTGAAGGCAGGAAAAAAAGCCAGTGTGGTACTATCCTGTTGTGCCCCTCAGAAAGCCTCTGCAGTCACCGAGCAAGCAGAGGGGCTGCTTCTCAAGGGAAGGAATAATGGGGGAGGGAAGAGGGAAGCAGAGAACATCAGAGAAATGCAGAGAATTTCCCAAAGTTCGTTATAAATGCATATACATAGAGGAGGCAATGACACCAGGATTCACATTTTCAATCCTGCATGCTCAAAGGCAACCTTCTAAACCCTTCTTATTTTCACCTTTCCACAAGTGTCATGATTTGCTGGAGGTCTTAACATCTCCAGCTCCCATTGCTGGCAGAGGGATTTAGGGGCACCAAAGGCTTCTGAAAGACACCCATGGAAGAGCCCCAAAAACCCGAAAAGAGGCTTTCCGTGAAACTACTCTGTGGTCCCTCGATTGCCCATACAGTCTGTAACCTTATCCGTATCTTCACAAGGGACCCAGAAACTCCCAGGAGATTTTGGTACACCAAAAATTGATGTTTCTGGAGAAGAACCTATTTCAGTCTGGGAGTTTTCATACCAATGATAAAATTACATAAATGACCTTCATCTCCTACTCCAGTGACACTGCTTCTCCTTAAATCAGCTACCCACAGACTCTAGTCTTATTCTCCGAAGCAGATAGCTGTGTGAGCTTGGAGTTCAAGAGACTTTGGTGCTGTGATGCAGAGAGAGACATCACCTCCTCTTACAGTGACTGGCAGGCAGAGCTGTCATATCTGGGCAGCTGAGGGCAGAGCTAAGAGATCCACATGGAAATCCGTCACTACTTCTGTTTCTGTACACCTTTGCATTGCCTAACACGGAGCCAGCCTCACAACCGGGAACTGCAGTGGGATATGGAAATACTTTTATTCAGCTTCTGTTTTTTAACTAAGAGCAAAAGGGCGTAAGTGCAAGTGGTATATAAGGGCTACGCAGAAACAGGGTAGAAGTACTTGTTGCTGCGTTAGTTCTGCCACCTTCCTAGACCAGACCCGTGGCTTGATTCCCTGCTATTCTCACAAATGCGGAAAGGATGCTATTGTTTAGGCTACTTCACTGTTTGGTGTGGTTTGCACTGTTCAATGCATCTATTTCTTCAAAAACTGCATCAAAATGTTACTGGTAATAAAGAAAAATTACATTATTTTTAACACTCCTTGGGGAAAACAAATCTGGAGAAACTCTGTTCATAAATGTCTCCCTTCAAATGCAATGTAAAATCCTTTCTATTTTTCTAAAAAGAAAAAAGAGCCACTGACAAAATATCTAATGCAGGCAACTGTTGCTAGCTTTTATTTCCACACCTAGCTGCTCTTCTTAATATTTTTGAAACAAGATTGCAACACTTTCAAAGCCTATGGAACTGCAGGAGGGAACTTTCGAAAGTAGGTCCAGCTGACATGAGGGCCTTCCTGAGAAGAGCCCCAGTACTTGTTTCCAGACAGGATTACAGCTAAATCAGAAATAATGCCCTTCAGCAAGTGGACACATATGATCTGCAGCGGTTGGAAAACCTGCCTCTTCAAAAGCTGCAATTTTCCAAACTGTTAACATTGACAATGGTACAGCAAAACTACCAGAGTTTTCCAGAGGCTAATTATGAACAGGTGATGATTTGAGGAAAAATTCAGAAATCAAATATTGAGCTCAGTTTTTGCTCATTAAGGTTGCTATTCAGCATCAGTAAAATATTCATAATGCACAAACACAACATAGTTTTATGTAAACCTGTTTAAAAAAAGATAACTCCAAGTAAAACAGAACAGAATTGGTTTAATGTGTTCTCCTTTGTATGCAAATTACCTCCAAGCAGTTAATAAAGCTAAACCTTGCTAACTTATTTAGATATATGTGACAGCCCTTTTGGGTTATATCGATCTCTCACAATATATATTGTGAACTCTCCCGATGACAAAAGTTCATCTCTAGATGAGAGTACGGCCGCACCAGGAGTAAATGCAAGCCTGAGTTAAGGTAAGAAGGCCGCGGATGCTGAAAGCTGTGAGAAGGGAGAATAAGGCAAGCCAGGGTCTTTCCTCTCCTCTCCTGGGAAAGTACTATGGAAATGTTTAATTTGCACGTGAAAAGAGATGCAGATAGTACTTCAGTGTAGCAGTCAACATCGACTTCTTTGAGAATACCTCCATTTTATTCATGCGCGTTTATATTTTTGACCACCATGTAGAGGGAAGGACCAGGCTGCAGTCCCATCATGATATGACAGTGGACAAGTGGAGGCAAACGGTATCTACCCAAAATGGTTTGCAGCTACCCCAGTGGGCATTCGCCCTATCCCACGAATCTGATGTGAGACTTAAGCCCGTGATTACCTGACTCAGAGATGAAAGTTTTACCAAATGAGCCTTCCTGAGGTAATAAAAACATTTTCTTACTTCTTAAGAAAACACGCCTTTTCTTATCTAGTGCTGACATCATTTGATAAACTCTTCACTGCAGGTAAAACAACAGCACAAGGGTATTTTTCACATTTTTAAGGGATGCTATGTTGCTATTTTTCTTCGCCTTTCTCCATAATAGCCACTTGCAAGCTTAAAATTAAAATTTGTTCCTTTACTGTGATGTGGGGTTTTTTCTCTGTATTATGCAGGTCGCTAGTGAGTGCCAGGCTGCTGGCATTGCTTTATTTATTTATTAGAAAGAGAAGAGCAGTGAAACATTTAAAACAGTCACATACAAAAGGCCATAAAAATTTTTGTGGTGACACACTGTAAGACAGAAATAAAGTTAGCTCAAGACACAGGTCTACTGAACTTCGTAAACTGTTCTATTCATCTGGATGGCAAACTTCACAGATTTTCTTTACTGTGTTTTAATTGACAAGCCATGAGAATCTTTAAGTTATTAAACCAGCTTTAAGTACTTAAAAATGACTCTGTTGCTAAAGCTGCATAACATTAGTAAGGGTTGTAATGACTCTGTTCCACACAAACCCACTTGGAGAAGGCATAAATGGTTGAGGGGGAGTTTTTCCTCTTGTGTGCTACTAGTTTTTGGAGGAATATTAAAAATAAAATTTGAAGATGAAGCCATGCTGAGTGTTTCTTGGGGCATGTAAGTGTGTGGTTACTTAAAGTTTTTCCTTTTAATTTCTGTCAGCCATTCCTGGTTAATCAACCTAACATATTTGTGCTCGTTATATCGCAGTAACAAAGCATTCGCAAATGGTGTGATTCCTACGTGAGAAGTCCTAAGCACCTTCTTATGCTTATCATTTAAAGAGAAGAGGAAGGACAACGAGAGTGTATTGGGTTGGATGTATTTTTAAGCAAGAGAATTAGTCATTCCTTAGGCTGCAGCAACTGCCTTAGGAGAAAAAGGCAATTGTTATATTTTGCATCACTTTCTTCAAAATACTAAAAACATATAATAAAAAGCTAATTGTAGGTATTTGCTGGACACGTCTGGTTCTGTTCAGGAGCTTTATTGGGCAGTTTTGGCCTCACAGCCTGGTCTTTTTCATAAGAAATGTCAACAAAGTCTCTGAATTAATGGACTGTGAAGTGCTTAGAAACATACCGTTTCACAAAAGTGTACTGCGAGGATGTGACACTAATGGGAGGTGACCCATGGGTTTATGACAAAATAGCCCACTCTAACAACAACAACAAAACATTAATACAGCTTCTGTACACAGTAGCTTCGAACAAAGCAATATACGGTGGAGTGGGAGGTGAGGAACGGTAGAATAAGGGAACACTGATCAAGAATAAGATTTGTAAATTATTTGGTTATCCCCGGTTTCGTTTTCTTGGGGAGAAGGGAGCTGCAAACTCCCGCCTGAAGAAGAGGAAAAAGGCAAGGCTCCATTGTAATTGGATAATTGGAGGAGGAAAGTTAGTAGCATTTGTGAGCGATGTCACATGAACCTGAGTGGTAAATTCCTGGATTTGCTTACATGGATTTTTTTTCTTTTAATTTTGCTGCTTTAAAAAAAAAAAAAAATGCAGTGCAACTCCTTCAATCTTTTTGCAATTCTGCATGGTTGAACATTTGAAATGAGTTTGTGTATCACCCCCAGGCATTGATTCAGACTTGATTGGGGCAAAGCAGACTCCATGTGCTTATTTTTATACACGTCATTTGGGAAGTTATATAGCCAAGGGAACAGAAAATGTGTTGCTCCACTGCCAAATTATCACATATCCCTCGATCAAAACGGGAGGTGATCCTAATCAACAAGTTGTGCGACCTTAGCGCGATGGCAATGTCAGGTCAACTCGGGAAAGTGAAGAGACAGATCTAAATACAAATAAAAAGAAAGAGAAAGACAGAAAGAAAGAAAGAAACAACCAACAATCCTTATAATTATCATCATCTGCTGCTTTTCCCTCTTCTGGCAAAGAAACACTCCATCCATTTGCAGAAATCGCCCGCGGAAACGTTACATCAAAACTAATCACAACGATTAAAATCAGCTTTTCTGTGCAAGAGGAGAGTAAAAAGCAAGTTGGAGGCTGGAATGAGACTGTTTTTTCCACCAAAAAAATCCGAAAAAAAAAATACACGCGATATATGTATATCTATCTATATGCACGTTTCGAAGGAGATCAATTTTATGCCCGTGTGATCAGTTAATTTAATTTAACTTTTATTTCGGAGATTGATTCAGACTGGAGGTAGAGACATGAGCTAATTGTATCCTGATCCTTGCCTTGAGGGGTTTCAAAGCCCTGGAGCAACTATTCTCTGTATTTTGCTCTGTCTACCTTAGCCAAGCTATTGCATTTCTCTCTGGTGTAGCGAGGAGAGCAGACCGCTGCCGGGAGAGAGAAATATCGGAAGTGTGAGTTGGGGGGGGGGAAAGGGGAGAAAGAGGGAAAAAAAAAGGAGGGGAAAAAAAAAAAAAAAAAAAAAAGGGGAAATTTCGGGGGCCCGGTTTTCCG
>NW_008796043.1:4802798-4803901 GCF_000699145.1 Aptenodytes forsteri
GGGTGCCGGCTGGGTTCAGCAGCGCCCGGGCAAGGATGCTCGCCCCGCGGGTCGGAGGCGCTTGGCGAAACTTCCCCTCGCCTATTCAAAATGACTGCGGTGATTTTGGTGTATTAATTACGCCCGAAGCACAACACAAAATGTTCTAGCACACGCTAGAGGTCCCTCTCAGAGCCGTCAGGGTGTTTTCAGGTTGGGTTGTTCTGTATTTATTATTTTTTTTCCCCCGGTTTCACTGTTTGAACAGCATTGACTATTGCTGCAAATATCAGCCCAGCGTACATTATTCAAATAAGGGTGAAGAAGGATGTGCGACGTTTCTGTTTGTGCCCTTGTTGTTTGGGCATCAGTGGGGTCAGTTAATACGCACATTCCCTTGCGCTCTAAAAAACGAATCTAAATGGGATTAATTTCACGCTGTGATTTATGAGTTTTGTTTGATATATCCTCGCAGTTTGTTGTTGTTGGGGCCAAGTTCCAAATTTCGTACTCGCTTTTCTCGTGTGAATCCCGCCATGGAAGTAAACCGTAAAACTTGAATAAGAATTCCAGGCTATGGCTCATGGTTTTTAATAGAGAAATATGCAAGCGAGCAAAAAGCCGAGTATTAAGATTATAAAAAGTCAATAAAGGTGATGGAGGCGACTAAAAATGATTGATCTCCAGCAATTTTCATATCCAGACCATGTTATGGAACTAACTAGTCCCCCCAGTCTTCATGTATTACAAGCAGTATTATCACCATTTTACGGATGGAGAAACTGAGAAATAAAAAGAAGGTCACTGACTTGCCTAAAGCCATATAGCAAATAAAAGATAGATCTGGAATCAGCTAGGACAGATTTAGATCTCTTGCTGATTTGCACTGCTGCAGCCATTGATTTCAGTGGAATTCTTCTGGATTTAAGTCAGATTCAGACCTTAGGTGTTGCTCTGTCCCTTAGAAACACTGCCTTCACCTGAATTCCATTTTGAACATGACTGAATTAAATGCAAGATTTTGGGGGGAATATTTGGTGTACATCTAGTTTTTAAAAGACAAATTACTGTGGAACTTTAGGACTATGTTGGCTCTTGAGTCCTCTCCCCCCCCCCCCATTACA
>NW_008796043.1:4803933-4833923 GCF_000699145.1 Aptenodytes forsteri
CTCTTGAGTCTTCCCCCCCCCCCCCCCCCCCATTTCATCTGTCAAATCAGTGTAGTTCCCTAGCTGGTTTTTGTTTTTTGTTTTTTTTAATGAACAATTTCCTCATGTCTCATGTCTCTTTTGTTACTGGTTTCCGAGAAGCGCTTCTTACTAGATGTCTCTGAACAAAGCCTTCAGTTTTAGGTCAGAACATGTCAAATCAGTGTAGTTCCCTAGCTGGTTTTTGGTATTGTTTTTTTTTAATGAACAATTTCCTCATGTCTAGTGCAGCTTTTGTTACTGGTTTCCGAGAAGCGCTTCTTACTAGATGTCTCTGAACAAAGCCTTCAGTTTTAGGTCAGAACAACCTGAGAACAAATGATTTTGCATGAGGAAGACTTCCATTCATTGTGGATCTCACTCAGGCAGAAATGAAAAATTGCATGACTATTGTATACAAAAAAGCCAGTCTTTCCCCTGTGTGGAGGAAAGGTTGCATGTAGAAGACTTGCGCACACAGGCTCCTTATTGGATTATGATAAGTTTGTGTATGGAGAAAATGCGATGTGAAAGGAAATATTCACTGATCATAACAAATGTGAGTATATTATTCAAAGTGGGGTCTCTCACAATTAACAAAATATCAAATCTGCCAGTCACAGTCAGACAGCATTTCACATGAGCCCAGCTGGGAAGGAATGATAATTTCTGCTTTCTGTATTCCAACCACTTTAGAAACATTTTCAGGATACCATAAAACAGACACAGACGCACAGATTGTGATTGTGGTGCTTCACTGTTCATTTATTAATGTGTGCTGGTATATACAAACTGCCACCACTAAAGCATAATGTAAAGTTCCTGCTTTCGTGTAACGAGTCATCAGCTGGATTGAGTAAGATGCTGATACTTCAGGGAGCTGATAGTCCCTCAGTGTTGCTAACACCCCTGCGGTGAGGGTCTGACCCCACATCTTAACGTGTAGGGAAGCAGACAGAGAACATGGGTGTAACGAAGAATATTCCCCCCCGCACCCCCCAGTTTGAGCTTATATGTCTCTGAAACAGAAAGCATCTGGGTGGGAATTAGCCCCACAGAGTGTATGTGGTTTGTTCAAGACCATGTACTGACTCACTGGCTGAGCCAAGTTTTAAATGCCAGAGCTTTAGCCCCCTTCCTCACGTTCTGTGCAGTAAACTACTGCGCCTCACTTGCAGTATGTGTTCAACTCTCGTCTGGTACCAGAGGAAAAATAACGTCGATCAGAAGCAAATTTTAGCGGAGATGCCTGCTGTTACTTATTTTGGATCCTTTTACACTGCTGCAGCGGAGCCAAGTTGGATCTCCTTCCAGGAAACAAATTTAGTTAGTTGTTGTTTTTTTCTGACAGAAACATAATTCTTACTTTAAATGGAATCTCTTCTGTTGGTCTGCATTGCACTTATGTTTTCTTTTTACAGCCTGGGTAAAATTCATCTCTGGTATAGTGCCATTGACTTCTGTGTTGTTTCACAAAGAGTTATTTTGCCTTCCCGTGTTAAAATACAGATTTCTGTTGTCCTACTTTCCACGGAATACAATTTCATTTTTTTCAGTTTGAAGGAGAAAAATATAAAATGCACATCTTCATTTTTATTTTGTCCAACTTCACTACCTGTGCAGGCAGAGGTACCTCTTCTTTCACTACTTCTCTGGTAAATTAAGTTGAAAATATATATATACATTTAGAGAATGTCTATAGGTGGGAGGAGGGAGTAACTACTATCTTCCTAGCTGATAATACCTGCAAAAAAAAATTTAATGTATGTGAAAGCCATTACCACATTCCATATTGATGATGTATGTTGTAGCTTTAATAATCTTGGATTCTCTAATGTGTATTTTAATCATGCTTTTGATCCAGAAGTCAAATAAACAACATCCCATATCCAACTGAACCAGAGTTGATGCCGTTGCATGTTCAGTTGTTGTAAGCCCGTGTTTATGAAATGAATGGCTCACCTGATAACCTTTTCCTGATAGCTCTTCATCTGGCTGGCTACCCCCACTGGCAATGGAAGGTACCGGTTTGAGGTGGTTGGCAGGTTAGCGCAAATGTGGCTTTGCAGGTGGTTTGTATGTAGCCAAAGTCTACGGGTGAGGGGTACAAACCTTAGAAGTGCTTGTTGGGGCAAACGACAACTCATCCTGACAAATTATTTAGTGGCTTTTACTCAACTGGTTTTCCTTGCCCAATGCACTCATGAATAAGGAACAGCCTTTAAAAAACCAAAAAGTAACACTGCACAGCACGGTTGCCCCAAGATGACAGGAAACGAGTTCTGTCTCACCCAGGTTTAATGGCTCTTTCTGCTTCTGATTCTCAAACGAGACCTTTACAATTGTGGCCATTCCCCCTCAGCCAGCATCGGTGACTCAGTTCTGCCCCAAACCTCAGGTCCAGTATAGGCATCTATGGGTTTTCCTTAATTTTCACTGGCGTAAATTCAAGATGATTTGCAGGATAGCTAACATGCAGGACTGTTACTGGTAGTACGTAGGCTCAGGCCTGTGTATCCCACTCTGGACTCTGTGTGAGTGTGGTTGCCTCTATCAAACAGGCAGCTGGTGTGGGGACAAAACCGTCTCCTACTGCTGTTGTAGGTTTTGCCAGACCTCACCTGTCATAGCATCTAGTTCTCACCCAAGAACTGTGAAGCCCCGTTGTGATTTGGTCAGGCAGAAATGATGGGAGGCTGTCTCAGGTGAGGTATTTCCAGCAGACATGAGGAAATGTTAATAATTCTGTGTAAGGCACAGGCGAAACTTAATCTAAAGCACAGTGTGCAGCTCTGAGCATCCCTCTTTGAGAAAGGTGAACTTAAGCTGGAACTGCAGCTAGAAGGATGATCGGGGAATGGACTATCTGTCTTAGAAAGGAGATTCGAACAGGCTTGAATGTCCATGTTAGCAAAGTGTAGTCTGGAAAAAGATATGACTATTCTATATAAATACACACAGGTAGTAAATCCCAGAGAGAAGTAACTGTTTAAGCTAAAGGACAATAAACGTGTATATAAACTGGCCCTGTTTGGGCAATAGTTTCCAAGGATGCTTTCTGAGACAGTATCTAGAAGACTCAGCATTGACAGTGAGACCTTGAATTTGGTAATACTCTCCTTTGGGCACATCTTTAAATCCTGGGCTACTTGGAAAATATTTACAAAAAAAGCACTGCCACCCCTTTACCTCAGTGACCTTACTTGCACAGTCCCAATAGGCTATGGTTGACTAAGTTTTTTCATCAACATTTCTGTCAGTGGAGAAAAGGTTTAGGTTTTTTAAAGAAAAAATACATTTTAATATATATAAAAAAAATCTGTCAAAAAGCAATTTGAGATTCTTTTACAAAACTGAAACCAGAACTTTCTCATACCTGAAAACCACTATTTATTTTGAATTTTCATTAGATCAAAATTTGAAAAAGACCATCTGACAGAAAAATGAAAAAAATAACCTGAATTTTTCACAGAAAAAAATCCTCAATGTCTGTTTTTATGATCAGTGAAAATTTTGCGTGTTTGTCAGTGGGAGGAATTTCTGATTTGCTCTTTAGATAGGATCCATCATTTCTTCTCGGTTCCAGGTGCAAAACTATCTTTCTATAGTTCTTCATTTTTTCCAAGTTAGACCTTTAATGCATACAGTTTTCTTCTGATTTAGTTAGTGGCAATCACTTTATTTTCATCATATTCTATAACAAGGAGAGGAGAGATTTAACAAAGATGAACAAAGAGCCCTTTCCTCTTTTTCTCGCCTTCTTACAAACATTAACTTAAAAACATCCTCTTCATCATCCAGTCACCTGGCAAACTTTCTGCGTGCTAGTTTACTTGTATACCCAGCTTCTAAATCCTGGCGGGGAAGGACCGTCTCTCCTGCTGCAGCAGAGCACTGCAGGTATTCAACAAGTAATTAATAATAGCTCCTGCTATCAGCGTTGCCAGAGGAGCAGGGGGAAGAGAGGAGAGAAGTGGCAGACGTTGAGAACATATAAATAACTGTTGGAAACCGAATATCCAGGGGCTGCTGAAGTAGCTCAAAGTTAAGGCAAAGTGCTCTTATGGAATAAACCCAGCTGTATTTCCCTGTGTGAACTGAACTTGGCAGCGGCATTCGATGGAAGAGGTGCTGTGCATATCATGTCTTACAAAGGGAGTACAGGCCCATCAGCACGATCACACAGCCATCAAGGAGAGAGGTAGGAGTGCCGTGGTCGCCCAGACCCAGAGGAAGGAATGAAATGGGGGTCTCTGACTAAAATACCGATGCTGGTCTCCCCAAGGTGTACTGCTTTCTAAATAAGCCAAGACTCACCTAGAGGTTTAGTTAAGATGTCCTAAGAGACACTGATGGTCCATCCATTCAGCACCAGGAACTAGTGCTGAATAATTCAGAGGATCATTATCATCTCTGTAGCCCATTATACCAAACACTTTTCTAAACACTGAAGAGAGATAATCCATGCTCTAAGGACCGCCCACACAAGGTAAACAGACCTTCCTAGCTTGCCAGTAACAGGCAAATTTGACACCATTTATCTATAGCAGCCTGTTTCACTGTAAGTGGTATGGCAAAAGGGGAAAGGGGTTAGACGGGCTTACCATCTGTATCGGAGGGGGCCCTACGGGTGACGTCGAGGCAGCTGTACCAGCTGGTGACTGCAGGTGAAGGCATGAAGACCATTATAGGAGAAAATGAGAAAAGGGCAGACTAGATCGACAGAGGACAATTAACACCCTGAGTATCAAAGGCAGCTCACAGATGCGGGGAAGTTAGGGAGAGCCTTGAAGATTGGTGAAAATCAGCAGATGCAGCATCAACGGAGGGATTCAGAGAGTCAAATGGGAGAGCTGGGCAGTTAGGGCTCCATTCTGTGTAGACAAAAGACTGATGGATTTACCCTAGACATCCAAGAGATGGTCATTGATGAGATCCAGGTGGGATCTTATGTGGATCTGCAGCTTGGCTCTGGAGAAAGAGGGAAAGGGAGGGAAAGAAGCAGTGGAGTTTGGAGGTGGCTGCAGATGTGAGCTGAGGGGAAAAGAACAAGATGGTGCAACCTTCCTTACCCTCCAGCTTTTCCTTACAGTGGCCTCTGTGGTACAAAGACAGCTTGGGATTTCTGGAGGCAAAATGAGGATGTGATTTTTACTATTAGCAGAAAACTGAATTTCTAAGGCTGTTGATGCTGTTCTGAGGAAGAGGCTTCCTAGAAAACACGTAGGCTGGAGTGTTCCTGGTTTGGGGACATATGAGAAACAAGCTGCGGTTTTTGCAAGGCCTTCTGCACTTGGGCAGGTGAGACTCAATCTGGAATAAAAAGAGTTAGCTCTTTCTCAGGGAAAGACTTTTTTTTTAGGGGAAAACTGTAGCTTTGAATATTTTCTTTAGCTCAAAAATCTTCCGTATTTATTACTGGATACATACAATCTTTCCTTTTTTCCTTAATCTCCTTGAACAATTTACATCAATGTCCTGCAACTGAGAGTTCCACGGGTTGCTTAGAGATAAGCTGGAGAGCGATATCCTTATCCATTTATAGGCTAATGCCTTTTTAAATTCCATTCGGTGCCCTCTTGTTTTATGAAGGGCATCTGATTTCTCCTTCACACCATTCATTATTTTATATACCTCAATTCTATCATCTTTTACTGTTTTCCTTTCTAAATGAAATAGTTCTGGTCTTAATCTTTTTGTTTAGAAATACCCCCACATGTCTCTAATAATTTTTGTTGCCTCTGGCTATCTAGTGTAGCTATCTAGCACTCCCATCATTGCGTCTCACTGGATCTTTTAAAGCTAGTTCCAAAGTCATCAGCGTGAAGGAGACTGAAGGATGGTCTTGTGGTTAAAGTACATCACCGAGAGTCCAAAGTTTTGCTTCCAGATCTCCTGCCCCATGACCTTGGGCTAATCACTCGGCTGCAGAGATCCACAGTTTCCCTTTTACTCCCAGGAAATGGTATGGGGAAATTTCAAGCAAAATATGTTGTGTTTCTCCACGCCTGGATGGAAATTATTATAGAAGCACAGCCATATTAAATGTGGTAGTTTCGATTGTTTTTCCACAAGGCAGCTGCATGTGTGTTGAAATTTGTAACTTCTCCCTAACTGTTTGATTGTATGGTGCTTGACTGTTTTCTATTTGTTACACTGCTCTGATATTGGGTTCCAAACAAATTCAATTAAGTCATTTCTCTTTGTTATTTTATGGTGAACTTCATATGGAAAGTATGAGTTACAAATGATTTGGGCCAAACAGACACATGGCTTTCATGCGTCCTTGGGGACTTGGAAAGCCAGCGCAGTCCTGCTGAAAGTGAAAAACAGAATCAAATTCCGACCTTTTACTTGTAGGACATGGCCCATTCCTGGGAGGCGCTGGGTACCCCTCACTCCCACTCATACTTTGCACATGTGGGATCAAGACTAAGGTATTGCTGGCTTGTCTCCAGTCTAAATGAACTAATTATCCACAACCTGTCAAGACTCTAACGAGGAACGTAAGACTCGCCCATCTGGTTCCCTCCTCTGACGTTTGCAGCGAGGCCTGGCTGTTACATATTTCTAGCACCTCTGTCGCTCTCCAAAAGCCCAATTCAGGTCTGGGGCACCTCACTGCCTTGGTGAAGTGCCTCGTCATTTCTGGCACACAGGAGCCTGCAACACTGCAGCTGGGTGTGCGCTGCTGTCACGGCCCCATGCTCCAAGGGATCTCACAAGCAAACGCGTTCCCGAATGTCATCGCTTGCTGCAAAACGGTCATGTCTCAAGCACTGGGATAGGAGATGTCTGAACTATAAACCCTACTTTTTTTAAAACATCTTGTGCCACAAAAGGTGCTAAAGGAATACACTTCTTTGATAGGATGCTACTTCAGCAGAATAGCAAAAGCAAGCTGCTTAGATATTTGTAGCATAAGACTAAGGATAACTAAAGTCTAGTTTAAACTGCATTTTTTTGTCTGCTTGTTATCCTTCCAGCCCTGTACCTCCTTTTTTGCCTTGATGTCCCTCTTTCCTTTTGTAAGCAGGTAGTCAGCTACTGCTCCCCTGAATACCCCAGATGGCACTGCCTGCTCCTTTTGCTGGCTGGCTCAAGCCTCTGTGCACATTCCCACCCAAGCCCCGGGAAGTTCGGTGCTCTTCTGCTCTCCTACAAGACTCTCCTGGTAACCCAAATCATGTCAATAGGCCTGTTTGTGTGATAGGGGTACACGTAAGGATGCTTAGGGGTTTGGTGCATCAAGAACCTTTGCAGCTTTAAAAGAGGAAAAGGGTGGTTTGGCCTTTGGTGGGGCTTGGAGGGTTTTGTTTCCCATATGCCTTATAGCTGGCATTTTGTCAGAGCCTTCTGCTCACTAGCATTCCCATGACACATGAACACGCTCAAAGAAAAATTTCCTGTGAGAAATCAGTGGGCTTCATTAAATTTTCAAAGTTTAGAGCTGTGATCCTCTTTGCCCCTCTCCACGGGCAGCTGGCCCTGCCAGATTCTGATTGCTTATGTGAACATTTGATAGATCTCACTGTGGACTACATTTGCTCTTTCACCCAAGCAGTTATCGCACACATTTCCCTAACACTTTAAAATTATGCCTGCCGAACATTTTCTGATGTAAAGTTAAAAGTTATCTATTACTGAAGTGATTTTTCAGCCCTCATGGGCATGTTTTTCTTTTTTTTTCTTCCCCTTGTGTAGTTCAGATAGTTGCAAGCTCTTTTAAACAGGCTGCCAAGGGTCAGTTTCAAAATATGTATATTTTTTTAATTTTCTGTGCCCTAAAAATATGTTGGTGCTATTCTTCTTTTATACATCTCCTTTTAAAGTCGAAGTCAAGTGAACATAATGTTGCCTTACTGCCAAGGCCACAGATAACTTAATATAAAACTGGAGGTTGCTTCTTCCTCTCCCATGCAGGTCTCAGTCCTGCACTTATATCAGGAAGGACACTTTTCCCATTGACTTCAGTCAGCCACAGCCAAATAGGCCCCATACCACTGTGCCGAAGTCGATGATGCTCTTTCTGAAGTGACCTCCGCTGTGTGAGGTGGCACTCGTGCCTGCTGTGCTCCCGAGTGATCCCACCGGGAATGTGGCTTGAAGGGTCCACCAGCTCCCACCTGGCTGCCACGCCGGCTCGCAGGGAAGGGAAGCAGGTTCTTGCCCAGAGCAGAGCTGGGATGGGACTGGATCAGGCGTCCAGATTTGAAACACTCCCAGGTGCCCCGCTCTAAGTTGGACCTGTGTGGATTTGGTTGCAGCTTTGCAGTCCAGTGATTTGGTGTCGTTTATGGCCAGCCTTTATATGCAAACCGTTTGTTCGTATTCAGAACCTTGCCTGACCCTTTCCTCATTTTTCCCCCTTTTCACCTCCTGTACAGATCATGCTCCTGCTTTCAGTGTGCGAGCAGAAGGCAAGATGTCACTTCTTTCCTCCCTGATCCTCTCGTTTCCCCCCTTCTCAGTGCTCCTGGCATTTTCCTTTAAATGCCTCTTTTCTTCCTCTAGGTTCCAGAGCTGTGCATGGTTTTTGAAACTGATTAAAGCAGTTTGTCCTACCGTGGCAGGGAGATGCTAAAACAAAGCATGTGTGTCTCTTGGTTTTAAACCAGGATTTTTCTTACTCTTTTCCCAGTTTCTTGTTTAGCAAACATGGTTAAACAGGATCATGGTGTAAAAAAACCAAAGCAACTCCTCCCTTCCTGCAGAGCGCCAGCCTGATAACACATCCAGCTTTTTTCCAAAACCCTGCTAGTGCCCTTGAACTTACTGAAGCACGCTCCAGCATCGAATGATCTGACCGATCTGAATTTGTCATTTCCCTTCAAAGTGCCTTGGAAGGACCTTTATTTGAAGTTGCATTTGCCGCTTGTTTGTGTCACAGCTGCGTTTCATGCAGGATCTAGAAGCATAGAGACTTGGGTCTGGGCCAGTCTTAAATAAAGAAGCTAATGGAAATACCCCCCACCCCAGTAAAACACAAGAAATGCAAAACTTCATACAAAGCCTTCTAGGGTGGAGATAGAATTCTAATAGCGAGCTAACACTTAAGCTGCACTGCAATTAAAATATAACCCTTTAAATTTCTTGGATTTGGAGGGAGGAGAGCATTGGAAAGAGGTACAGAGAAGGAAATGAGTCAGAAGTGAAGACATTACAATCCTTAGCCTCAACATGGAACTACTTAAGCATACCATAATTGCATCACAGAAGGTATGCATACCCCGAAACCAAAAAGGAAGCAGGAAGGCAAGAAAAAACAAACAAAGTATGATGAACCAAACAGGTAACCTTCGGGAAAAGGAAATCTAGCCCTGGCTAACCCGAAAGAAAGGAACGTAAACTGGCAAGGAAAAATGAAAGATGGGAAACAGGAGGACTGAGAGGAAATTTCAAGGGCAGACAGACACATTTCTGCAAAGAAATGAGAAATATAAATATCTGAAAGAGAATTAGTGGATTTGCTGGATCAAAGGGGCAGTTAAAAATGACAAGGGTATTGCAGAGACTACATTATATCCTCCCATCAGTCTTTACTGATTGGAAATACATTCACTCTCTACATATTTTATTTAATTACTAAAGACGGGGGCCTGTCAAACATTGAGGTATCAGAAGAGAAACTGCAGGATTGACATGCTAAAGTAACAAACCTCCCAGAGCAGATGGCATCAATCAAGGCTGATAGCTGTTAACAAAATCACCCAGGTTTCCCTTAAAAATAGACTATTCTGCTATACCAAATCAATGGAACATGGCATGCATTTTACTTTAAAATCAAGATCATCTCAGCCACATGAAAAAGAAAGAAAGGTTGAAATATAAGTTAGTGAGTTATAAAATCTGCACATGAGCTTAATGCTAAGCATGACTGATCCAGTAACAGAAAAGCATGCCTTTTTTAACTTCCTAAAAAAACCTTGAAGTACCTCAATGAAGCCATGGATTATGCAGAACCATTTAATATAAATGTTAGAGGAAATTTCAGAAAGTCTTTGATAACTTTTCTCACAAGATGCTATTAAGAAAACCTAGCAGTCATGAGGTGATATGCAAAATTCTGCCCTAGCGTCTGTTTTACAAAAGAAAGCAAGTGTTGCAGTAATGAAGAGTGAAAGGTTAGCAAGGAAGGCAGTAGAATACCCACAGATAGACCCTAGGGATGACCTTTAAAACTTCAATGAATTATCAGAACAATAAGCTGGGACATTTGGAGGTAACAACATTGTCAAAATTGTCTGGCCACTTGGTCACCCAGGGCGAGACAAGACTCTGAAAAACTTGGGGACCCAAATACAGTTGTGTGAAAAGGAAGATGACATTCATTTTTTACTTTGATAACACAGACAGTGACAAATGTAAGAATAAATATTTTGAGTTCTCTGCATACACCATCAGGTTATGAAAAACCTCTTAAAGCCTTATTTTACATGTCACGTGAGAGTAGAGCAGCGGTGGAAGGGGCAGACTGTGGTGCCCGGTCGCTGGAGGCAGAGCTGCAGAGACTCCAAGCAGCACCGGGACCCGGAGGACAGTGAGAGGGGGCTCCTGTAAGGCAGCCAGGCTCCTCGCCCTGTGCTGGGGGGCTGCCCAGGACCAGGGGGCTACAAAGCCCAGCCTGCAAAGAGAGAGCCTCTGACCTGACTGAGCAGGTCTGGTCACCCTGTTGTACAAAAGTTAGAGTAAACACAGAAGGGACCCAAAACGCACAAAAACACAGAGGCATGGAAAGTCACCACCTGGCTGTGTGCAAGCTGGTTTGGTTAGAGAGAAGACTGAGAGTATGATAAAGGTAGATGATATAAAGAATACAGTCGAGAAAAGAAATTATATGTTTCATTTTACTCTTTCATAATATTAGGAAAAGGTTTGTGTGGCAGTGTTGGTTTGTAACACAGAAACTGGTGTTATTCCTGGAAGACTCAGCTTTTCTAAATTTCTGCCCAGAGCTGGCTACAGCATCACTCCCGCCCATTTCCGTGTGTTTCCCTAACTTTGCAAACTGAAACAGCTAGGGCAATGTTCTCACAAAGATCAGAAGTACAATAAAATATAAAGCCAGCAAGTCTAAAGCTGATAAGAGGAATTATATTTTGATACCAAATGGAAACTCCCTGGTGCAGGACATAACTGACAGCAAATACCATTTTGCTCAGCACGGGCTGGCACAACGAGGTTCACCCAGGCTGGTCCTTGGGAGAGAGGCAGTAGAGAAAGTTGTGCAAAGACTGGACTTAGTGCCCTACCTACAACAAAGCTGTGATCTGTTTTTAAGGAGAACTATACCGGTCCCTTCATATTTTTTGTCCATAAGAATGACTAAATTTTGTGATTCAAAGGTTCCTTTCATTGTTCTTGTGTATTTTCCTTCCCTTACTCCTGCAGTGGTCATTTTCTGCTGCAAAATTACTAGCAAAAAATCTTCAGTTTTGTATGGATTATTTGAAATTTTGTCAGTCCTGGGGTGGGCAAGAAAGAAATGGGGATATACTTGAATGAGAAGAAATTCTAATTTATGGAAATGAATAAGACATGATTAAAGCAGAGAGTAAGCTCTTTTCATCTCACAGCAAATACAATATTTGCAAGATGTCAGGAGTACGAGTTTCTTGTGAATGACTAGAGTTCAAAATACTCCTATTTGTAATTTTGCGGCTAGTGGCACTTCGGGGTCCAAGAGTCACCAGAGGAAATTACAGAGAGGGAAATAATTTAGAGAAGAAACTAAAAGTTTATTATGACACAAATCACAGTGGAGGAACGGAAGATGAATTTTGTTCCCACATACAGCGCATGCTTTATTCTGCAAGCTAAGAAATAATAATACAAAACCTCTCTGCCTAACCTGATCTACAAATAGAATCAATTGAATTCCTCCACCTTTCCCTGGCAGTAAAGAGTGACAGTATAGGTAAAATGTAGGTGACTTCAGGGTGATATTGCCAACACTGATTTTTTTTGTTATTTAGCTAAAAAAAAAAAGGAAGATCACATTTTGTCCTTTTTAATCAGTGTCCCCAGTGGATGCTTCTGCTCTTGCTCTTACAGAGTATTTTATAAGAAACTGCATTTGAAAGCCCAGTATTTGACTTTTGTTTTTGTCTAACAGGACTGATAATCTTAGGTGCAAAATCGCTAACCTGTGAGAGTGCTGAGATGCCAGGTCTTACAGGGGCCACCAGAAAATAGGAAGCATTCAACATGTGATGAACTTCCCACAAACTCTTTTACAGAGACTCCTAGGGTAACACCTATTGCTGTGAGGACGTGAGAAGGGCAAGGGAGGAAAGAGAACAGCCGGATCACAGTTTTCTCTTCTGTTCTCAAGGGCAGATCGTGTAATCTCTATAGGTGGGTGCACATCTTTAAATATATTCTGAGTATTAATGAATTTGGCATTCGTGTCTGCCAGCCACAAAATAGCAATCTGCAAGCTGCTTCTAGCATCCCTCGCTGTGCCAGGGTTTCCGTGGAGGTGGTCAGAAACTCACAGGATTAGACACACTAGACAAAACCTGCTATATTTAGCTGTGCATAGGGAGTTCCCCCATTTCCTTGGTTATCTATTACATTTGCAAATAAATGTTTTGCTGAAGGCATTAATAAGTGCTATCAATAACTTCTTCAGTCCATAAACTGATCACAGAGCAGGGTAAAACTGATGGCTAGATAGAAAGTGCAACTACGTCCAGGTAGATTGTCAAACAGAGCAGGAGCCACTGTCCCAAGGCAAAGAAATGAATACCAGGGTCTGTCCAGAAGTTAAAACCGAGCAGGTGGAGCATTCCTTAGTCACACACGGAGGAGGAAATAGTTGCTTGGTGCACCACGCATTTATGAAAGGTTATGGGTAGGCAGTTAAACAGAGAGAAGTGCTTTTGTGCTCTGTTCTGAGAGAAATGAGAGAAACAAGTTCCCAAAGGACACGATTTACCTGGAGAGGCAGCCATGGAAATTGTGGACGTGTTTCCACTGTGCTCAGGAGAACCTCTCTTTTGCTATGAGCAGATGACACCAAAGGTTAATTTAAAATGATGATTATTTGAATAGAATAACCACAAAGCAAGACAATGATAGCAATGATAGTGGCCACCTCTTCTGTTGCATTTTTTATCAGCAGATTTCAAAGTTTATAACAAAAGGGTGTTTAACTTTGGATGCATTTTACAGAGAGGGAGACTGCTGCACAGAAGATGGAGTGACCTATCCAAATTCAGCCAGGAGGCATTTGGCTGAGTCAGGAATAGAAACCAGAGTGCCAGCCCAGTGGGGAAGGCTTCCTAAAACAACATGGAATCAGGGAGAAATGGGAGCAAAATCTCTGCATTCAGCAGTGAGAAGCACCAGCTGCCTTATTCACCATTTCTTTAGAATATTAGTACACACATTTTTTTAAAGATGAGTATTTAACTAATTACTGAGCTGGCTCTGCAGTTCCTCTACAGGATGAAAACAAACACTTAAACAAGCCTCTCCTGCCAACCCCACCCAACACCTACTCAGTTACAACAGATGGATGAGTGCCACAGACCAGATGTCAAAATGATACCAAATTTGACACTGCACAAGAAACTGTAGCACACTGCAGAAAAGAACCGCCCCCACAGTACCATTATTTAAATGCCAGATTGCACTGATCCCTGTTAGAAGTGGTGTGCACAGTACTGAGACAGCAAAGCCTGTAGTTGCTGCCACAACCTGCTGAAATTGTTCCACCTCTTTTAATAGTCTTGCCTAAATTCTGTTCTTCTCCAGGGGTGGGAAGCTTTGCTGAAAAAGGATGTAGAAATACCTGGCTGGAGTCCAAGAGGGATGGGATGACTGTCTCCTCTCCTCGGAACAGCTTTGATTACACCTGCTTTTGTACTGCCTAGTAAATAGGGCCATTCAAGGTGCTCCTTGCCGCCCTTGGACACTGGCCTTGAAGGACAGGTGATCTCTCTTCTGAGAGATTGTCTGTTCCTGAAACACGAAGAGATTCAGATGTAGCATGAACAGGGACATATGTATGTGAAGAAGGTATAAAGCTTTGACATTTACATAGGTGGCAGCTTCATTCAAATGGTTTATATAATGTTGCACCAATTGACTACTTTAAGTCTGAAGCAGCGTATCCTTCTGAGCAAATCTGAAGGCCTTGCAAGTTGGATAGATGGCCCAGAGTTACTGGGCTTTCCAAGGAGATTGGTCACCCTCTGTGTCTGTAGCATGGCACGATGACCTGAGCCAGGTGAGCTCCCCTGGAGCTGTGAACCATCCGTAGCTGGTACAGCAGAGTTCAGATGAAAGAGGTGCCTTTGCAAGCCTAGTTTGACTTCACCCAGAACAACAAAAGAAACTTGTACAGTGGGACTGGTACACTCTTCCCAGAGAGTCCTGCCATAGTCTCCACAGTCGAGACAGGAAAAGTGTACAAAGCAGCTGTCTGACAAGAAAAGTTCTGTCAAAACTGAAGGTTTTTGCTGGCATTTTTCAGTTTTGACGAAATCCTGACAGGGAAAGGTTTCTCAGTTAAACTGAGTGTACAAATGACTTAGAAATGCCAAAAGTCTGCTGATTTGAGCAACTACATAGGACAACCTGAACAGCTGGAAGCTGTATGAGAGGTCCTCCCCTCAGAACTGAGAGTGGTTTTCTTTTTGTCCTGATGGGGATTTGAAACCTATAAAATACCGTTTCCCAAAGACTTACTTGTAACTGTCATACTGTCCCCATGCTGGAAGAAGTCTTCTGCATACAGGAAAGGAAGTCCAGGGAGATCATGGCTAAAACTGTCTACTAATTTTACGTTTGAGCTGCTGAGCGTCTATCTTTTTCAGAATATTTAACATTTTTGTAGCATTCTGCCCCAGTTGCATGCAATGAGTGCTTAGCTCTTTCACAAATGTGAAAGTGATTTGAGTCAGGCACCCACAACATAAAAAAAAGAGGCTCTTGGTGCCCGCTTTCGTTTGGTTTAAGTGACTAGTCCAGTATCTTAACATAGGAACTTTGTGGCAGAGCCAGGGATAGAATCAAAGGATGTATCTTCAGCTTCAGGCAAATCTGCAGACAAACTGTCAGACTACAGATGCCTATTCAATGAGTCCCATCCATCCTGGGCACTGAATGAGGCAAAGGCCCTGTAGAAAAAAGAGGATGTGATTAGATCATTAAGTGCAAAAGAAAATGTGGCAGTAGGAGAAGAAGCATAGCCATGCTGGCTTCAATCTAACTAGCGGGGAAACGGTTTTATTGTAGATGTGGCTGTATGGAAGACTCCAGTGTTGGGTGACTTGCATTAACGTCACACCCTTAGTTTGCTGAGCAAACTTACCATATTCTCTTTGGTGCCGACAAACTCTCAGCAACGCAAGAGTCAGGA
This sequence comes from Aptenodytes forsteri, assembly GCF_000699145.1. NCBI lineage: Eukaryota > Metazoa > Chordata > Aves > Sphenisciformes > Spheniscidae > Aptenodytes > Aptenodytes forsteri. The sequence goes on from NW_008796043.1 coordinate 4,819,322, forward strand.
TCCATCCTCAGATCAAAGCTTAATCATGTTCCTGCTGCCTTATCACGTTCTCTTTATTTGCAGCATGCGCATGGGATCACACAAGGCAGGCATGACCTGAAATACCAAGGCACTACATGTAAAACAATGGCTCGTCCTTGACAGCAAAGTCGGGAATTACGCACATTTTTAATATTCTGTAAGATTTTTGCTTTTCCACTATGCAGTCTTAAAGAAGATCAGCTATTTCGAAATCCCTACAGTATATCTGTGTATCCCTGCATTTTAGAGAAACCCTGATATTATGTCCATAAGGCACGGGAGTTAATCCGTGTCAATCATTAACTGACTCCAGAACAATGGCATGTGAATGCAAATTCTTTGTGGATATTGGACCTCATTACTCTGTTCCCGTTGGAGCAGTGACCTCACCATTTTGGCTTGTACCGTGTCAGCACTGTCTAACACTGTGGAAATGGAGGTACCAGAGGTTTTAAAACATGGTTATTGAATTCTGTGTGCTTTAGTAGAGGATTTTTATGTCACACGATCTTGTAAGACAAAAGTGTGTAGCGTGTCGCTCTGATTCCTAAGGTGGAGGGCAGGCTCCATGATGTATCCGAGATCAAAGAAGTGATACCCATTTGTAGCTGCACAGCACTTGGATGGTGGTGTTCTCATCAGAAAGGTGGCTTGCGTAGGTCATCTTCACAGCAATGCAGCTGTGATAACGGTGATGAGACTCTATCCGTACAACTGTTGGTCAAAATAAAATGAAAACTCTTCCGTTAATCAGTCACATTAGTAAAACTGTCAAGGGTAGACAAGTCCTGAAATGGTACAGGAAGCCTAGTAACAGGGAATGGAAGGGACCTGGGAGGTCTTTTTGGGGGTCTGTAGTTGGTCATTTGGTACTAGCTGATTGGCACATCACTGCAATTTCTTGTAGTAAATATTTTCTTCATGACAGTTATGTTTGATGAAATGTTAGAGAGAACAAGGGAAAGTAAAGAAGAACAGCAGGCAGTGCGTATCAATTCTCCAGGTCATGGTGATAAAAGTTGAAAGAGGGGGCAAAGAAGAAGGGATGGTCTGAAAATGAACAGGAGGAAGAAAAAGCAGTGGAAGTATGAGGCAGAAGAGAACAAATCAGGGAGTTACTTGACAGCTGAGGTAGGTGAGAACTGCCAAATATGACTCTCTCAACTGCCCTGAGTTCTCGCTGAAGCCCCCAAGTAAGTGTGCAAATCAAAGTTTCAAATGTTTTCCATCAATGCACTTTCCCTCCCATAGTCTGTCCCCAGAACCAGTTATCTACCCCCAGTCATCCAACAGCCCTTCAGGAGCCCTGATAGGTGGCAGGGGGAAGGAGCATCTGAGGCCGTGGTTTCTGTGGCCGAGAAGACTAATTTCCCTTCATTTAAGGTTTTATCTTTTTCACAGTTCTAAGGATGACTGCTCAAACGTTCTTAATCGTGTGTGTGCTTGTCTGATGGGAAATGTGCAAGAGCATTTGGGGACTGTGGCTCTGGTACATGGCAAATGGCAATTAAGAGAACAAAGTCTGCCTCTGGCAAATTAACCTTGCACAGAATTTTAGAGGGTTTTTTCATTAGTTTTGTTTTGAAGTGACTTTATTTGCTGAAATGCAGGAAATTGAGGTTATAATTTCAAAACGTTTGTGGGAATGGAGTCCTTCTTCCCTGCCATGTGCACTTATTTTTCAGTCCTTCTTTCCCACTTCTATTTGCCTAGGCATTGGCCTGCATCCTTTCGTGTGTATTGCCTCTGATGTCTGACTCGTTATGGCAACAGAAGTGTTGATGCCAGGCCCAGAAGCAGTACTTAAAAACCTGCTATTCTCTCTCCTTCAAGCTCAAAGCTAACCCAGTTTGTGGCAAATGAAAGAAATGCAATCATTTGGCACCTTGTCCAGGCATCAGTTTGGAAACATAGGACATTTCTCCCCTGCTTTTCTGAGTCTTTCTATTTGACTAGGCTGTCATAAAGACCACTAACTCTAGGGTATGGAGTGTAATGCTTTGGAAGGAAATGACTGATTTATTACGTTCTTTCTTGGGTTGCCAAGCCTCTTCCCCCATCTCACCTCCCAGTATATTTCCCAGTGCCTCATACCCAGGAATCAAGAGATTCTCAGGTTTCAAAGGGAGAAACAATCATCCTTAGCCCTTATGTTTGGGATGGAGGGCGAATCAATAGGGCAGTGGGAGAAGAGGAAGGCAGAATAGGACTTGAAAACAAAAGAAACGCAATCTGAAAACTCAAAACCAGAAGTGAACACTCCCAAATACACTGTTTAAAAAATAATCAAGGCTTTTTCTCTTTCTTCATGCTTTGTTTGGAAACATCTTGTGGTCATGAGTACTTAAGATTGGCAAGGACTGGGCACTGTTGTGCCCAAACACTTGCAAGGACACACGGCTGAAAGCACGGAGATTCTCCTACGCATGGCGAGGGAGATCAGTACTGGCAGACTGCTGCAGCGCTTGGTGCCACCTTGAGTAGAGAGCATCACAGTTGTTTTGTGCCATGTGCCAAGGTAAGGAGTTGGAACCTCCTGAGGAGGCAGGCAGGGTTATACAAAAATGGAGTTGGAGAAAGGGGAGGAGGATCATCCTGTCTTTCCCACAGATATTAGCACTGTCTGTTCAGCTTTTTGTATGCCTCCATAGGAACAACAAAGCAGCCAGGGATTCTCCCGGAGAAGTGCGGGAAGTTGTCCATCCGGAGATACAATCACAGCTCAGAGAGGAAGGGGTTTTTCTTTTCTCGTGCTTTGAAGCTGACAGGCATGCAGTTTTCAAGGGATTGCAAAGGAGAAGAGATAATGCAGAAGGAGGAGATAGTAGAAGAGATGTTCAGGGTAGCTTTGCATATCAGCTCAGTGTATTTTCTGCCCCACCTTTCCCTGTCTTTCATCTTCCCAATCACCACTAACAGAAATCTAGGAAACAGTTCAGGCAGCTGGGCACATACCTCTGCTTATTCCCGAAGGAAGAATAGGTGGTGAAGGAGAGGGTATGGGAGAAAGAATGAGGTGATTTGGAAAGAGTGGAGGACAGATGAGGAGAGGAAGCATTGTCCAAGCTGGGACTGATGTGCAGCATTTCCGTTACATGGGTGTGATGCACAAGGGAGAGGGGAAAAACTAGGGAGTTTCTCATAGAATAATAACAGCAGAAAGAAGAGTGCCAGGCCCAGGACATTTATCAGGCAATTTTGCCAGCATGGGACTGGACTGTCAAGAGTGGCATCAGTGGAAGAAAGCAGGAGAAGGGGCCTAAGATAAATTTCTCCATGGTTGCTTTTAATTGGAGTGAACAAAGAGAAACGAGTAGGTTTTGTACCCCTTTGGGGGTTGTAAAAAAAGGCAAATGCAAGAAGCCTTGGTATGCCTTAAAACCAGACTTCTTGTTCATTTTCAATCACCTTCAGGGCAACGTGACCCTGTCTGCCAACAACGGCACTTGCATGACCTCGGCAAGATGTGTGCTGCTTGGCACCACTGTCTAGAGTCCTTATCAGTGTCCCAGGAGAAATTCTCTCTTGCTTCTGCAGGCACAGCAAATTTACTTAGGCTTTGGTTGTGACACCAGCAGTTTGACTTGAGAGAAGGTTGCTGGAGGTTTTGAGCAGAGCTGACCTGAGGCTCTAGCAACGCAGAAGCTTCTGAGGGCAGCAGATTGCCTTGAGGAACAAACCGGCTCTGGCCCCAATTCTATGTCACCTGTGCCAGAGCCCTAGAAAATGAGACTGGCTCCTGCTGCTGCCTTCACTGCTGGGAGGAAAAAGAGTCAGATCCCACTTCTTGTCAGCTGTGGGATGAAGGAAGTCTGGCTCTACAGCACCCTTTTTCTGTCTCTGTCACATCTGTCCCCTCCCTTTTCTGTCTAAAATGTGCTCTGGCCCTGAACCCTGTCCACCACTGCCCCTTCACTGGGACAGCAGAGTTCAAATTTAGTTGTGCTACTGAGAAGCATTCACCTGTTCTGGGTACAGAGCTCATGAATATGCCTGTACATGCCCAAGGATCATAGACGGATCAGGGCTATAGGAATGCTCCCGTGGTGACTCTTTCTATCCACTGGGACTGCTGATGGGAAGAAACTGCAGGCAGCCAGCCCACATCTTCTTCTATTAAATGCTCTTCTCAGCAAAGTACAGGACGAATTGCACACAGTTTGACAACAGGATGGCTTTAGGGCTGTAAAGGTTCGGATAATTGCCAACAGACTTAGGGGGCACGCAGGGATTGTTGGAGGAAAGCGCAACCTGAGTGGGAGTAATTTCAGAACCACTTCATATTCTTTTGTAGTCCAACTGCAGCCCCCCCGCTCACCCTTTTCCTGTCATTCACCGTTGTTCCAACTTATTTTCCTTGGTTAACCCAACCCAGCCCTGACATCCTGGTATCAGATCTTCTGTGATACAGCTGCGGCAGCGGTTCAAAAGGAGCAAGACAGGATGCTAATGGAGAAAATAGCCATCTGTTTGGTCTGGAATTCTGGGGGTTTTTTTGGGGGGGTGGTTATTCAAGAGGAATGTCCATCGTGAAATTGTACTTCTCTCTGTTATGACTTTGCAAGTCACCATGTGTCAGAAAGGAGCAAGAGGATGCTAATGGAGAAAATAGCCATCTGTTTGGTCTGGAATTCTGGGGGTTTTTTTGGGGGGTGGTTATTCAAGAGGAATGTCCATCGTGAAATTGTACTTCTCTCTGTTATGACTTTGCAAGTCACCATGTGTCAGACTGGTTGTCACGAGTCCACGATGAGCTCCCCCTCATATTGCTGGTTTTGCAAACATGGTGGGAGATTTTCTAGAGTTCCTGCTCTCTCCTAGAAAATCTTCATGACTCCGAGCTCTGTATTAACAGGGGGACATGAGGGTCTCACGTATATCATTAGGGTACAGCAGCAGTCTTGGCATCCTTGCTGTTAACTGAGAATGTCCTTTAAAAATATAATAGTAAGTTGAATGATGGTTGACTACACAGAGCAAGGGGGCTTCTTATTTCTTCCATGAGGAAACGAAGCCAAATATGTGATGCAGATTATTCTACCGGAAAGTCTTTAGCTCTGGTGCCCAGATTACTAACGTTTTCCCCCAAGGTGTATACATTTTGCAGCGAGCACAAACAGCGTGGCATGGATCACCACAAGCTCTCAGATGACTGCAAACAGCTGAGACTGAATTCTCATTTCCCCAGTCTATTTGCTAAGCCATACTCTGTTGGCAGATTCAACAGAGTCAACCCAGACTGCATCAGCCCATAACACAAGGACACGCTCCATGGTAGGATGCAAAAGAAGAGGTGCAACCAGTGGTCTTAGATTCGGGCTTTTCTCTTTTCTTGCTTTTGGGGTGCTTCTTGAAGTCCTTTGCTTTGCAGTATTAGGTCATAGGTGCTTTGCAGTAATAAGTAATTTCCACATGATAAATATGTCCTCTTCATTATCTAGCAGAGTGTCTTCAAACCAATTATGCCAACACAATGCAATTACTGCCCATTTCTGTGTACTGTTCTGTTGACTCAGTGACATTTTAGATACACTTGAGGGAAAATATCCTCTTTTAGCACTGTGTAAAACTCTTGTGTCATCCAAGCCAGAAGTTTTATTACCTGGTTTTGTTTGTTTCCTTATTTACATTAGTCTATTTTCAGCTTAGGTGTTTTTTGTTTTGGTTTGGGTTTTTATCCTATTTTAAAACATATCCAAAGTTGTAGATCATTCACAACATTTTTTTGGTTGTTTCATGTCCTTGTTGCAAAGCAGAAGAAATTGAGAGGAATGGTTCTCTCTCTGAGGTTAAAATGGAGGGTAAACCATTCATATAGGCAAGTGCTAGCTTGCCTACTGCCTATTAAAATAATCATTTATGCATAGGACTTTGAGAAACTACTCTAGGGCCAGTATTTACCACCTTTCATTAAAAAATATATTATTACTGATATACTATGTAGAGGAGACTTGCCTAATACAAATATCAGAGTGCTTACATTCAAATTATGATGAAAAATGTTGTTTGACTTTTCTGAAGCTTTCAGAGGGTGAAAACTCTTCTTACTTTTTTATTTCAAAATTCTCCTGTTGACCAGCAGATAAAAAAGTAAAAATACTATAAACTTGCAGGTGTTACTCCACCAACATATCCAAAAATACTGAAAAAGTATTGGTTTTGGATACATTTGTTGTTTTAACAACAGTCACCCAGCTCTAGATAAAGCCTAAGAGACGGGATAGCCCTTCAGAGAGCGTGCACAAGACTAGCATTCAGCAGCCTGTGCCTCGGTTGGGCTTCTGAGCGGGACAGGGAAGGGAGATAGTGGCATTTGTCCATGGCATTAGGGACAACCTTCATGAAAGCTCAGAGTTTGTGGCTGGAAAGCATGAAGAAATGAAGACCTGACAGACTTCCCCAACGTGGGGTGGTTGTGTAGCTTCTGTGTGTTGCTGATACTACTGCTGAGAGCTGACACTCTTGTCATGACTTCCCAAAATGGTACCAGGCTTCTTGGACCTCACAGGGCTTAAGAGCCGGGCAGAGACGTACCCCTGCAAGGGGCAAACTTGTTCTGTTGGGCAGCCAAAAAGCCTCTGGGCTTGTACCCTCCGTACAACAATATTTCAGCAACTCCAGTAGATGAGAATGATTATAAAAATCCTAGGTGGACAGGTTAGCCCATGAGCAACCCACCATGTGTTTCTGCAATGGTATAGCATCAGAATTGTTTTCCCATAAGATTTTGGATGTGGCCAAAGCCAGGAAGCGCAGCAGGCAGGTTCAAGCAGAATTTCTGTCCGTGGGTGCTAATTAGTGCTGCTGACCTCAGTGGGACATCAGGATTTTTCTAGTTTATTCAGCAGCGTGTGGGGTTCTCTCTACCTGGCCCTAATTAGCCCATGCACTAGTGGCCAAACTGGAATTCAGAAGACAAAATCCTGTCCCTCGCTGTTTGGGATATGAGAAGCTCATTTGAAGTGATGGGTTAACAAATTGAATCTAGAACTTCGTTTCAAATAAAGTGCTCATCCCCAAAACATTACAGATTAATCCAGATACTTTGATCCCTTTAGCTTCACAAACAAAGCTCCTGTAATTCTGCCTCTCCACTTTATGTATAACTTAGATTCCTAAGTACTTAAACACCAGTACTTTCTGATGGAATAAAACTAACTCGTAGAGAATATTACTAAACATTTTAGTGTAAGCAAAGCCCAATATATCTTGCTGAACAAAAGAAAAGCTTTAAAATTTGGGAACTCCAGTGCAAATAGAAGAACTGAGTGGGTTAAATGCTGTATCTAAAGTTGGGCAGAACAATCCAACTGTAACTGCTGAAAATGCAGTGATATAGCAGGAGCTTTTGGTAGAAGTAACTTGAAAGTCACATCTAACTAGTTCTAGAGGAAAAAAAATTGTGGTACAGAATATGTAAAGCACAGAAAGGATGTGTTTTCCTTCACTCTTCTACCAGTGTGCCAGAAAGACCGAAGACCAAGTTTTCAGAAGAACACTGTGTTTACTAACTCTAATTTAATTATCTACATAAGCAGCCATGTTTGCAAATGGCTAAGCACCAAGCAGCTCCCATGGAAACCATATCAGGTGCAAGCCTGTTTAAAAGTACAGCTGGCTTAAATACCTATACAACAGTTTTTGAATGCACAGAGTATTGGTTCTGAGAACTTGAAGAAATCTGGATATGAATTTCTTGAAGTAGTTCCTTGCGATTCTTTGACTCTTCTAAACACATTGCCAAAGAGGTGGCAAAAATGGAGTGCGTAGGATTTGGATGGTGATTTTTTGATAAAGAAATCTTGAGAGGAAAAGAAGTCAGTAATTTAGAGACTTGTCCAGAAAACCAAGTCAAGTCACCAGCTCGGTTCTCATAGGCAAGTTTATCTGGGAAATCCCAGGAGTGCCAACCACCAGTCTTCAGAATAAGAAGTCTATCTTAAAAATCACAGGGATTTCTTCTTCCTAAAATTACAAAACTGTGGTTCTCCACCTGATTTCCAAGTTTTTACAGAGCGGTCATTCAAGGTTTCAAACTTGTCTTCCGAACACTAACTTTTAACCCCTCCGTTCCAGCACATGGAGGAGGAAACTCCAAAACCACTAAGTATCATGAGGCTGTGAGATTTGGCAACCCTGTTATCAAGATGTTACTGTCAAGGCCAAATCCATAGGAATGACCTTGAAATAAAGGCCCTATTATCTCTCACCATCTCTTCAAACTATTCATCCCCCAAGAAACTTCGCAATTGGAATAGGATGCCGGGCTGTTTGGAAAGAGATTAAATTGTTCACAGCTGCCTGGGAATTAACAAACTTCCTCCTCTTTACGGTGGAATGCAGCATATTTCTGAGCCAGGTGGAGGATACCATGTGAGGTTCTTGTAGGACCTGGAGTTGGCACAAAGAACAACATTTTCAAGTCTGCACATATATCTGAGTTACCAGGGCTCAATAATAATTTTCTGGCAGATTAGTCCTGCCCTACAGCAGGTTTCTATGATCACTAAAGCCAGAATGAAAGCAATGGGTCTGGATTTCACACTTTATATCCTTCCAGACTGAAGCTTTGATTTTAAAAACTGCTTTTTTTCCTTTGACACCAATCAGCAAGAATGAGTCTGGCAATACACAGGTAAACAGCGGAGTAAACTGTAGGGACAGGTTCATAACAGGCCAAATGACACACTCATAACTTGGAGGAAATTATTCAGAATAACTTGATAAACCTTTGCCAAGATTGCTAATGGAGAGATCGTGCACTGCAAATTGCAAATGTGACCTTGTTTTGTCCAAGGCAAAAGAAGAGCTTACAGTTTTTTTCTTGCTTATTTTAACAATGCTCATTGATGCTAAAACCCGGGGTCTTTACTAGCAAATAACTACCTGCTTGTGATTAAATAATTCGGTCCATGAATGTGCAAAGTGTTGGCTCTGAGGGCTTTAAAAATGATTTTTGTTTATTTGATGACACCTTTAGTTCTGTGGAAAGAAACTGAATTTTAGCCTTGATCTTCAAATAAGGAAACTTTGAATCAAGCCCAGCTTAATCTTTCATGGATAGAAAAAGGCAAGGCTATTCAAAGCAAGGTACAACTCAGGGATAGACGAAAAATTTTTGCACTTAAGCATTCTCAACAGTTGCAGAAGTGTGGTTTTTTTTTTAAATGCCAAACTCTAACAAAATACTGATGCTTACCTTGCTGTTAGAAGGTATTTTTCATCTGGTTTAGTATTACCTGATACCGAGAAACAAGAGGTATGCCCAATGCATCCAGTATTTTTCACTAAACTTTGTAAGCTTTCTTTATCTTCTCTCTGAATCATTTCAGGTTTTCTACTTTTTCAGTCTTTACCCTCTATAACTTAAAATACAGCAAAATACAGGTGCAAATTGCAAAGAGACCTTTCAGGTCTCTTTTACTTCATGGCCTCTGGCTTTAAACCTCACATGAAAGTCCTGACAATATCCTGAAGATTTTCCCCCAGTTTTTACCTGAAATCACATACACTAGCAACATTTAGTTTGTGAAAGTGTTTTTGCATAAAGGACCAGTCAAATCAAAATCAGCACGCAAATTTTCCATATCTATTAATATTCTGCCACATGTTCTACCACTTTTTTCTTCATATGAATCAAATCATGCTCTGATAAAGGATATGACGGGGGCTGGTGGTAAACTGCTATACTTTTTTATCCCTGTACTCTTCTTCCATATGACCTATGAATTTATTCCCTTCTACTCAAATGCTGCTTTAAAAGTTAGTGTAATCTGTGATGCAAGCCTTATTTAGGCAGTTTCTGTGTGTTTAGATCTCACAGGATAACTAGAGATGCTTTAGCACCTCACACATTGAGAAGGGAATGTGGCATTCTATTATTAGGGCCAGAAAACGTCATGACCAGATAATGGTTTAAAAGAAAATAGGTGCAAAATTTGCACAGGTCAGATTTGCAAACATCATATCAAATAACATGGGGGAGAATGAAGGGGAGGCATACAAAAATTAGAGTTGTATTTAATTGTAAGTTACTGTTTCAGCAACAGAAAGGTGGGTCTGGGTGACAGCCTGAGCGGGTCTCTGACACTGTTTAACAGTATGGTTACGCTCTCTGTGGGCTTTGCTTGAACTCCCCCAGTTTTAAAGTTGCTTAAACTGGGTTTGTGTCAACCCAGCTGAGATAACTCAATCGAGAAAGGAAGATCCAAGTAGACAGGCCATTGGTGCTGGGGTTTTTGCTACATAAATACCTGAAAAGGAATTTCCAAATTCACTATGACACAGACATAATACTGGTGGAAAAGGGGAATAATCAGTTTATTTCAGTCACAAAGTCAAAACAAAAGTATATTGACAGTGAATTCATGGTATAAAGAGGCGTTAAAGCCACCAGCCGATGGTCAGCAGAAGATTCCCTTTTCCAGGCTGTGCTGAAGGCCAGCTGTTGTCCTGTCCCTCAAGGACCCCCAGCTCTGAGAAAAGCCTGGCGTGAATAAGTTTTGTGGGCTGCAAAGCCCTACCTCTGGCCCTGCGCGGGAATCAGCGCTCAGCACACCTTGTGGCAACACGGAAACTTCGGGTCATGCAACAGGGATGGAAAAAGTAAACAAGATAGAATCCACATAGTACAGAAACAAGGTGGAAAGTGCATTTCTTCAGTCTCATTACATTACATTTTTGTTTGTTAAATTGAAAGGACTCGGGTTTTTTCTTCCTTTTTTCTTAAAGGAATGTTTAAGGAACCTTCTCAGCCAGACCCTGTTATCATATAACCAGTCATCCCTCCCTGCATTTCTAGACTTCATCCAGCCCAGTGTGACTTCCAGCCTGAACTTTTAGTTCAAAATAAATTTGTATTGGAAGATTATGAATGGAAAATAGGATTTCAAGAACTCCATATCCAATACAGCATTAATTTGTGCTCTATTACATAGTACTAAAAACATTGTATAAAGTGAAAACTTGTACTTACACAGACCTACAACACCTATAAACAAGGCTTTGTGGTTTCACAGGGATCTCTCTTTGGAGGTTCCTTTCTTGAGTTGCTGGCTTGGTCCTTCTAAATTTCCCTCACCTCCACGTAGAATTTATGGACCCAGTTGAGAAATTTCCCTCACCTCCACGTAGAATTTATGGACCCAGTTGAGAAGGACTGAAAACTAACTTAAATTATCAGCCTGGATGGAAAGAGCTCTTTCTCTCCACGGAGGATAAAGGTTATGCCACTAACATGCCGGCTTGCTCGGTGTCAGTAGTTCATAGAAACGACCAGACAACTGCTTGAGCAACTATAACCAGCTACTGCTGTGCCTCACAGACCAGCCAATTTGTTTCAAGTGCCCTCATCACCACAGAAGCAAAGACAAACATAAACCGAAACACAGCTAAATAAAACATTAATATATCTCCTGGCAACTTACCTCCAGCACATTTTAAAAGACCTTTAAAACCTTTATGCAGTGCAATGCAATTTATTACCTGCCTCTCTCCAAGCTGTCTGACAACATAGCTCTTCTATATTTTTGGAAGCAAAAATGCTCCAGCTGCTTGTCACTGAAAATAATGATGATTCACACAGTCTTGACTTTTAATTTGCCAGGCACTAAACGCGTGCTTTCTTACAAAGATGATGACTCAGGTTTTCTCTGTTTTTTTTTTTTGAAAAAGGAGCAATCGGGAAACAAATCCTGGCCTCAGCAACAAAAATCTTTGTAAAAGAAAAAAAAAGCAGTCAAGTGAATAACAGCAAATACCTGCAGGGAAAAAAATACGAGCGTACTTCGGAAATACGCTTTCGATTGGCACCGTGGAGCTTCGTGAGAGGGCTGGTTTGATGCTGCCTTCACGTTTCACAAAGTGTCAGTAGTAGCTGGTGCTTTGATATGCGCAACTACCACTAACATTTCATAATATGACAATCTAAGAGGTGAAATACCTTTTGTATTTTAAAATTCATTAAGAACAGCTGCAACTTAGTGCTGATGGATACATCACTACTTTCCTAAATCAGTGTCTCCTTTGTTAAGTTATATAAAGCCGTTTCATTGCCACGCAGACAGGAGATGCTAATCTAAAAAAGAAAAATTTAAAATAAAAGACATTTGAAATCTATTATAGCACATTATATGTCAGCATCAGCTGTCCCTAGTATCAAGAAGTAATGAAACAACTAGAAATATCATATACACAAGTAAAAGAGTAAAATAAAAATGGAATTAGCATTTTGAAGTGACAGTTCTGAAATGCTAAAAAAGCTAATCTCAAAACTGCATGTTTCTGGGTGGGAGAAGGATTTCTAGGACATGCTTTTTCCCTAAGTGAATTTTCCAAGAGTCCCAAGTGTTATTTGCCTTCTAGTTCTGTAGTGTCAATATGGATTTCTCATACCAATTTCTGCATAGCCTGCTTCTACAGTGAAAATATCTTGTGTTTAGAAAACATATTAACACATTTTAAGAACATATTTATTGCATTTAAACTAACAGTAAAAGTGTACATGGAGAAAAAGCTATTTTCTTAAAAAGGTGCCATGTGGTCAGCCTTAGGGTTAACCAACAAGCTTGTTTTAAGCACTGTTTTTTAAAATCTTTTCTAGATGCCTAGACTGGATCCCGGGGAGCAAACGAGCCCAATGGATTTCCTTTGCTTCTTGGCTTTTGGGGGATATTCCAGTTTAGTTCCTAGTGAAGCTTCATGGTGAAACACCTACCAAGAAACACCAAACCAGGAAGGCTTAGGTGACTGTAAGTGAAATAACCACTTACGGAGGCTACAGGAGAAGGAGCCTGTCTTAGTCTGAAGGAGGATAAGGCTGTGGAGAGCTTTAGCACAACAGTCGGATTGTCAAAGAGCGTGGCTCTAGCAAGCTCTCTGCTTGCCAGTAGCGAGACCGGGGGCCGGGGGGAAGAGTAGCTTAAAAAAAGAAGTGAGAAAAGGCCTGAAACTATTTGGTAATGTGGTTACAAGCATTACCTTTATTGTAAACCAACTGACTCATGGAGAAGGTTTTTTGGTTTTGGTTTTTAACCTGGCATGCTAATTCTGTGGCTTATGGACTGATCTCCAAGTATACAAAAGGAAGGATAATCCGGTCTAGGGTTGCAACCTTAGTGGGGCAGGTGCATTGTTAGTGTTCTGTGGGTATTACCTCTTCTTTACTGACAGCGGTAATAAAATGTATTCTCCAAGTGTGGACAGGACCTATATTAGCATCAGCCTCAAACCTTGAGTCCTAGGGGAGAGTGCTGTCTATGCCTGTGCAGAGCTCTTGGCAGGATAAAACTCTGATTAGTGATGTGGAGGGTGGAGTGGATGTAAATTTAATGTTATTATGCCAACTTCCATTAGACAACCTTGTGCAACTCGGGCAGTTTTGGAATGCAGTTCAGTTACCTCTTCTAACTTGAGAGCTTGAACAATAGGATTTGAACTTCTGGAATACAACTGACTAGGCTAAATCTTATCTTCAGGAATGTAGACAGATAGGTAAGTTAACATATATATGTGATTAACTTATGTATATATACACATACACACACATATATACATATAGGTTATACAGGTATATATACCTTATGCAGGTGTCTTCGCAATTATGAGTGCCTGCAGCACTTTAAATACCTCACTTGCTACTCCGAATTCCCCCTAGTTGCTGAGGTGCTTCCAACTGATGTGTGTAATATGGATGCTCCATATATATTTTTCCCCTCCAACCTCACTGCAAGTTTGTGTCCTTTATACTATTAGTATACTGGGCTCCATATTCATCTCCAAGTCTGTCAACATAGTTCACCTCCTGTAATCAGGAAATAGTGATTAAATGAACACCCAAGTACAGAAGCTGTCAACCTGGTGTTCATCTTTTTTAAAGTTAAAAAAACCAAATGTTCAATTACCTTTTGCACTCATGTGGCTCTGAAAAGCTCTTCTTACAAAAAGAAAGTGGCTTCATCTCTTCTATGATCTTAAGACATAATCAAGTTCAAAGGTCAATGTTAACCGTGTCATTTTTAGCATTTATGGGAACAATAAAGGAAAAAAAAAAGATCCCCATGCAAAAGGTATATGCCACAAGCCCTGCGGTTCTCTGTCTTCTAAGGTGGGTTGTCAGAGCTCCTGAAAGGAGCTTGTCTGGGGCATTTAGGTTCTAACCACAACACAGTCTTGCTGCTTTTAGCTATCTATTTCAGCACCTGGTCCACCATTGGAAGGTCTTTGAGACTTTGTTTCAGGATTGGGTTGCAGATAGCATATGACAGGGGAAAAAAAAGTTATTTATATCCTCTTTATGTGCACAGGAAAAAAATTCTCTAGAATATATATATGCCATCGATCTAAGAGGGAACATAATCCGCTCTCAAACTACAGAGCTAGTACAACTTCTTTAGTGCATGCAACAACTTTGACCTCGGTGTAATTACTCCAGGCTTACATCAATATAACAGTGCTGGGATTCTTTTCAATTATTTTCTGGGAGTGGCAGGTTCTCTTCCCGGAGTGCTTATTTGTTTCGAATTGGCCTAATTTGCTCAACAATTTGCGCATCCCTTCTTTGGGATCCCACGTTTGCCTGGGG